>NC_135637.1:25037528-25361846 GCF_053574225.1 Canis aureus | reverse complement strand
GAACAGACTATAAAAGAGCAAGATATGCACTCTACCTACATGAAATTGATCTTCTAGTTGAGAATATGGAAGTAGAGTTAAATGATGAAAGGTTTAAAAATGACTCAAAAAATACTGCAAGAGGGATCCCTGGGTGGCGCAGCAGTTTGGCGCCTGCCTTTGGCCCAGGGCGCGATCCTGGAGACCTGGGATCGAATCCCACGTCGGGCTCCCAGTGCATGGAGTCTGCTTCTCCTCTGCCTATGTCTCTGCCTCTCTCTCTCTCTGTGTGACTATCATAAATAAAAATAAAAATTAAAAAAAAATACTGCAAGAAATAACAAAGTACAGTATATGATTATCAAATGATTAATGTTATGGGTTACCACAGGGGAGAGGCATAGGGAGGTGGGTGAAATAGATGGAGGGGATTAACAACTACACCCATGATGGGTACTGAGTAAGATACAGAATTGTTCAATCACCTTATTTTACACCTGAAACCAATATAACAATGTTATATTGTAACTATACTGGAATTAAAAAACATAATAAAAAACAAATTAATGCTTCTCAGGAGCTATACAATATTTAAGATTCTGTAGCTATTAGATATTTAGTGTTTTTTTTTCTCCCTCATATTTCCTTCCTTTCACCATGAGGCGTTCTTTATTTTTCATTTGTTAAGGATTTATCTATTTGAAAGAGAGAGAGAAAGCAAACATGCATCTGCACAGTGGAGTGGGGGGGAGGGAAAGGAAGAGAATCTCCAGCAGACTCCCTGCTGAGTGCAAAGAGCAGCCCCTGCTCAATTCCAGAACTCTGAGATCATGACCTGAACTGAAATCGAGAGTCAGACAAGTCAGACACTTAACCAACTAAACCATCCAGGTGCCCCCACCCTAAGGCATAATTTGAAAAGCTCTTAATGAAGAGTACTTTTAGAATCAGAGTCTAGAAAGAATATTTATGTCATCTGACTCAGTTACCCATTCAAAGATCTATATTTTAGGGATGGATCTTTAGCTTTCTCTTCTAGTGTTGAGTAACTTGTGATTGTTTAGTCAGTATATTCAATTCAACAGGTTTTCTGAACACCGAGTATTGCATAGCACTGCTAATTGCTGAATAAGATGTGGTCCCTGCCCATCAAGAGGGAGTGGGAAAAGAGGCATAAACAAAGTAATGTGAAAGTACAAAAGAAAGAGAGATAAATGCTAAGTGATAAAACTGCATGTCTTCTTGAAAAAAATGGAATTGGAGTGGAGTTTAGAAAGATTGCAAGATTTTGGCAGACATACTGGAAGAGAAAAGTACTTTTGGCAGAAGTGGAGCAAAGAATACTCATAGGAAAATGCTGAATGTGATCAGAAATAGTAGAGTTGTGGGTGGAGTAAAGTTTGTGTGGGGGCTCATCGATGGGGGTGTTTAGTAAAAGATAAAATTAGAAAAGTAGATTGGAGCCGAATTGTGAAAGTCTTTGGATATCAGACTCAAGAATTTGATTTATTCTATATGTAGTGGTAAACCAATTAAAGTTTTGAGCTAGTGGATACATGATCAGAGTTCAGAAATGAAAGAAACCTGATAGTTGAGTGCCTACTCACTACTGCTAATATTATGTGCTTTATATTCTTATTTACTCCTTATAAGAGTCCTGAAAAGTAGGTATTTGTGTATGGTGGAGTTATATGTGAACTCTTTGTACCTTTTGTTCATTCTTGCTGTGGACCTAAACGTGTTTTAAAAAATAAGGTTTATAAAATTTTAAAGAGTAGGTTTTTTTCATGGCGCATCATGGAATGGTGATCCTAATATGTTAAAAAAAAAAGGCGGGGAGTTAGATGTGTCCATGTGCAATATGAACGTAAGTGCACAGAAGAGCCTGGGAAGGGGCAAGGTCAGTGGCTAACAGACGTTACTTCTGTGGCGGGAGGTGGAACTGGGGGTGGTGTTGCTGAGGAACTATCTCGTTACCTATATACTTATCTATTTGAATTTTTACTAAAATGTTTTCATGTGTTTACCTTTTTTAAACAATAAGGTTTTTAAAAAAGTAGGTTTAATCTCTGTTTACAAGTGAGTAGACTGAAACCCTGAAATGATTTGTTCAAGGTCACATAGCTGGTTAAGTGACTGCTCAAGGAAAGTCTATACTTGTCTCATTTTTGAAGTCTATCCTCTTTCCACTTAGGAAGTACATTAGAGAAGAGGTTGAATGCAGAAATGTAAACCTGTTGCAGAAGGTGGATGATGGGAAGCTGAATTAGCAGTGGTAATATAAATGGAGAGATATAAAGAAGTGTTATGGATGTAGACTTGAAAGAACTTAAGAGACTAATGGGATGAGGGTAATAAGGGAGGGGAAGTATTGAAGATTCCCGTTTAACCAAAAAAAATATCTTCATTTGGTCACCAAAAATTTATTTATTTATTTATTTTTTTTTTTTTTTTAAAGATTTTATTTATTTATTCATGATAGACACAGAGAGAGAGAGGCAGAGACACAGGCAGAGAGAGAAGCAGGCTCCATGCACCGGGAGCCTGACGTGGGACTCGATCCCGGGTCTCCAGGATCGCGCCCTGGGTCAAAGGCAGGCGCTAAACCGCTGCGCCACCCAGGGATCCCTGGTCACCAAAAATTTAATGCACACTTATCACATACCTGAAACTGTTTTAGGCAATGAGGTTTCAGAATTGAACAAAATAAAGTCCGTGCTTTCGTGGAATTTATATTCTATATGGCAGAGATAGAAACAATACATACATATGTTGGGATGAACACAATTTTATCTTGGGTATAATAGAGAGGCATTTCTGAAGAAGTGGTGTATAAACACAGACCTGGAGGAAGTAAGGGAAAAAAGCCATGTGTTTCCTGGGGAAAAAAAAGACTAGTTCAGGCAGAGAGATCATCAAGGGCCCACAGGAGGAAATATGCTTGTTGTACTCACAGAATGGGAAGGAGAACAATTTGGCTGGACTGGAGAAACTGAGGGCAAAATGGTAGAAAAGGAGGTCAAAGAGGTTGTTGGGGAGAGGGCAGATCATGCAGGGTTTGAAGGCCATGGTAAGGACTTTGGATTTTACTGTAATGGAGAGACATCAGAGGGCTTTGAGCAAAGTAATGACATGGTCAGACTAATGCTCAAGAGACTCCTAGCTGCTGTGTAGAGAATAGGCTATATGGTGCAAGGGTCAGATCCATTAGACCAATTGGGAGGCCTTTGTTTTAATGTAGGCAAGAGACAATGATGGCTTGGTCCAAGTTGGTGGCATTGGCTTGGTCCAAGTTGGTGGCATTGGAGTGATGGGAATTAGTTGAGTTCTGGATATATTTTTTTGAAGTAGGACTAATTAGAGTTGCTGACGAATTTTGTATGGGGTGTGAGAGAAAGAATGGAACCAAGTTATTTAGCCTGAGCTACTGGTAGAATGGAGTTGCTATTTATTGAGCAATAGGAAGAATGCAGACAAAAGAGGTTTTAGGTGAAGGGAGTTGGAATTCAAAGTTCAGCTTTGGATGCCTATTAGACACTAAGTGGAAATTTGAGTACACAACTGGAATTTAATGAATTTATAAATTTGAGAGTTGTAGATTATGACTGGTCAGTTACCCTGAAATTACCAACTGTAAATAGAGATTGGTGAGGGAATGTGGACAGTATGGGATTAACATTTAACTACTGTGGGCAAAGGAAAGTGTCTCAATGTCTTTGATTTTCAAAGAAAGTGCATAATAAAGCAAGAAACATAACAAATGTCTGAGAGCCAAATACTGGGAACTGGAATATTTAGAAAATAAGATCAGAAATCAGGAAGGGAAACCAAGAAAGAATGGCCAGAGCATGAGTGACTACAACTGTTCTTTCTGCCAGTCTCTTCCAACACACTTCCTAACTGGAAAGATGTAGACTTGAAAAGAATGGAGAGAGAATGGAGTTATTGAGGCCAAAAGAGAAAAATGTTTCAAGGGTAAGAAAGTGATAGGTTACATAAGGTAAGACTGAGAATTGATCAATGGATTTGACAGCAAAATGTCATTTGGTACCTTGCTTAGAGAAGTTTTGTTGGGAAGGTTCAAGAAAATCAGAGATGAAGTAGTGACCAAGAATGGGTAACTTCCTGTATTTTGAAGCTCTGTTAGGAGGTGCACATACATTTATGATGATAATTCTTTCTGATGAATTTGCCCTTTTGTAATTAGGAAGTGTTTCTCTTTGTCTCTACTCTTTGTTTTGAAATCTACTTTGATATTAATATGACCATTTGCTGTAGCCACTTGAAGGATGATTTGGTCTAGTTTGGCTCTCATATTCATTTGACATTTAAGATTTTAAGTTGAAGGTATTTATTTGCACAGTGATATGGGTTTCGTGCAGTGTTGTGCATTCTAGCTCTCCTGTTTATTTCCTCACTTACTGGTGTTGGATAGCTGATGAACTTAGAAACAATTACCACAGGTCAGGTCCAGAGATATCCTGTCAAAGAATCAAATCTGATCTGTTATCTATACTTGGAAGATGACACAGGTGAAAATCATATTTTCTGTGCCTCATTTATGTCAGAAACAGCTTTGGGGTTGAGGGAGTACTCAGCTGATGATGTGGAGAAGCAGCTAGGAGCTCTTGCCAAATCTAATAGAGACTAATAAAATGCCTCGGTACAGTTGTCAAAATTGCTGCTATGATACTGTAGATTAGTATATTCACTTCTGTATCTTGAGGGAAAATGCAGAGAATTTACTTTAATTTGACATTTGGTTGGTTTGGATGATGGTTTGCTTTATTTCTTTTGATAGCTTGGATCATTCTAGTAGTCACGTTCCTTCATGACTATTGCACCTATCCCTTAATAAAGCTCATGTTGCTAGTTACAATAGAATAATTAAGTTCTATTGGGTCTGGGCTGCTTCTGTAATGCTTACCTTTTAGGAAATTTGAATTTGGATCTGGCTGTCTACTGCTGTCCATTTTATTCTTTAGACAAATCATGAAGAATAGGTACTCTCTCTTCCAGTGCCTCTGCCAATACACGTCAAATATGTCTTAGACTGCTGTGGAGATTGAAGGGATACTTAGTTTTTAATCTAATCTATTGAGGTATCAGAGAAATATGTTTTGAAATATAAATAGAACATAATTTTTAAGGAAAAAAATAGTCTTTAAATCTTGCAGTTTTCTTTGGCAGAGGAACAATATTAACATCTGGTTACCAAACTGTGGTACCCTTAAGAGAATTGGAGGTGGTCCAATTTCCAATAAAATATTGGATTAAGTGACTTCACTTGAGTTTTTATTATTTTTAAGTACATTTTTAAACCTCTGTTCTCCCTATAATTTGCAGTTTGCATTTACTTGCAAGCAGTGATTTTAGTTTACATGATGAATCACTCTCTATAGCAACATTTGTAGGATACCACAAGAAGTATCGTCAGAGTGAAAATGCCAGGTTACTAAAACACTGTAGACAGGAAGGCACCATTTACTAATAAGGCAGCTCCGTCCTTGAATCTTTGTGTTGGAAGGGAAGGAACTGATATCTTTGGGCACTGCTTGTACCAGGAGCTTTACATATTTTATCTCTTTTAGGTTTATATTAAGCCTTTAAAGTAGACTTATTCATTCCTCACAACAATCTGCTGAATCAAGAAGGACAGATATTATAATTTCTGTTGCACTAGTTTGCAATCTTAGAGAGAGGTTTGTGAGTTGCCTAAGACCACATAGCCAATCAGTGGTGGAGCTGGGACCAGACCCCAAATTCCTCATCCTTAGTTTATTCCTTCCACTGGATCTCCTGATACTTTTCTTTTCTTTCTTTTTTCATTTCTTTTCTTTTTTTTTTTTTGAGAATGTAATGGTTAAGAACTGTGAGAAACTTGAGTGGTTCATTTTTCTAGTTAGTTCAGCTTTCTCACCTAACTTTCTCTTTCAACAACTACAAATCTAGTACATGTATGTGCCTAATACCAAGATAAATACTGTCCCACCCTGTAGGAGTTCAGAATAGGATAGGTAAGGCAGGTGTGAAACAAATGCTAGCAGTGACATTTAACAGGTGTTGGTTTCTGAGGGCCCAGAGAAGTTGTAATTTATGTAAACTTTCCCAATGACATAGTGGAAAAGTTAGGCCTGGAGCACTCATCTGTAAAAATGGGGATAATAGCACATTCTTCTCAGGCTTGTTGTGAAGATTAAATGGATTATCAGATAACCCATGTATAGAGTATTTAGAACAGTACCTGGCACAGAGTAGCTGATCAATACATTAAGCTTCAGTTTCATGCTTTTTCTACTCCATAAAACTACCTCTCCAGATTGGTGTAGATGAGAAGGTGGAGAATTAAATAGGTCTATCTCATAGACAGAAACAGTAGAGGAAAAACATGCTTTTTCTTATGGAAATTTAACCAACAAATTATTACTCTTTAGCAGAAGGGACTGATTATAAGTAATTGGATTTCATACAGCATACAGAATTACACAAACCAGTCCTCTTAAGCATGTTCCTTATTCTTAGCTCCTCCTACATTTCTTATGTGCCTGGATCCCCACATTTGTTGGGTTAGTTTGGGGATTTGTTTTATTGCCACATGTGTCACAACTTTGGGAAGGAGGCATTTTTTATTTTGATATATGTAGATGATGATTTTTATGCTGTTCCAGCAGTATTCGATGATTTTATTCTCCTGAATACTCCTATTTAAGACAAACAGACAAAACAAAATTACTTCTCTTTCCTCCAAGTTAAACCTAAAATATGCTCACTTTGGACTTTATTCTCAGTGTATATTAACAGTGGAACTTTTAACTCTCCTCAGAAGTGGTATGCTAACAATGCTTTCTTCATTTTTAAAAAAACTTTGTATTATAGAATAATTTTAGACTTACAGAAAATTTGCAAAAATAGAACAGAGAGTTTTTATGTACTGCTCACATCACTTTCTTTAATGTTAACATGTTGATTAAACAGAGTATAATTATCAAAACTAATAAGCGAACATAGGTACAATATTATTAACTAAATTACAGCCCATACAAATTTCTCCAGTTTTCATTAGTTTCATTAGTTTCACTAATGTCCTTGTTCTGCTCTAAGATACAATCTGGAATCTCACATTGCGCTTAACTGTCCTACCTCTCCATAGGCTGCCTCTACTATGTGGCTTGCCTTCCTTGTCTTTGTCAGTCTTTAACATTTTTTTGTAGTGCAGTTCTGCTAATGATGAATTTTTTCAGCTTAAAAAAATCTTTTTATTGTATTTATTTTTAACTGTGATAAAATAACACATAACACAGAATTTACCATTGTAACCATTTTTCAGAGTACTGAAACTGTGTACCCATTAAACAATAGCTCCCCATTCTTGCCAGTCACCATCCTACTTTCTGTTTCTATTAATATGACTACTCTAGGTATCTCATATCAGTGGAAACATACCATATTTTTCTTTTTGTGACAGGTTTATGTCACTTAGTAAAAATGTCTTCAAGGCTCATCTTTGTTGTAGCCTGTCCTGTGTGTGTGTATATCAGAGTTTCCTTTCTAAGGCAGAATAGTATACCATTGTATGTATGGATTTACCACATTTTGTTTGTCTATTCATCTGTCAGTAGAAACTTGGGTTGCTTCTACCTTTTGGCTATTGTGAATAATGCTGCTGTGAACATTGGTGTACAAATATCTGTTCTGGTCCCTGCTTTCAGGGATTTGGGGGTATATACCCAGAAGTGAAATTGCTAGATCAAATGGTAATTCTATTTTTCATTTTCTGAGGAACTGCCATACTATTTTCCATGTTAGTTTTTATATGTCTGAAAATGTTTTTTTTTTTTTTTTTTCTTTTCGGGTGGTGTTTAAAAGATATTTTCATGAAATCTAGAGATTTCTTTCAGAGATTTAAAGATGTTGCTCTGGGCACCTGGTGGCTCCATTGGTTAAGGGACTGCCTTCAACTCAGATCACGATCCTGGGGTCCTGGGATTGAGCCCCACCTCCCGCTTCCTGTTTCGTGTTTTCCATCTGACTCTGCCCCTTTTCCCATTCATGCTCTCTCATGCTTACTCTCTCTCTGTCTCAAGTAAATAAATAAAATCTTTATAAAAAATATTGTTCCACTTGTCTTTCTTGCATTGTTTGCAAGAACAAGTTTGCTGTCATTCTTTGTTCTTGTGTTAAATCTTTATTTTTTCTGGCTGCTTTTAAGATTTTTTCTTTATTAATATGTTTTAAAAATTGATCATGATGTGCCCCATAGTTTTTGTTAAATCGTTTTTTATTTTTAAAATAATAGTTTTTATTAAATCTGGAAAATTTTTGGTTTTATTTTCCCAAATGTTTTTCTGCCTTCTCTTTCCTTTTTTTTTTTTTTTTTAAGATTTTATTTATTCATGAGAGACACAGAGAGAGGCAGAGACATAGGAAGAGGAAGAAACAGGCTCTGCCCCGGGACCCCCGATGTGGGACTCGATCCGGAAACTCCAGGATCATGACCTGAGCCGAGGCAGACGCTCAACCGCTGAGCCACGCAGGTGTCCCTCTCTCTTTCCTTTTGGAGATCTGATTGCACATACATTCAAGGCTGCTTGAAGTTGTTCGCAGCTCAGGGATGTTCTTTTTTTTTTTTTTTTTTAAGATTTATTTATTTATTTATTCATGATAGAGAGAGAGAGAGAGAGAGAGAGGCAGAGACACAGGCAGAGGGAGAAGCAGGCCCCATGCAGGGAGCCCGACGTGGGACTCGATCCAGGACTCCAGGATAACGTCCTGGGCCAAAGGCAGGCGCTAAACCGCTGAGCCACCCAGGGATCCCCACGGATGTTCTTTTGAAACATTGTGTCTTTTCGTTTTTGTTTTCAGTTGGTTTGTCTTCAAATTTACTTTTGTTTTTCCTTCATTTGTGTCTTTGTGTCTATTGTTTTTTTAAAGATTTTGTTTTATTTACACCCAATTTTTATTATTTATACCCAACATGGGGCTTGAACTTAGAACTCCGAGATCAAGAGTCACATGTTCTACTGACTGCGCCAGTCAGGCACCCCTGGTTTGTGTGTTTCAAAAATATCTTCCAGGTCTCTCCTCAACATGATCATGGTTTTTTCTAGTTTCTTGAACATGTGGAATATTGTTATAATAATTCTTTTAATGTTTTTGTCTACTGATCTCTTTCATTTCTGGTTTGGTTTCTATTGATTTATTCTTCTGCTTGTTAAGGGTTGTATTTTCCTGCTTATTGGCTTGCCTGATAATTTTTTTAAAAAAAGATTTTATTTATTTATTCATGGGAGACACATAGAGAGAGAGACAGGCATAGAAACAGGCAGAGGGAGAAGCAGGCTCCATGCAGGGAGCCTCACGTGGGACTCGATCCTGGGTCTCCAGGATCACACCCTGGGCTGAAGGTGGTGCTAAACTGCTGAGCTACCCGGGCTGCCCGCCTGATAAGTTTTGATCTGATGTCAGGCATGGTGAATTTTGCCTTGTTGGATGCTAGGTACTCTTGTACTTAAACAATATTAAGAATTTTGTTCTGAAGCTTTGTTGTAAATTACTTGGAAATTGTTTGACCCTTTTGAGGCTTGCTTTTTAACGTTGAGTGGGACCAAGCAGCTGTTAATCCAGGCTAATTTTACTCCACCCTTAAGACAGTACCTTCATGTCCCATGAATTGTGAGGTGGGTTTTGTTTTGTTTTGTTTTGTCTTTCGCTCAGGCTAGTGAGAAGAATATTCCTGGTCTTCTGTTGAGCTCCAGAGAGAGGTTCCACCTGCTTCTTTCTGGTGGTTCTTTCCTCATCCTTGGATAATTTTCTCAAACTAATGTGCTAATCAATTTTGAAATGAAAATTTGGGATGGGAGGACCCTCCCTCTGAAGATCTCCACAGTTTTTTTCTCAGTGCCTCTCTTCTCCAGTATTCTGTGTGTGAATACTACACACCACAACCTTTTGAGTTCCTTACATAGTCTTCTCAGCTAAGGGGGACTGCTGGATTCTTTTTGGCTCCTGCTTTACAGAGTTGCAGCCGAAAACTCTCTATGCAGTAAGCTTGAGCAGTCATAGGGCTCACCTCTTCCTTTGTCCTCACTCAGGAATCACTGTCCTTTGCTGCCTCATGTCTAATGTCTGAAAAGTGTCATTTATTCTCTATTTCCTCCCAGTTTTTCAGTGAAGTAATTAGGTGGGTAAGTCTTGTCCCTATTATTCCATCTTGCCTAGAGACAGAATTTGAGCAAGTTATTTAATCTCCTTATGTTCTAGTGTACTCATCTATAAAATGAAGATGATATTTATGGATTTGTGAGGACTGAATAAGATAAATCACATAAAGCACTTACTATAGTTCCTGGCCCAAACTAAGTACTCAGTGAATGTTAGTTATTATTATTGGCACCAAAGTGGGGAGAGAATGGCTTGAACTAGTCTGGGAAACTAGGATCATGAGCCAGTCCTTTTTATTCTGACTCACTTTTAACTGACTCACAAATATTAAAAAGCAAGAACTATTAATGAAAGTGTTTTTCTCCCACTCTTTCCCCTACCCTCAACTCTTCCCACCCTCCCTCTCTTATTTATTTGTCTCTCTCTCTTTATCAGGCCTAAAACATCATTCTCAATACCCTAATCAATGTAGAAGGTAGTAGGGATCCCTGGGTGGCGCAGCGGTTTGGCGCCTGCCTTTGGCCCAGGGCGCGATCCTGGAGACCCGGGATCGAATCCCACATCGGGCTCCCGGTGCATGGAGCCTGCTTCTCCCTCTGCCTATGTCTCTGCCTCTCTCTCTCTCTCTCTGTGTGACTATCATAAAAAAAAAAAAAAAAAAAAATTAAAAAAAAAATGTAGAAGGTAGTAACTTTGTCTGAAACCTTTCCCCCCGCAGAGTCAGAATAGTATAATGATCAGGAACACAGTCTATAGTGAGACGTGGATTGAAATCCTTGCTTCTCCTTTACTAATCTGTTGTAGGTATTCTGAGTGCTTAGTCCTCAGTTGCCTCATTTGTAAAATGAGGCAACACAACGTACTTTATGTGGCTGTTGCAACAATAAAATCAATGTGTATAAACCCTTTAGGACAGTGGCTGTCACACAGCTAGGACTTGGTAAATGGTAGCTATTAGCTTTACTAGTAGTAAAGTTCACGACAGAGATCTAAAATTGAAGTAAGCATATCCAACTCCAACTTTGTAGGCGGTTGTTTTCATTTAGCAGTTTTTTCTTTTTATTTTATGTCTTACCTAATATTTGAATATCACTTTATAGTTCACAGAATATATTTACATACATTATCTTGTTTGGTGTTTGAATCTCTATCTCTGTTTTCCATTGAGGAACCTGAGACCCAGAGAAGATAAGCAGTGAACTGAGGGCCAAACAGTTAGTATAAATGGCAGAGCCACAACTAGATCAGTGATTATGGAACTCCTGTTTGAATATTGTTTGCACTATCCATGTTGCTTCCTAGTGAAACATTTTACTTGTATCTAGAGTTGCATATTGTATCATCAACACTGGATGTTATATTCTTTCAGGGCAAGGATCCTGAAGAGTCTCACTGTTTTTATTTTGCTTAGTGGCCAGCACTCAATGTATAGATATTATTTACATGATATCTATGAAAAGAAAAAACATAATTTTTCTTTTACTGTTTACTTCCCCCAAATGAGTGATTTGAGAAATTAATACATATTTGTGTAGGATACTGTTAAATGGTAATTCTTTCTTCAAAATGTAGATGCAGGGGATCCCTGGGTGGCTCAGTGGTTTAGCGCACCTGCCTTTGGTCCAGGGCGCGATCCTGAAGTCCCGGGATCGAGTCCCACGTCAGGCACCCTGCATGGAACCTGCTTCTCCCTCTGCCTGTGTCTCTGCCTCTCTATGTCTATCGTGAATAAATAAATAAAATCTTTAAAAAAATTATTAAAAAAACAACAAAATGTAGATGCATAACTAGAGTCTTGAGAGATTTTCATTTTGAAAGAAAATATATTCTATGTAGGTAAATGTATTGCATTTTCTTTTTAGGATAAAGCTTTTCTAGAATTACCTCAAATGGAACTGCTATTTGCCAATTTCATGGAAGTTACAGTAATTCCTGTAGTAGATTCCATTTATAGATCAAATGTCTATGACTAAATATAATTACTTACAGCTAAATCTGATCAAAGCAATAGGCTCAAAATAACTTATGTGGCATTTAAAGCAAAGAGGGGAGGCAGGATGTTTCAAATGATGGACATTTCTAATTGTTCCTTTTGAAAAATAGTCATTATTTTGAATGTCTGTGTTCCTCCATGTTTGCTTTCAGAAACAAAACAAAACAAAACAAAAACTACTTCCACTTTTATTTCATAGTTTTTGCCTATCCTAGAATATCCTTACAGGGAGAGAATTTCTTTGGGGCAGTTAATTACATGTTAATTATCATGGCCTATTTATGGTTTTGACTTCCTTCCCTATACTTCCCTAGTATTAGAATACTTGTATTCTTTTAAGGAGGCTATTTTGGCCAATCTTTGTTATTTTACCTATATTGTTTATAGATTTAGGCAGAAGATTGCTGTCATTTTCAGAAACTATTTGGTCAAATCCTCTTGTAAACTTAGTATAGTTATTTGGTGGTTATTTCCTTAGCTACTGGTTATATCCTTCATAATTATCTATAAGACAAGCTTTTTAAAAATATAAAAGAGATTAGATGATAAAGCTGCAGTCAGTGGTCCTTACTCTCATAATTAAAATATCTAGTGAGTGCAGATGTTAAACAGTGGTATATTTATTAGAAGATGTGATTGGAATCTCTGGATTCCAGGGTTCTTCATCTTCTCTTCTGCAATGGAAGGATTCTGTCAATAGGCCTATAATGCCCTATGCTAAGTGTCACTATGTAAGTAAAGCAGCCTGAGCATTTGGGATTCTCTTGATTTGCTCATCTTTTACAAAACACTGGATGCTTATTAAAGCAATTAAACCTTTGTCTGCCATATGAAGGAAGGGGTTCATAAAGTATCTGAAGGAGTTAAAATAATCAAAGTCAGACTTTAAGGTGTTTTGTGTATATGTGTGTTTGGAGAAATAGGAAATATGAAATAGGAAATATGAACTTGCCTTATATTTTCATCTTTTTTGTATGTTGAACATCTAGCACAATACCTGGCATTTACTAGGCACTTGATACATGTTATTTGAATAAATGAAAGAATCCAGTAAATGATGTAAGGTACTTCCAAATATAAAGTTATCTCTAGGAGTGGGCTCACCAATATCCAGTGTTCTCCTACTTTCTCTTTTACTTGCTCTTCATGCTAGTCTACCCTGCTCTTGTGGTATTCTTGTGGTATTCATCCTTTTGCTGTAAATTAGAAGAAAAGAGAGATTCAGCTAAATGCAAGCTTCCCCTAGAAACATAGACTGTTTTGAAAGGGACTTAGCTCACCTACATTTTACTGATGGAAGTATTCCTGGGTTTCGAAATGGATCTGTTCTCCTGACTTCAGTGTTTGCTCCCATATAGTACAAATCTTGTTGCTTTTCCCACTTAGACATTTGCTAAGTAGGACATATTGGTAGGGGTGAGGGTTCAAAGAGGCTGATTGGAAGGGAGAAGGAAAAAGGAAGGAGGAGCAGAAGGAAAAGCTGACCATCAGCACCCAAGAGACCCCATCCTGCCTCTGTTAGGAATAGTTATTGTGTCTATCCAGTGTGTAGAACAAAGAGCATAATCTTGCAAAAATTAGATATCAGTGTCTTACACTTACTTTCTTTCTTTAAAAAAAAAAAGTGATAAGACAAAGCAGGAACAATAGGGAGGTGGGGGAGAGGAAGTGGCAGCTGGCAGAAGGTTCAGGGAATATGGCTGGGACTGCAGGGAGAGAAAAACATTGCCATGTGGGTGAGTGAAATGCTGGAGTTTCAAAGCAGGAGTAATTTTACACTGAAAATCCTATAATTATGTGCTTGGCTGTTTAATAAAAACATCCCGCGGTGAAATTACTATATATTTACTCTGTATCTGAAATGCAGAATATCTTAAATACATGTGTCATCATGGGATGGGTGCTACATCCGAAGTTTTCCAACTATAAATGATCAATTCAGAGTTACCTGATTAAATCTATCATTTGTCAGTCTTGAAGGTTTCCTGTTTTCTGAACTCTTGGAAGAAAATTTCTGTGCATACAAATGGCTATTTTATTAACTTCTTAGATGTGAACCTACTGTGGAAAAAAAAGAAAGTGGTAGCAGGGGTGGTTAGGTTGAATCTGTATGCCTTCATGCAGGCTACCTGGCCTAAGGTTGGAGCTTGTGCTGGGTTTCTAAGTGGTGGAACCATGTGACTCTGAATACAGACAGACATTTCACTGCTTTAATGACAGTTAAAATGACCTTGAGTAAATGGAGTTAACTGTAGTATTGCCTAAGTCACCTGAGGGTATTCTTAAAAACACAGATTCTGATTTGGTGGATATGGGGCAAGCGCTGAGTTTCTGCCTTCTTCTCAGGTGGTGCTCATGCTCCTGGGCCAGGGGCAGCACTGAATAGCAAGGGTTTACAGTGTTCTTTCACAATGTTACGCTCCTCCTCTTGGTAGTTCTGCCTTTCTTGAGCTGCGGTCTCTCCAGCTGTCTCCTCCCTCTGCTTCTGTTTTTCACAGTTTGTGCCTTGCCTTCTCTGTGTATCTCTGCCTTGTCTTTCTCTGCTTCTCTCTGCTTTCCCCTTCTCTGCCTTCCCTCTTTATCTCCTCTCTCTGACAATCTGCCTCTCTGCTTATCTCCTCCTTCAGCCCATTCCTTCTTTTTCTCTCTCACACTCATGTGCACCACACTCACAGAATTACACTGTAGGGCACAATTGTGCTCGGTGAAGAATGTTGACCAGTATTTAATGATGTTGATGACATATTTCCCATTTTGAGCCTAAGCCAAAGCTTGCTTTCTCCTTGTTCTCAGAGATAAGGAACAATGCCAAGGATAGGGTGTGTGGGTGCTGGATTTTTATTCACCATTGGGAGACATTGAGACATTCTAGAGGTGATCATGGCTCCCTCAAAAGTAGTAGAAAAGCTCATAAATCCCCCAGGCTGGTTTAGTTACTACAGAAGGCTACAGTGGTCATTCTGAATTCAGTAATCTTAGCTGATGAGCTGAATTCCTCCCCCTAATTTAATTACTACTTTTCAAGAAATCATACTTCTTGCAGCCATGCATCTATTTGCCCCCAAGATTTAGTCCAGAACAGCTAGCTAGTAATTTTGAACTAATTACTTAAACCTTGGGCATTGAGTTCCTCATCTGTAAAATATGAGTTTAACTAGATGGTCTCCAAGGCTCCTTTTAGCTATGACATGCTGTGATTTTTTAAAGTCATTAGGTAAAGAACATTTCAAATATTGACTGTTCAAATTCCTGTTTGGATCTTTTTCTCACGAAAATACAAATTTCTGGGGAGCCTGGGTGGCTCAGTAGGTTAAGTGTCTGCCTTTGGCTCAGGTCACAAACCTGTGGTCCTGGGATCGAGCACTGCATCCCACTCTCTGCTCAGCATGGGAATCTGCTTCTCCCTCTTCCTCTGCCCTTCCCCCCTCTTGTGCTTGCTTTCTCTCTCTCTCTCTCACTCAAATAAATAAAATCTTTATATATTTTTAAAAGATTTAATTTATTTATTCATGAGACACACACACACAGAGAGAGAGAGAGAGAGAGAGAGAGAGAGAGAGACATAGGCAGAGGGAGAAGCAGGCTCCCTGCAAGGAGTCCGATGCAGGACTTGATCCTGGATCCTGGGATCAGGACCTGAGCCAGAGGCAGACACTCAACTGCTGAGCCATCCAGGCATCCCTTAAAAAAAAAAAAAAAGTAAATTTGTTTGTAAAATGGGGCTAGACTTGTTATGTTCTGGGTTTAATTAAGATTAATCAGTATATTTCATTCATCTTGAGTAATGTAGGTAAAGGGTAATGTAAGCAAAAAATCATTTTTATTTACTTTAGAATACACTGTAAATTTTTTCCCCCAATTGGTTTGCTTGGGCTAATATTGGACATGGTTTGTATTTGTGAAGCTACCTGGAGCTATCACTATCTGGACATAATATATAATACTAGATAATCTGAAGCCTAAAAAACCCAACTGAGTACATTTTACTTTTCAGTGCTCTGGATATCCTCTATTATTACTGAACAGGACAATTAATAAATCTTTTAGAAGATACCACTGTTTTTGGAAACATCTGTTGTATTTTCTTTTGGTTTTGGTGGGGAAAAATGAGGATGTGAGGTAGAATGAGTAGGGCCTTGCAAAGCTGAACTCTTTAGTTAACTGAGTCTTTTTTACTATAAATGGTCCCTGTACTCATTAGATACAGTACTCATATTCTGGTACTAGTTTGAATGTTCCTTGGATTTGACATCTCAAAGTTTTATATATTATATGTTCTCTATCAAATTATTTAATTACCAGGAAACTATACATGATTATTTATCTTTTGTCATAAGATGTGATTTTTTTTTCATGATTTATGAAAAAAATCATGATAACATGATAACATGATCACTGATAACAAATTCAGTCAGTGATAACGCAGATTGAGATGTGTCATCTCTGGTATCACAATAAAGGTTTGGATAGATAGGGAATATGAGATTGGACAAAATGTAGAATAGTCTTTATATAAAATGTTCATTTATCCCTCAAAACAGGTACATCTTGCTTTAAAAAAAATGCACTAAATTCTCTGTAGTGAGGGCACCATTTACAGAGGTTTGTGGAAGGTAAGGTAACTGAAAAAGGATAGTAAGATATCTGGACCTGGTTTTCTGATGAAGCCTGAGCACTGGCATCGAAGAAAAGCTATGTGATAGAAGCTGTAGCTGCAGAGGAATAAAGTCACTGAAATAGTCTTGATGAAGCCAGGAGGGAGCTGAGGAGTCATAGGAGAGGGATCAGGAATAATGCTCTGATACCTCTCTCCTCTTGCATTCTCACCTCTCATTGGCTGAGCCCAAAAGCCTGGACTAAGAGAGCTATAGTTGTCCAGAAAGGTTGGCCTCCTGGGGCATGGAGGGAGGCAATTAGGTAGGGTATGGATAAGGCCGTAGAATTATCAGCACAGGAAAGGTAGAATTGGTTGATTTACAAGTAGAATGTAGCCCTAATGTAAAATGTTGATATACAGGAAGAAAGGTTGATTTACAGGTAGAATTTAGCCTCAATGTAAAATGAAGCACATCTGTGATTTCATCTCATGCTGACTATATATTCCTGTTAATCTTATATTCTATATCTTTTAACATCTATCATTTAAACTTTTTATAAATAATTTTCACTGTGCTTTGTGAATACCATAAGAAGAAGGAGTTCAAAAAAAAAAAAAAAAGAGGAAGAAGAAGAAGAAGAAGGAGAAGGAGGAGTTCTATATGGAACTAAAAGCCCAAATCACTTTGTTCTGTAGATTTTATTTACTTTTATAAATATTTATTATACTCAAGAAAAGGAGACATGCTAGTTGGTCAAGTTGACATTTTCTTTTAAAGCTGATGAAAGATACTTTAAATTAAGCATGAACCTTTGAAAAACCTGCCAGTTCATTTTTAAAACATGACCTGTTCTCTGATGTACATGGATTGTATTAAGAAAGGATTCTTTCTGTTTTAGCACCCGATCTTTTCTTTTGAATGATGTGTTAGTAATCTAATTATAGTACGTGTTACAACTGATCACACTGAATGTAACCTTTTTCAAATATGTCTGTAGTCGACATACCTTCATGATACAACTTGGAACTCCCCATTGCCTACTACCTTTCTAGAAAGTTTACAAGCTAGTTTTGTTTGTAACCCATTAGAGTAACATGCAGTACTGTGAGAGTCTATCCTTTGAATGAGAAAGTTCTGTCTTAATCACAAACAAAACAACAACAAAATCCTAACTTTTTAGTACATTTACAAACAAGTAAGTGCTTCAGTGTAGCCCTTTTGTTTTTTTTTTTTTTTTTAAAGATTTTATTTATTTATTCATGAGAGACACACAGAGAGAGAGAGAGAGAGGCAGAGACACAGGCAGAGGGATAAGCAGGCTCCATGCAGGGAGCCCGACGTGGGACTCGATCCTGGGTCCCCAGGATCATGCCCTGGGCCAAAGGCAGGCGCCAAACCGCTAAGCCACCCAGGGATCCAGTGTAGCCCTTTTGTATTCAAGATATGAGAGTTCTCTGGCCTTGCTGGTCTTACTTCCACTATCTACTGAGATGAACTACACCTGATAAGTAAAGCCTCTGGCCCTGGTAATGAGGCCAGGTATATTCCTATCATAACCTTGGTTCATTTTTAATCCCTGATCAACATACTCTTTAGAGTAAAATACTCCTCTAATATTAACTTTCAAATACAAACTTCTAAGAAAAGAGCTGGGTGTTTTTTGTTTTTATTTTTTGGTTTGTGTTTGTTTTTTTGTTTTGGTTTGGGGTGTGTGTGTGTTTTGCAAATGTGGCCTAGGATGGACAAAAGTCATGGATACTCTTAAGTAGTGGCTCCTTGAAAAGCCAGACACCCTTCTAAGTCATTGATTGTAAATCTAAAGTACATTGGCTTACCATTGTAGTTTGAGAGAGTAACTTCAAGTGTATGCACCCTAGCCAGGACATGATCTCATTCTGGACTGTTGGATCTCCTTCCCTCTTAGTGTTGTTTAATAGTTATCTTTTTTAGAGCATATTTTTTTTAGGGCATATAGGTAGGTAGGAAAGCTGAAGTATTAAAGGGTATTATTTTGTTGGTGTGTTTTTATAAAGTCTTAAAATGGGTGTTGTTAAAAATTTTAAAGTCTTCTCACTCTCATAAATGTTTTTGCACATTCTTTCAGCACCACTGACTGTTCTATCAGTTTAAACACACATCTTACTAGACAGTGTGCATTTACATGTTGTAGTAATCACATGCATTCAAATGTGATTTCAGGGGCAGCCCAGGTGGCTCAGTGGTTTAGCGCTGCCTTCAGCCCATGGTGTGATCCTGGAGACCCGGGATTGAGTCCCATGTCGGGCTCCCTGCATGGAGCCTGCTTCTCCCTCTGCCTGTGTCTCTGCCTCTCTCACTCTCTGTGACTCTCATGAATAAATAAATAAAACCTTTAAAAAAACAAATGTGATTTCACAGTAATATTGCAGCATCCTGTTATAATGAGGGGATAGAAGCATTCTTTGTAGTTTTTCATCATTATAGTAAAAGAAAATTAAAAATAAGACTACTGTGTATCACTACTCTTTTGAAGTCACGGAAGAAATAAGGAGCCACATGAATTGTTTGGGTAGCTTAAGGAAAAACTAAATAAGGAAAAGCAGCTACTTTATCTATAGCAAATTTCTTCTGGAGTTATCTAAAAAGTTTAGTTTCTACCGTCTTGCATATTCCATCCTTGTCTACTTTATTCACTTTATCATATGTAGCCTTGTCACAAAAATGGAAAACTATCTGAAAATGCAAACCTCAGATCATGCCTTTTTGTACTGTCTCATTTTTTAAAAAGATTTTATTTGAAAGAGCTGTACAGTCTCAATTCAGTTCTCTTGCAAAGAAGAATGAAAGCAGTGTAGAAGTGAAATGATTATGAATACTTGAATATGATCCTTTAATGCTTTTTATTTCATTTATTTATTTTAGAAAGTGAGAGAAAAAATAGAAAGAGAGAGAGCAGGAGCATAAATGAGAGGGGCAGAGGGAAAGAGAATCTGAAGCAGACTCTGTGCTGAGCACGGAGCCCAGTGCCGGGCTTGATCTCAGGACCCTGAGATCATCACCTGAGCCACAACAAGGGTCGGCTGCTTAACTGACTGCACCAACCCCCCAGATGCTTTTTTTTTTTTTTTAATTTATTTATTTATTCATGAGAGACACGAGAGAGGCAGAGACACAAGCAGGGGGAGAAGCAGGCTCCATGCAGGGAACCCAATGTGGGACTCGATTTCAGGACTCCAGGATCATAGCCTGGGCCCAAGACAGGCGCTAAATCGCTGAGCTACCCAGCATCCCCCTCTAAATGCTTCTTAAAAATAACTTTACTGAGATGTAATTGATATACAATAAACTTCACATATTTAAAGTGTACAGTTTGATAAGTTTTGACATATGTGCATCCCATGAAACCATTCTCATAGTATTTGCCATCTCCCAAAATTTCCTTGTATATGCCCTTGTAGTTCCTACCAGCAATGCCCTCTCCAGGCAACAACCAGTTTCCTTTTTATAAATTAGGTTGCATTTTCTAGATTTTTAAATAGAAATGGAATCGTAGCGTATATACTTTTGTGTTTGGCTTCTGTCACCCAGCATAATTATTTTGAGATTTATCCATATTGTTGCATATGTCAATAGTTCATTCCTTTTTCTTTTGGAGTAGTTCCTTTGTATGGATGCACCAAAACATATTTATTCACTTGCCTATTAATGGACATTTGGATGGTTTCTAGTTTTTTGTTTTTTTGTTTTTTAAATAAATAAATCTGCTATAAGAATTGTATACAGGGGCAGCCCGGGTAGCTCAGCGGCTTAGTGCCGCCTTTGGCCCGGGGCGTGATCCTGGAGACCCAGGATCAGTCCCTCATCAGGCTCCATGCATGGAGCCTGCTTCTCCCTCTGCCTGTGTCTCTGCTTCTCTCTCTCAGTGTCTCTCATGAATAAACAAATAAAATATTAAAAAAAAAAAGAAATTGCCAAGCTGTTTTAAAAAAAAGTTGCATCATTTTACATTCCCCCTGTGAATTTATGAGAGTTCTAGTTTCTCTGCATCCTAACCACACTTGGTATATATGGCCAGTCTTTTAATTTTAATCACTTTAATGGGTGTGTTAGCAGTATCTCATTATGGCTTTAATTTTCATTTTGTTAATGACTAATGATGTTGAACATTTTTTCTTGTGGTTATTTGCCATCCATACACCTTTGGTCAGATAGTTTTTAAAAATTGGGTTGTTGGTTTTCTGATTGTTGAATTTTGAGGGTTCCTTTTACCCTGAATATAAATTCCTTTATCAGATATATGCTTTGCAGATTTTATTTCAGTCTCCAGCATATCTTTTTATTCCCCTAATTGTTTTTTGAGGAGCAACAGCTTTTGATTTTGATAAAGTCCATTTTTAAAAATTTGTTACCTTAATGACTTGTGTTATATGTAAGAAATCTTTGCTTAACTCCAAAGGCACAAAGATTTTCTCCTGCTTTCTTCTAGACATATTACAGTTTTACATTTTATATTTTGGTCTAAGGTTGATTTTTAGGTTGTGTGTGTGTGTGTGTGTGTGTGTTTTTTTTTTTTTTTTTTGTATATGGTGTGAGGTATGGATCCACATTTTGGGGAGGGGAAGAGGCATATGGATATTCAGTTTTAGCACCCTTTGTTGGAGAGTCTATTCAGTCTTCACTGCCTTGCTTTTGTCCTCTGTCTAAAAACAATGGATTTTTCTTATTGTGCCCTTCTGCTTTTCTTCTATGTTGTTCAGCACTGTGAAAACAAAATGAGAACAGATAAAGACCAGACTCTTCAGAAAATAAACAAGACCTTTAATAATCTGGCCCCAATTCAACTCTCCTTGTTCATCTCCTAACAAAACTAGCTTCTTCCCATCTCCCTCTGTTTTACTGTGTGGAATTGCTTTCAGTTCCCTGACTGTGATACTGGCTTTCATGCTTCTGTGCTTTCCCACAAATTCTTCCCCTCTGCCTGAGATACTCTTTTCCCAGTGAATCATCAGCTCCTTTGTTAAATTCATCCAAATGCTTTGGAGAAACCTCCTATTGTCTAAGTTAAATGCTCCCTCCTTTGTGCTACCAAAGCACTGTGGACCTCTACTGAGTACTTTTTTTCTCCTTAAGATTTATTTATTTATTTGAGTGAAAGAGAGAGAGAGAGAAAGCAAGCGTGCACGCACAAGCAGGAGGAGGGACAGAAGGAGAGGGAGAGAAAGAATCCCAACCGGACTCCCTGCTGAGCACAGAGCCCTAATGCAGGGCTTAATCTCACAACCCTAAGATCATGACCTCAAGATGATAACCTGAGTTAAAAATCAACAGTGAGACATTCAATTGACTGAACCATCCAGGCACTCAGGTGCTGTACTTACTACTTTCTCTTGTCATTGTTTGCATTACCTGTCTTTCTTGACTGAGTTCAGAAGAAGGCAGTCATTCAAGGCTAATTCATCTTTGTATCTCAATGGCTAGACCTCACTAAGTAAGAAAACATTAAAAGAATGGATGCTTGAGAGAAGGGAGAGGAAATTAGAAGTATTTTAAGAAAGAAATACTCATTGAGAAGAAAATACATTGTATTTAGATTTGGGTTACATTTGTGGGTAGAATGTCAAATGGGGTATAGGAAATCTTATATAGGACTACATATTTTCCATGAGTTTCTTTATTAACTTCACAGGTTTCTTGGTTGAAATTTGGTATTATTCTTTACATAATTAAGTGCAGTTAGTAAATTATAGAGGAAAATAACAAAAGACAGTAATCAAGAAATGTAGGTTGAGAATGGTATTTTCAATGTATATACATCTAAAGGGAGAGAAAACAAATTGTTGAATTAACAGCTGCTGAATTGTGGCACATATTTTTTTTTGTGTTTGTAGGGGGGTTCGGGTCTATATAGTATTTGGCATTTAGACATGCAAATTGGTATTTAATAAATATATGATTGATATGTGCCATATTTTTGTGTTACTGCTTTTAGCTGCTTGTGGTGAATGGCAATTAGTGTCACTGCCTTTTTGCACATAGTTTTAAGTTTTAAAGAATTCTTAATCCCGATGAAAGGGATTTAATTAGAAATGTCCATGGGATCTAATTTTGGTACTCATTTTCCATTGTGTTGCTCAGTGATGTTTGGCAAGATTTCTAAAGACTAATAAATTTAAATTAAAGGAAGAAATGATTAGAAATAATGCACAGACAAATATGCATGTGTACATGTGTTAATGTCAACGCATTGATTTCACTTTTTTCTTGCTTATGAGAATGGACTTCATCAAACAGAACAAGATTTGTGTTCTTCTAGCATTTGCAGAAACAGTCTCCAAACAGAGGCCCTGAGCCCATTAGCACTAATGAAAAGAGTTACCCAAGGGAATAAGATGAATGTCTGGTGTTTGCATGTGGTAATTTCATGTATGTTTTCTGCTACAAATAATGTCCCAATGCTTGCTTCTGTGTTTTCAGGTTCATGTGCCTTTTTTTTCTGATAGCTAAACTGTTAGGAATGACACATTTCATTACTGCCAATCATTTCATGACCTTATTTCCTAATGTTGAATATCACCTAAATAAATGTATCACAGTAGAGTTGTTCTTATATGTTGGTGGTATTGAAAGAAAATTGATGTTTCTCAGTTTCAGATTTGGTATTGAAATCTTAGTGAGAAGGATACACTTGTACCTAGCTTTGAGAATGTTGGACTTTGTTTTATTTTTTTTTATTTTTTATTTTTTGGACTTTGTTTTAAAACAAAAAATTAGGTGTGGCTCAGAGGATTTTTTGAGCAATGACACTACTCTGCATAATGTTTTAATGGGGGACACATGTTGTCATACATTGTCTAAACCTATAGAATGTATAACAGTAAGTGTAAACCTTAACATAAACTATGAACTTTGGATGATAATATGTTAATGTAAGTTTATCAATTGAAACAAATATACCACTCTGGTGGGGGATGCTGATAATGGGGGAAGCTATATATGTGTGAGGTTATATGGGAAATGTCTGTCCCTTCTCTCAATTTTGCTGAGAACCTGAAACTGCTCTAAAAAAATTAAAGCCTTAAAAAAAAACAACACAAGGAAATAATAATAATTTTAAAAAGCAGCTGACTTCCCAACATATACTTTGCCAGTGTTTCAGAAAATAATAGTTTTATATAAAAATATGATCCTAATTAGTATTTGCAGCTAGCTTTATTACAAGCTATCAAGGAAGAAGTTCCCATGATCACAATGTTCTGTTTAGGATCCCAGAGGAGGCTGCAGGCCCAGTTACGCAGGTAGGATTCTGGCATACATGCTCTGTCTCCCTTTTCTGTTTGCATCTAAGCAGGCCTTTTTTTTTTTTTTTTTTTTTTAAAGATTTTATTTATTTATTCATGAGAGACATACAGAGAAAGGCAGAGAAACAGGCAGAGGGAGAAGCTCTCCCTGTGGAGAGCCTGATGCAGGGACTGGATCCCAGGACCCCAGGATCATGACCAGAGTCAAAGGCAGATGCTCAACCACTGAGCCACCCAGGTACCCCTAAGTGTAAGTTGAGAATGGAGACCCTTTATAATCTGTTTTATATGGTGGATTTCTAGTTAAAATTTTGTTTGAAGAAAGATACTGGCTGCTTCAGGATGTTGCTATTGATGATAGAGATGGAAGGGAGGAGGTAGAGGAAGAAAGGAGAGAGAGAGAGAAGGAGAAGTAAATGTTTTAGATTAGGGATTTGATGTTTTAGAATCAGGCTTGGGGCAGCCCCGGTGACTCAGCGGTTTAAAGCCGCCTGCAGCCCGGGGTGTGATCCTGGAGATCCGGGATCCAGTCCCACATCGGGCTCCCTGCATGGAGCCTGCTTCTCCCTCTCTCCCTCTCTCTCTCTCTCTCTCTCTCTCTCTCTCTCTCTGTCTCTAGGAATAAATAAATAAAATATTAAAAAAAAAAAAGAATCAGGCTTGACTTGACTAGTTCTGTTATCTTGGACAAATGACTTCTGGACCTTGATTTTCTCTTCTGTAAATGGGGGCAGAGAGGTTTAAAGTAGATGATTTCAAGGTATATAATATCTCTACAGTATCCTATGTATTACTCAGAATAGGGGCAACCTGAGCGTGGAGAGATCAGAAGTCTGTGCTCTGGCTCAGCCAGCCTCACATCCCCAGGCTAAATGGTCTCATGAAGAGCTGTCAAAGCCTGACATTGGTAAGAGGCCACTCCAGTGCCTCAGAATTTCCCTCTGTAGGCCAGCCTATTGTGATCCACAAACATAGTTTCTCCAGTTACTAGTGTGCATCTGCTTGACAGTTGACTGGTGGCATGTGGGCTTACCATGAACCATGTTCTGTTTCTCAGGCTCTGCCTATGTACTACCTGTTATTTGATAGGCAGGTGAATGCCATTGGATCCAGAAAGGATTCCACCCCCCTACATGCCCTTCCCCACCAACGTCTTAGGCACTAAGCAAAAATCTGAAGCATATTTGGAAGTACTAGTCTATAACTCTGTAAAATGGAAAAATGGATTATTGGATTCTGTCTGGCAGCCCTTTTCCTTCAATCACTAAACCAAATTTGCTTGATCAATTCAAAATCTGATTTGAGAGGCTAGCACAGACAAAGGTTATTGCTTAAGTGGGTGAGGTATATGACTACAGTCAAATCTTTTTTTTTTCCAATATGATCCTGTTATAACACCTGAGATAACCACTGGAGATAATGGAAGAGATTTCCTTTAAAAATCTTTTAGACTCTTTTCCTTATCATTACAGGATAAGGAAAGGGAGAGGAAGGGAGAGGAAATTAGAAGTATTTTAAGAAAAAAATACTCATTGTATTTAGATTTGGTTTACATTTGTGGGTAGAATGTCAAATGGGGTATAGGAAATCTTATATAGGACTACATATTTTCCATGAGTTTCTTTATTAACTTCACAGGTTTAATTTTACTCATTACAATCCATGTTCTAGAATTCAATCCATAGGCTTAAACCTGTTAGTAGTTAAAACTATGCCAAAGTGTTTTTGCACCAGTAGTGGGTGTTCTTATTAATGGGATAATCTGATTATTAGGGTTATCATTATTGCTGTTTTAGGAATGGACTCTGTTATATAGTTCAGTAATTCTCTAGAAGGTTAGAGGAACCAGGGTAATTCTTGGTAAGATCCCATCCTGTTTTACTTAGAGAGCTGAAGATGGGTAATGTGAAGCCCGAATAGAAAAGGGGAGAGCAGAATAGTAAAAAGGGCAAGGTCAAGAATAAGAACCCATTGGGAACTGAGTAGAAGCCACAGCAAGGAGGGTCAGGAATCATCGTGGTCCTCATTCACTCACTGCATGCAGCTCTTCCATTATAGGCCAGCGGGAACATGGGTATGTCAGGCTGGAGGCAGACAATTACTTCAAAATAATAAGTTCCTTGGCATGAAATGTTTCATCTACTGAGTAGTAGGATAAATTTTATGATATATGAGGATATTATTGGCTTCGGACAAGGCTTTCTTTCCTAATTGGAGGTGCTTTGTGGGCTCACTATTAGCATACCAGCTGATTCCTCTTGTGTAGCACTGCAAATTGCTGATTAACTGCTTTTATGTATGCAGAGCTGACAAGTTGCCTCATTTAGAAACAAACAGTAGTGCTCTAAGGAACTAGTCAGAAGTTCAAACTGACATTTAGAAATTGTAAACCTACAGACTTCATGACAAGTAATGCTGTCAGTTTAAATTATAGCTTTTCTACCTAGAGATAGGATAAAAAGAGCTAGTAATACAGCCTGTGACCAGTGTATTAGAGAGAGATTCTGCTCTAGTGAGCTGAGAGATTGTGCTATTTGGATCTAACATTCAGTTGACTTCTTTTTCCTTGGATATTTTCTGGGTGATCAGGCAGTGTGAAGGGTCACCAGTGTGAATGGTTGTAACAAATGCATATTAGTTCAACCAAAAAATGCTCTCTTGCTTTCAGGGGAGATTTTTGAGTGACTAAATTAGGAAATGAATGAGTTGAGAGTTCAAGTCTCAAAATAAAGTACTTTATGTTAACATGAGGAAGTTTAGCAACAATTTCACTATCTGGAAAGACTGAATTCTATGAAGTTTGTGGGATGATGGTAGGGAAGAGTTGGGTTGAAGTAAATAGCTCACTTCTTGATTTTGGTATCTCCTAGGTAAGTACTTCCCAGCATCCCTATTATTACTATCTTTCTGGTGTTTAGATGAACTCTCTCCCAACTAAACTAATCAATCAGCTCTCCTATAGTGAAAGTATATTGTATCCCAGAATAGCACGGTCTCATCTGCTGGCTCTGTAGTCCTTTGTGACTGACTGCCAGTGATTGACGTGTGTGTTTAGGGAGTCCAAGATTGGTGAGGTAAGGTGGATACTGGGTGGGTGGTACGTTCAGGAAAAACACTCTAACTTTGCAGCTGTTACTTTTTTTTTGTTTTGTTTTGACTACATGTATTATATAAAGCCACTGAATACGAGAATGTTAAAAAATCAATTGAATTTTCAAATCTGACTGGAATTGACAGAAATTTGATAGAAATAATTTCCAACTAATGATTAAACCAGTGGCTAATGTAAAAAAATGGTCTCTATTCTTCTCCCCTCCCATCTGCCCTTGGATTAGGAAACACATTACACTAGAAAGAACTTAGAAGACGTGGGTTTAACACCTGCCTTTCCATGCCTTGGGCAATGTATTTCACCTCTGAGTCATTTGTTTTATCTGTAAAATGAGGATATCTGTTCATCTCTATTTATAGGTTTATTGTGAGACAAAATGAAATTGAAACTGTTTTGTGGACTCTAATGTTATGCGTATATTAAGTGGCATTATGGTTATCGTGTAGCATAGTGAGGACCAGCTTCATGGGCATGCAACCGGTATGATTACCTAAGGTCTCATGCTCAGAAGTGGGTCCTGTGCTTGGAATTTTATATGCTATGCTCATCATCCTGAAATTCTGAATAGTTGTATCTTTGAAATTATATTTTGATGTGAAATCAGATGGGACAATAGAACATGTACTGTGGGCATGGTACCTCTATGTTCCAGTGTTTGGCCACTTTTCAGCTCCCTGGGGTGAATTCTTGACTGCCCACTTCTGCCCCTGTCCATCGACTGCTGCCATCCTCCATTCCTGACCAGAACTTGGGTATGGGTATAGAAGTGGATTTTGTGTGTACCCCTACACACTGAGTTGTATGACAATCTCATTATCACATGAACATCTTCATGGCCCAATATTAAGTAGGAAATTGAAAAAAAATACCATAACTTGTTTAGAGAGATGACAGAAAAACAGGAAAAGCTCTTTTTCTTATTTTAAACAAGAGGCCCCACATTTTCACTTTGCATTGGCCTACACAAATTGTGTGGCTGCCCCACAGAATATGTAACTAGGCCCACGCATAGTAATTTTCAAACCCTGCCCTTCAGGGCCCTAGAGATTTCTTTGTTTCCCTTTAAGGCCATCATGGGGATAGGTCGCAGAGACTCTGACAAGATCAGTTTGGTAAGGGTGGAGTAGGAGTATATGTATGTAGGAGTGAGTGAAAGATGTATTTTGTAGATAACAATTGAAACAAACTTGTTTAAAAGATTGGCCTGGAAGAGTAGGGAGAAGTGGGAGATAGAGAGAAAGGTAGTTTTTGTTTTTGTTTTGTTTTGATTTTTTTAAATAGAGAACTGAACACATTTAAATGTTAATAAGATAATTGAGAGGGAAAAGTTAAATGTAATCATTTCCAGATATTTACTGAAAATATATTACATGGTTTTTGTGTGCATTCTTGAACTGAGGTTCCAAAGTTTTCATTTTCCAAAGCACCAGAAGATGCTTTAGATTTTAGTCTTTGTACCCAAATACGGGAGGACAGCGTGAATTCCCTTAATGTGGCTCAGGGCCATCCATATTTGGCTTTCTTTTTAGCTGTCATGGGCTGGTGCCGGAGCAGAAGGCCACACAATCCATTCTTCTTGACTTAATAGTACAGCAGGATGATCTTCTGCCCTTGCACACTGTGTTTGGGTGTGAGATCTGTTGGGCTTTTGAATACTCAGCCATGCAACATGATGGGGGCAGCTGTCATATTGGCTCCTTCAGGTATCTGGGATAGTTTTTGGCAGTGACTACTATTCTTTGATTCCCTAGGCAATTGCAATTAATTGGCTCCTACTTGAATAGAATATTTATCAGATTTTGAAAGTAGTGATTAAGAGTATGGTAGATTACTATATTTTTGTTTCTTTATCTATAAAAAGTAAATAATACTACTACCCAAATTGAGAGATTAAATAAGTATGTAATATGCTTAGTATAGTGCCTGGCACATGATTTGATGCTTGACAAATATTACTTTCCTTTCTTGCTCCTCTTTTTTTTTTTTAAATTAAGTGTTGTGAAGATCTGTCTTTCTTGATGCAATAGAGAGGGTCACAAAAATTATATGCAAAATCAATTTAAAAATTTAAATTATAGATGAAATTTAAATTTGGATGAAATTTCCATTGCAGGAAAGCTTTCTGTGATAATTCATTTGCCAACGAAGAAAAAAATACTTTTGTGAAGAAAAATATCTTATTGATTAATTGATTGATTGAGAGTGTGCCCATGAAAGTAGAGTGGGGGGCTAGGGGGAGGTACAGAGGGAGAGAGAGAGAGAGAATCTTTCTTTTCTTTTTCTTTTTTTTTTATAATAAATTTATTTTTTATTAGTGTTCACTTTGCCAACATACAGCATAACACCCAGTGCTGATCCCCTCAAGTGCCCCCCTCAGTGCCCGTCACCCATTCATCCCCACCCCCCGCCCTCCTCCCCTTCCACCACCCCTAGTTCGTTTCCCAGAGTTAGGAATCTTTATGTTCTGTCTCCCTTTCTGATATTTCCCACACATTTCTTCTCCCTTCCCTTATATTCCCTTTCACTATTATTTATATTCCCCAAATGAATGAGAACATATAATGTTTGTCCTTCTCCGATTGACTTACTTCACTCAGCATAATACCCTCCAGTTCCATCCACGTTGAAGCAAATGGTGGGTATTTGTTGTTTCTAATGGCTGAGTAATATTCCATTGTATACATAAACCACATCTTCTTTATCCATTCATCTTTTGATGGACACCGAGGCTCCTTCCACAGTTTGGCTGTTGTGGACATTGCTGCTATAAACATCGGGGTGCAGGTGTCCCTGCGTTTCATTGCATCTGAATCTTTGGGGTAAATCCCCAACAGTGCAATTGCTGGGTCGTAGGGCAGGTCTATTTCTAACTCTTTGAGGAACCTCCACACAGTTTTCCAGCGTGGCTGCACCAGTTCACATTCCCACCAACAGTGCAAGAGGGTTCCCCTTTCTCCGCATCCTCTCCAACATTTGTGGTTTCCTGCCTTGTTAATGTTCCCCATTCTGACTGGTGTGAGGTGGTATCTCATTGTGGTTTTGATTTGTATTTCCCTGATGGCAAGTGATGCAGAGCATTTTCTCATGTGCATGTTGGCCATGTCTATGTCTTCCTCTGTGAGATTTGAGAGAGAGAATCTTAAGCAGTGCAGAGCCTGACCCAGGGCTTGATCTCACCCTGAGATCATAACCGGAGCCAAATTCAAGAGTTGGTCACTTAACTGACTGAATCAGCCAGGCATTCTCCCCAGTTTATTTATTTATTTTTGATTTTTAATTTTTTTGAAAGATTTTATTTATTTATTCATGAGAGACACAGAGAAAGAGAGAGAGAGAGAGAGAGAGAGAGGCAGAGACACAGGCAGAGAGAGAAGCAGGCTCCATTCCATGCACAGAGCCCGATGTGGGACTTGATCCTGGGCCTCCCGGACCACACCCTGGGCTGAAGGCAGCGCTAAACCGCTGAGCCACCCAGGCAGCCTCCCCAGTTTATTTTTAAAAAATATTTTCCTTTAGGGGATCCCTGGGTGGCGCAGCGGTTTGGCGCCTGCCTTTGGCCCAGGGCACGATCCTGGAGACCCGGGATCGAATCCCACATCAGGCTCCCGGTGCATGGAGCCTGCTTCTCCCTCTGCCTGTGTCTCTGCCTCTCTCTCTCTCTCTCTCTGTGACTATCATAAATAAATAAAAAAAAATATTTTCCTTTATAGCATTTATATAAGTAAAGGCAAGTCGATTATAACTTCTACGAATCTCCCTTATTTGTAAAGTTAGGGTAATATTAATATGTAACATGGTGTTGTTATTTGAGTTTGATGGCAGGCATAATACAAGTGCTCAATAAATATTAGCAATAATTATTATTTTGAGATTCTTTAAGGCTTCTGCTTTTAAATACGCATATTTGTGTTAGTAAAGCAGTATTTTTCTTATTCTTAAAGATGTTTAAAATATATTAGTGTATATTAGTAACATTGGGAGGAGGCATATTGTGAATCACATGCCAGTTCTGTTTATTTTTTGTGATAAAATATACATACCATAAAATTTATTATCTTAACCATTTTTAAGTGTACAATTCAGTGGCATTAGTACATTCACAGTTATGCAAACATTACCACTCTCCAATACAGAGTGTTTTCATTACCCCAAACAGAAACTTTATATCCATTAAACACACTAAATTACCCACTCCTCCTTCCCCTTCCCTCTGGTAACCTCTGTTCTACTCTCTGTCTTTATGATTTTGCCTATTTCAGGTACATCATATAATTGAGATCATGAAATATTTGTCCTTTTATGTCTGGCTTATTTCATTTAGCATAATTTAAATTTTTGTTCTCTATTTAATAGCATAATGTTTTTAAGCTTCAGCTATGATGTAGCATGTATCAGAATTTCATTTTCTTGTATGGCTGAATAATATTCTGTTGTATGTATATGCCACATTTTGTTTATCCATTCATCTCTTGATGTACATTTGGGATGTTTGTACTTGTTGGCTATTATTGTGAATAATTCTGCTATGAACATTGGCATATGAGTATCTGTTTGAGTCTCTGCTTTCTATTTTTTGGGGGGTATATGCCTAGAATTGGAATTGCTGGATCATGTGGTAACCCTCTGTTTAACTTTTTGAAGCATGGCCCAACTGTAGCTGCACCATTTTACATATCCACCTATAACTCACCAGATTCTACTTTCCACTTTCTTCACATTTTCACCAACACTGTTTTCCTACCCTTTTTTTGATACTAGCTACACTAATGAGTGGGAAATGGTATCTTATTGTAGTTTTGATTTTCCTAATAACTAATGACATTGAGTATCTTCTCATGTGCTTGTTGGACATTTTTCTTCTTTGGAGAAATGTCTATTCAAGTTTTTGGCCCATTTTTATATTGGGTTGTTAGTTTTTGTTATTGTTGATTATAAGAGTTCTTTTATATATTCTGGATGTTAATCTTTTATCAGATATTTGATTTGTAAATATTTTCTCCCATTCTGTAGATTATCTTTTCACTCTTAGTAGTGTATTTTGTTACATGAGAGTTTTGTAATGTTCAGTTTGTCGGTTTTTTTTCTTTTGTTGCGTGTCCTTTTGGTAATATAACTATAAAAACATTACCAAATATGATGTCATGAAGCCCTATCCCTATGTTTTAAGAGTTGTATACCTTTAGCTCTTATGTTTAGGTCTTTGATCCATTTGAGTTAATTTTTGTATGTGGTATAAGGTAAGGGTCTAGTTTTATTTGTTTGCATATAGATATACAGTTTTCCAGGCACCGTTTGATGAAATGGCATCAAATGGTCTTGGCACCTGTATTGAAAATCAATTGGCCATATATGTGAATGTTTATTTCTGGGCTTTGTATTCTATTCCATTGGTCTATGTCTGTGTTTATGTCAGTATGACATTGTTTTGATTACTGTAGCTTTGTAGTAAGTTTTGAAATCAAAGTATGAGTCTTCCAACTTGCTGTTCTTTTTCAAGATTATTTTGACTATTTGGGAACCCTTGAGATTACATGTGGATTTTACGGTAGGTTTTTATTCTATTTTCTTTTAATACGTTCATTCATTTAAATTTTAAAAACAGCAGATTGAAAAATTTATGAGTACTCCAAAAAAATAAAGCCCTTTAGGCTTCCTGTAGTTGCCAACATATAAGGCAATATAAAATATACTAAATTGATCTATATACTTAAAAAAATCATACTCTAAGTACAGTGAGATTATTATGTAATAAATTTGATCTTTGTAACATTTAGAGATGTCTTATTTTAAAGCTGTATCACCATAGAGGCATTATTATACAGTGGTTCAGAGTATGGAATCAGACATACCTTTGTTTGAATCCATGCTCTGGTGTTCACCAGTATACCTAGGCAAATGACTTCTCTTTGAGCCTCAGTTATCTCAATTATAAAATGAAAATAATAATAATAGGATTGTTATGAAAGTTAAATGTAATAACATATAAGGATTTTAGTACAAAGTCAGATATGCTTTAATACTCAAATAGTAAGAAAGCTGACAAAAATTTAGGCTTATAGGGTTTCTTTTTAATGGAGTTATCCTTTTGGGTAGATATTTGATAATGGAAGAGTGGGCAGCTGATGATCTCTGTTTTGCCAGCTTTGCCTCTAAGAAGCTTGTATGATTGAAGATGATTCTGGGCTGGAGTTTTGTCATTTGTAAAATAAGGTCTTCCAGGTATAACTAACTCTTAAGTTATTTTTTTCTTTTATTTTTCTATGTATTCTCTTTCAGAACACTTGTTAGATATATTCCAGTAAGATGTGTCTTATTCTATCCTCCTTACCTCAACTTCTTTTTCCTGTATTTATCTCTTTGACTGTTCTGTATTTTGGATGATTTCCTTGGGTTAATCTTCCTAGTTGCTAATGATAAGCTGTATTGTTCAGATTACCTGTTGAGGTCCTCTCTACCAAATAAGGTCCCCTCCTCCTTTTATTTCTAGAGTTTCTTTTGATTCTTTTTCAGATATGCCTGGTCATTTTTCATACTGTTCACTTTCTCTTGTTTTGTTTTTAACATAGTTGTCTTAAAGTTTCTTTTAGTCTGTTGAATGATTGTCAACTCTTGTGGTGCAAATTCTGCCATCTATATCACCACTCTGGGTGGTGGGTGAGGTTTTTCCTGTCTTTATAGGCAGACCTTGGCGATTCTTGGTTTTATTCAGGTAGTTCACATCCACTGAGCAGTGTTCAGGAAAAGTGCCATCAGGCACCTTTCACCAAGGTGTCATCAATGCCCTCCTTTAGTGGCTGAAGCCTCTGACTGATTCCAGTACTCACTCTTCCTGGGAGCTCTTTTGGCTTTAGCGCCTGCTTGCCACTGTCTTTATTTCCTTTGCTTCTAGCACTTGGGAGAGAGAGGGGTTCCCTTCCTTGGACATGTAGCATAAAATTATTTTCATGTATATTCTACCCATTCTGTGTTTTCAGATTGACAGCTGTCTTTCCACAGGAACCCAATATACAATTTTTGCCCTGTTGGAAGCCTCTGCAGATATCTAGACATGTACATTTCCCTAATGCATCTTCAGAATATTTGATTAAACATTTCCCCCCTTTTCAGCCCTGGTGTAATACTTTGTATAGAGTCGGTACTCAGTAAGTAGCTGTTGAATGAGTAAATGAATGAATGAGATCTATATTGAAGTATAATAGACCATTGGTGAGACCTTAAACTTTATTGTTGCTTAATTTTTTCAGTTTTTTCCCCTGCTTTCTTCTTCTTCTTTTTTTTTAAATGAACTACATAACCTATTTTAGTTAAAGTGAACTTAGAGGGTGGATTGTGGAAGGAGGAATATCCAGAAACCAAAACACAGTAGAGTTCAAAATTGCATCAGGAATTAGTGATCCAAAGAGGAAGGTAAATATCAATAAGCCACTAAAAGATTTTCTTACACAGAATCAGTGAAAAGCCCCTAGGGACCCTTCTGAAAGGAAAGAACAGTGTTATCAGCTCCCCCTGTACCAACCATTTGTGTTTTTTCATGAAATTCACCTCCTTATCTTTATAGGCAGACTTTGATAAAAGATTGCCAACTAAGTAGTGTGTTTTTTCTTGACTTCCAAAGCTGCTTTAATTTTCTCATAAACACCAAGATAATCTCACTTAAACTAAGTGCCTCCTTACATCTCAGGCAGAGCCTATTTTTCTGTTCTTCAGCTCGAGGAGGGTTAATATTGGCTTTGAATGAACATCTGCTGGCCCCATATTGACACAGGAATAAATTATTCAGCATGTAGTATTTGGGAATTTAAAAGCTCCATGATGAATTCTACAAAACTATATTATGTCTCTGACATTCTAGGGTTTCATTATTTTGTCTTCAATTATTCACAAAGGCTTTTCACCTCTCAGAGCATATACAGAATTCTTCAGATCAAGTGAGCTCAAGGCTGAAACGATGGAAGACTGTATTAAGACATGATCTTCTCCTTGTTGTTTTGGTAGTATTTTTCTTTTTAGGGGGGCTAAACAACCTCTTTTCTATACATATAAAATTGAGATCTGTTTGTTATTTGTGAGTTCTTTTGTTCGCAAAGCACAGGTTGTTAGGACACACTTTATGTGCAGTGTTACCAGTCCTTTCCTAATAGCTTTGAAGAAATGTTTCTTCAAAACAAACATTGTTTCTTGAAGAAACATTTCTTCCATTTTCTTGAAGAAACATTTCTTCAAAGTTATTCTCAGATTTTATTTACTACAAAAAATTATCTATTTCCTATATGTGCATAGAGTGGTGCTTTAAAATCCAAAGTTGAGCAAGGTGTGTGTGTGTGTGTGTGGGGGGGTCTCCTAAATTTCTCTTGAATAATTTTTTGTTTCTCCATTATTGGTACATTAACTGCAGCCCTCTTTGTTTCTGATGGCATTGCTGTGATGGCTTCCCACTAACTCAGGGATTCTTAAGTATGTGTGTGTGCTGCGCGTGTGTGTGTGTGTGTATGTGTGTGTATGGGGGGAGAGTTGGATATCTTTAGCAGTCTGGTGGAGCCTCTGATTACAAAAAAAAGACTGATTATAGAAATATAGCTTCATCCATGGAGTCCTGTATAGCTCAAAGTATATGAAATATATTCTAGTTTAACCTAATCCAGACCTAAAAAAATATCTCATTGAAGCGCAAACTTTCCATTCTTATGATTAACTCCAAAACAAATTTTTGGAGTCTGAGCAAAACACATTAAACCATGAAAAAAAAAACTTTTTTTTGATGAACAGATAACTAATACTATTAGTATTTCAAAAAGCCTAGAAACTAAGAATAAAGACCCAGATTTTCTTTCAACATTAATTCATATACACAATCCATTCAATTCCTAAAATTGCTAGTAAATCTGCCAAATGCAGAGAATATAGAATAGGGAAATAAGTTAAAGTAGCTATGAGAAAATTGTGCTTTATCTGGAGCATGGTTAATGTTTAAACTTGCCACTTGAGTACTGCTCTTATAACTTTCTTTAGTTGCTATTTTATATACAATGTGTGTAGGAAGGGACAAAGAAAGGTGAGAGATAATGGACCTGTTTCTCTCTGGTGCTTATGTCGCTCTTTGCTAATGAATTAGATATGAAAAAAAGTACATTTACTTACTCTTTCAACCTTCTGGGTACATACTGGACAGGTATGCTGGTTTTATACATGAAGATAACATTACTGTCTCATCTTCACTATACCATAATCCTGGGTTAATTTTTAGAAATTAAAATTTCTGGGGGATTAAGGGAAATGCACTGGGTTCATGTCATTCATCCACTTTTTTTTTAAAGCAGCTTTTTAGTAGAAAGTTAATTCAGATCTTTTCTGAGTTATAGTAGGAAATGATTTGTTTTTATATTTTGTCCCTAATACATAATGGCATGAATTATAATAATTGCATACATTTGTATCTGTTTACAGAACATTTTAAAAAATTTGATCCCATCTTGTCCTCATAATAACTTGTGACGGGATCCCTGGGTGGCGCAGCGGTTTGGCGCCTGCCTTTGGCCCAGGGCGCGATCCTGGAGACCCAGGATCGAGTCCCTCATCAGGCTCCCTGCATGGAGCCTGCTTCTCCCTCTGCCTGTGTCTCTGCCTCTCTCTCTCTCTCTGTGTGACTATCATAAATAAATAAAAATTAAAAAAAAATTACTTGTGACACAGGTATGCCAAGGATTATTTCTGTTTCACAGAAGAGGAAACTGAGGCCAAGAGAGGTTATGACTTACCTAACTAAAGTCACAGAGTAACTAAATGGTAGAGCTGAGATGGGTACTCAGGCTTCTTGGCCCTTTCTATAACTCCTGGAAGAGAAGGTTTGCTCTTTGCTTTCTCTGCAGTATCTTTTGTACTGCTCAGGCAGATGGATGGGCGTTTGTTCAGTCTTGGTAATGGACTTGGATTATGTCTCCATCTGCTTGGTAGAAAATCAGTCACTATACTGAGCAATGTCCATTTAAAATATTAAATTGCATCAAAACTTATGACATTTAAAGTGCATTTACAATTTAGTTAAGATAACAATTTCATCTGTTTCTATGTAATTACAGAGGTTTTCAGTCACTTTAATTTAGCAGGCTGGAAAAATATGACCTCTGGCTACGTGGCCTTTTCACTTCATGAGAATGTGTGTGTGTGTGTGTGTGTGTGTAACTGATGAACTTGGGGGGAGGTTTCATTACTTTCTGCTCTGCTTTTCCAAGGGCTTTAATTGTCTTTACTGCAACCCCCAAGCTTCTTCCTTCTGTCTGCTGACAACAGTCAGGATTTCCATGTGACATAGAGCAGCAGATTATTGATTTTATTTTTTGTGTCAGGGTACTGTGTGTGTCACTTGAGGTGGTCTTGTGGGCATTTAGTTCATCAGTGATTATGCACAGGGCCCACTTTAGCTTGAGCTAGGAAGGAAATGTCAAACACGAAAGGGCTGGGACGGTTCTTTTAAGAGTGAACATCAGGGAATTTATACCAGAGAGAAACATTGAACTGTCACTTCTTCAGCATTTCACTCTGATTTCCAGTTGGCATGTTTAAAGAGTCTGACATTTCGTTTCTTCATGTTCACTTGAGCAGGGAGTGTGGGATCAGAGACCATTGATTGGTTTGCAATAGTCTATAACTCTTAAATAGCATTTGATCATGAATGAAAGTTCCACATGTTTGAAAGTCAGCCCCCAAATAATTGGGTATATCTTCAGGCTGTGGACTTCTGTCTTGTTTTGGTTCAAACATGGGAAAGTCAGTCTAGTTCCACAAGGCTTCACTGAGACCTCACCTCCTTTCAGGTGAGAGCAAATTCCAAGAACTCAAGGAAATCTGTGTGCTTTATCTCATGCTTGGATAACCTTAGGAGGCCTGGTAGGCTAGACCTATACCTACTATCTTCTGGAAGCCCCGATTAGTCCTGAATATCATGTCTTTCCCTTGTCCCCTCGGCTACATTGCACCTTTCAAGGATGAGAGGACTTGAGGGCCATCATGCATGTGGGCAGGGGTTGGGGGTGCATCTACTGCTTTCATATATATATATTTTTTGGACAAACTGAGACATCTGAGTTTTTTTTTAAATTCCTAATGGATTTTTTATTTATTTATGATAGTCACACAGAGAGAGAGAGAGAGAGAGGCAGAGACACAGGCAGAGGGAGAAGCAGGCTCCATGCACCGGGAGCCCGACGTGGGATTCGATCCCGGGTCTCCAGGATCACGCCCTGGGACAAAGGCAGGCGCTAAACCGCTTTGCCACTCAGGGATCCCCCATCTATGAGTTTTGTAATTGTTCCTAGTGTCTAGGAGAGTAATGATTGTTTTTTTTTAAGATTTATTTATCTATTTATTCGAGAGAGAGAGAGAGAGAGAGAGAGGCAGAGAGGCAGAGACACAGGCAGAGAAGAAGCAGGCCCCATGCCCATGCTGGGAGCCTGACGTGGGACTCGATCCCAGGACTCCAGGATCACACCCTGAGCCAAAGGCAGGCGCTAAACCGCTGAGCCACCCAGGGATCCCATGATTGTTTTCTTCTATAACTTTTACCTGAGGGGGGATTTTTATTCTATCACAGCCCTCAAGCACTAAGTGGACTGTCTGAAACCAAGATACAGGTTCTAGACTAACTTGGAACACTGGAAAGGCCTGTGGCTGGCTCTTTCCTGTCTGATTTATACTTGAATGGCAAGCCTGCTTTTGATTCTGATTGGTTGATACCCATCTGATTGTTCTGAAGAGAGATGTCAAAAGCCCATTGCTTTAAGTCACTTTCTCAAAAATGTGTGAGATGGTGTGGGTGTTATTCTCCCTGTTGCCCTTCTCTATGGGCCTCACCAACCCTGAATGGGTTAGGAGTAACTGTGTTAATCTGGGGTGTTAGGTGCTTTATGCATGTACATTACTGCTGAGTAATAATATTGATCATTGTATCTCAAGCTACCTGTGGTGAAACTCTATTAATGAAACCCTAGGGATGAAATATGAAATTGAATGGAATGTGCATTCCATGTAAATGGAGAGAATAGTGGTGAGTAAAAGGAACCAAGGGAGCATGTACTGAGGAGAACGGGCAGGGACTTTTGAGAGGTTTTCCTTTAAAATCTTTAGTTTGTTTCCATCCTGATATCCTCACTGAATATTTTTTGGGTTTTTTGCTTACTTGTTTCTTGATTTTCACATTTTTTGTTTTTATTTATTGTTGTTGTTTCCTTTTGATTTAATTTGCTTTCTTTGTTGCTGAGCTATGCAGGGTGCTTACCCAACGCTCTGCCTCATCCTACCCCGTCTCCTTGGAACAGGAGGACACCTTAGGTTGGACACTCTACTCTCACTGTATTCTGTCTCTACTCCCCCTGTTCTGAGTAACCTGTGTTGTCTTTATGTAAAAATATGTTGTAGGTTACAGAGATTGGCCATCTATGAAGTATGTACCAAGGACGGCCGTTTGGCAATTTTCACGGCTACTCAAGGAAGTTATGTCCATAAGTCCTACTCCTTGTCACTTGCACGGGCTTTTGTTAGCCACCTACCCTAACAGATGGTAGCTTTTGGATCTTCCCCTGATGATTCTGTGGCCCATTGTCTACCACCTTAGATACCATTCTCAAACTCTGCTGAGAGTTTGGAGCTGGTGTCACCCCTCCTGGCTTTTAGGTATTTCCAGTGAGCATAAAGTAGACCCAGTGTTTCACATAAGAGCTGTTGGCCAGCACATGTCTTCATTCCCCAGGTTTTCAAATCCCTGTCCCTAATCCAGTCTGACACATTAGAATGAAAACAGTGTAAGACTTTGGTCCCCTATTTTGACAAGGTTGGTAATATCTGGTATAAAGAGTGAATAAAACCCATAAATTGACACAAGAGTTAGCCAGACCTGAGTCCATGTCCCAGATCTGCCACCTATTACCTTATGCCCTTGGGTAATTTACTTGCCTTTGTGAATCTTAGCTTCTGCTCTGGAGATGGGCTAGTTGTACTTACTTCACAGATTGTTGCAGAGATTAAATGATAACAGATATAAAAAAACATCCAGGGTAGTGAGTGCCTGATATTTAGTGTTTGTTTTCCTTTCTTCCACACAAACCATCCCTACTACCAACTCCCACCCTGAAGATTTAATAAAGACTTACAGGTTTATAGGACAAAATGAGTGATTCAGTTTAGTTATATAGGAAATAATTTCTTGCTGTGAATGCTGACTTTTTTTTCTGAGAGAAGGTTTTAACATTGAATGAATTCTCAATTATTTTAAATACTTTAATATAATTTTGTTTGAAGTGAAATGATGGATTGTGTAACTATTTAAGATCCCTTCAAGCCCTGGAGTTTTACGATTCTTTGTAGTTTTTGAAAAACCAATATAATATGCCTTCCTGGGTTTTAGATTTTGATTTCTATGCAGTAAAAGTCTTTGAAAAAAAGAGGGAGCTTCATAAGAAATTTTTCTTGTTTATGTAACCGGAGCATTCATGTTTTTGTGATGATGTTTTCTTTTAAAAATAAAAACAACTAAAAATGAATTTCTTTGCCAAACTCTCAAAGTGGTTTTGCCTTGGGCTCTGTGAGCAAGCTCAGGCAGATCCATAAAAGGTCACTGCAGGCACCTCAGCTAACTTAGTGTCCTAGCTCTCAAAGGAGAGTGGGGCTTGTGAGAAACAGAACAGGAGGCCTGGGGAAGGAGACAGTTCTGGACTTGAGAATTCAATAGTCCCATGCACTGTATAAGGAGTTTTAGGGGGTGATTATTAGCATTGTGGCAGCAGTTATTTTTCTTTCTTCCCTGTGAGCTGTTATTTTGGGGGTCTAGCTTTGGAAGTTCTGTTAACTAGCACTTTATTGGCTGTAGTATGACATATTCCTTTGTGGTTCCAAATATTTGTGGCTGTTGTGGGTTTTTCTTTTTAATTTCAGTTCCTGTAATATTAAGACCAGCTGGTTAAAGTTATTTATTTTGATACAGAAAGGTATTATGACTAAACCATGCTAAATAAAACTTCAGTCATGGAGGCAGTGTACTATAATGGGAAAGAGCAGAGGCTTTGAAAGTTAGATCTGAGTTTGAGTCCCGACTCAATTGGTAATAGAGTGTGTGTGATGTAGGGCGAGGTGCCCAGGCTCAGACGCTCTTATCCCTCACTTGAAAAATAAATTACTAATTCTTATGTTTCAGGGTGGTTGAGAGCATTAATTTATGTAATGTGTCCTATATGTAAAGGTCTACCCATGTTAGTACCTTTCTTTCTTATTCTTTCTCTTCCGCTTCTTATTCATAAAAGAGTCCAACCTCTGATTTTCACAGGGCTAGAGCCTTACTGGATCCTCTGGAGATGAAAAGAAAGAAAAACCCTGCCTTCCTTCTCCTAATTAAGGTCGGGGAGGCTCATTTTCTCACCCCTTTGGGAAACTTACTTATCCCAATGGTGGGCTATATCTTTATTGCATGCAGATTATAGAATTAGGATGATTATAAAATAGCTTTGATTGAAGCATAAATGGAGTGTCTGTGTGGTTGGTAATTATAATAATTCCAATCACAAGAATGGATTTATTATTCTCAGTTACATTTCCTTTAAATGTACTATATTTTCCAGCATGTGAGAAACTCAGTCCTAGAGTTTCCTTAATGCTTTCAGAGTCTTGGATTTGGCAGGTAGTATCATGGTTCATTAATAATAACAAGGTATTTGTCGTGTGTTAATTTCTGCACATATTTTAAAAATATCTTGATATTAGATTCTTTGTATCAGGAAAGAAAGCTGAAGAAATTTTAAGTTGAGATTATTTTAGAGACAACATGGTTGAATTTGCTTTTTTATTCTTGGTAATATTGCTTCAGGGGTATGTCTTTCATTCTCTCTGGTTAGTGGTTCTTCAAGATGCAGCTTAAAGGCACTTGTTTTGAACATGGTCTAATTTCTGAGTTGTGAGACACTGCACTAGATTGCTGGACCAGCCATCCCAGGACGGGTATGTGTGTGGTTAGCACATTCTTTCACAGGCATAGACCAGACGCCAAATGACTTGTAGAGTGACTAAGGCTGCTTAAAATAATAAGTGTTACTTGTTTCTATTGATTTTTATAATATTGCTAAAAAGTAATAGTGATGTGTGTGTGTGTGTATGTTTGTGTTCATATATAAACAATAGCGTATATTTAATGTTAAAGAATCCTTTTCTTCATCCTTTCTATAAGCTCCCAAGGAAATTAAAAATACCAGAACACTGGGTTAATCCAAGTTTTTAGTGTTCATGTAATTTTTTAAATAGGTAGAAGCTAGTTTTATATCAGCATTTGAAAGCTGTAGAACAGCCAGCTGTACTGGTGTGCAGAATACATAACTCAGTGAAAATGTTGCTGCAAACAGACTGGGCTCCCATAGATGTTTATAGATGTTTGCACATGTTCCAAATTAAATTATATTCATCTCCGGTGCCACATTCTACAAATCTCACAAAAAAGACTTACCTGTGCTCCATAAAAGTAATCCTTTGGAATTCTTGAATTAAACTGAGGACGTTGTTACTCCTTTGTATAAGAAGCTTTTAAAGACATACATGAGTTTCCCTTCCAGGTTTTTTGGTCTAACCTCTATTGTATTTTATTCTGAATTTAAACAACTTTGTGGATTGGATATTTTGGAAAGAGTTGTTAGGTGAATTTGTAAGTTTTGTATATCATTTAAAAGGTGCATATTTTTTCATTATGTGTACATGTGTATGATGTATGTTCCCTTCTGCCACAGCAGTTGTCAGAGTGAAAACATTTCTTTTCATTAAACTCTTTCTTTTCCCTTCCTTCCTTCCTTCCTTCCTTCCTTCCTTCCTTCCTTCCTTCCTTCCTTTTTTCCTCTTTTCCTTTCTTTTTTTCTTTTCTTTTCTTTTCTTTTCTTTTCTTTCTTTTCTTTCTTTTTCTTTCTTTCTTTTCTTTTCTTTCTAGAATAGCCTGGTTCTCTTCTCTAGTAGCAGAAGCTAATGTGAATTAAAAGGTGTTTGGAATTTCCTCTTGTGGGTCTAATAAAAATTTTAGTCTAGGTCTGAATGTGTGTATGTTAATTTCTCACACTTGTTTGAAAAATGCTTTATAGTCTAAGCTGTTCTAGTTTCTTTATCTCTTAGCCTTGGCTATATGTTATAATATGATCAATATCCTTACCTTACAAATTAGACATGCTGCATAGATACATTTATTTGACAAAATTGTGATATGACTTAAGCTCTGAAATATAAATTTGATTGGATCTATATGAAAGTTGAGTTTTAACACATGATTTTATATATATGCGTGTGTATGTAATTTTATACATGCTTTTGTGTGTATCATCCATATACACATAAAATCACGGGCCTTGTAAATGAACTTCATCTTACTTTTTGTATTCTTTTGTCTGTGGAGATTATATAACCAATGACTATTTTAAACCAAGTTAAGGGGGATCCCTGGGTGGCTCAGCGGTTTGGCGCCTGCCTTTGGCCCAGAGCGCGATCCTGGAGTCCCGGGATCGAGTCCTGCGTTGGGCTCCCGGCATGGAATCTGCTTCTCCCTCCTCCTGTATCTCTGCCTCTCTTTCTCTCTATGTCTATCATAAATAAATAAATCTTAAAAAAAAAAATAAACCAAGTTAAGCCAAAAGAAAAGGTTAGAGTAATTCCAAGTTTTATAAAACAATGCATATATACATTTTTAAAAAAGATTTTATTTATTCATTCATGAGAGACACAGAGAGAGGCAGAGATATATGGATTCGATCTCAGGACCCTGGGATCACAACCTGGGCCAAAGGCAGACGCTTAACCACTGAGCCACCCAGATGCCCCAAAATAATATATATCTTATGTCTAAAGAGAAAAATATTGGCAGTATATAAGCTAAAATCAAAATGATCTTTGGGTGATAGGATTAAAGGATGAGTTTACTTTTGTTGTGCTTTTATATTTTTCCTAAACTTTTATAATGAACACATTCTTTAATGAGAATAATATTAATACTTTACTTTAAATTACTTTAAATGTAGTTTAAATTTCTTTGAAAGAAACATTTTAAACTTACTCTACCTTTTAGTTGAGAAACACATGTTTTTATTTGATTAATACTATGATAAATGTATTAACATAAAGAACTTGAATCCATATTGCTAACTTAACTGTAAAATAATTAAGTAATATTACCTTATTACGTCACCATCACATTAACATGTTAATTATGCTCTGAGAATATTTTTTTCTAACCCGACCATATGTAGTAATTAGGAAGTTTAGCACAAAAACAACAGTTTTTAAGTTATGTCCAGAGTACAAATACATACCAATATTTGCTAACATGAAAGTATCTTTATCTTTATGGCTGAGCTAGTTCAAATATTGGGGGAAAAAACCCCATAAGAACCAGGGAGTCTGATGAATTTTAGAAGAAACATGAAATTTACCCATGATATTATGACTTTGCAACTAATTGAGCAGCTTTTTCCCTTGCTCTATTGTTTTAATGTATTGGTCCCCAAATGCCCACAATTCTTTTCATATATCTTTAACTCATCTTAATTAGCCAGTTGAACTAAGGCAGTACTCTTTTGACCTTGGAGATAGATGTATCTTAGGATCATCAGGGCATTAGTTCTCATTGGGATTGTTGTAGGCTTCTTGAAGATGTGTGTTGTACTCTTTGGAGACATTGAAGTATTTTCTTTCTGGTCATTTAGTTTAATTCAATATTTCAGGGTATGTTTAATATGGGAAAAAGTCATCTGAGCAATGAAAAATGTGGTAATTTTCAAGGTATTCATTAGCTGTAAAATATTATTTTCTTTACTTTGGTCATTTTATTTTATTTATTTATTTTTTAAGTAAAATATTTATTTTTAAATGCTTATTTTCAAAACACTTAAAATTAATAAACATTAGATGTGTTTATGTTTAAGTAAAGTGATGACAATATTGTTAAATTATAGTAATTAACTATACAAAATATAGCTAAGTATCATCTTCCTAGATTGTCAGGTTCCTACAGTCAGAGATTACCTGCCTCTTTCTCTATTACAGTGCATATTAGATAATTAATTATGCACAGGTACACATATCATTTCTAAAAGGCTATTTCACAAAATACTTTGGTCATTTTAGAGAGGACCTTGGATGCAGACCCTATTTATTAGAGACTCCTGAATGCATAAATCAATTTTGACGCTTTCTTTGGTTTAATGATATTTTGACTTGTTAATAATTACTGTAGTAACTTCCAATTAATGAGAATTGTGACTTCAGATTAGATTCCTTCTAATTAGTACTTTGTCATTTTACTTCATGAGAAAATTGTGTTTGCTGGTCTGAAATTAAGGAGAGAGTTCCATTTGGCAATAGGTGGTTCATTAACACATGGAAAGAAATAGACTGGCTCACACCCTTCTTTGCCAATTGCGAATGTTTTGTTAAAAGGAAAAGCTTTCCTTGCTTTGTGGGGGATGGTTGTAGCAGATTTCTTATAGAAAACTCTTATATTAGAATTTCTCTTTAGGAAGAAGGTATTTGAAAAGGAGACATTGAAATGAAACCAAGTGTGGTAATCACAAGGCTCTAAATGATAGTGAATGTGGAAGTATTTTTTTTTTTTAAGATTTTATTTATTTTGGGGAAAAGGAGAGAGAGAGAGAAAGAGAGAGAGAGAGAAGAGGGACAGGGGGAGAGAGAGATGAGGGGCAGAGGGAGAAGGAGAGAAGCAGACTCTACTGAGTATGGCACCCTATGCAAAGGGGGGGCATCCCAGGACCCTGAGATCATGACCTGAGCTGAAAATAAGAATTGGCTGCTTATCTGACTGAGCCACCCAGACACCTTGATGTGGAAGTGTTTTTTTGTTTTTTGTTTTTTGGTTTTTTTTTTTTTTTGATGTGGAGGTGTTAAGGAGAAATTTGGAATGCCTCAGCAGCTAGCCACTGTATATATAAAGATGATCTCATTTCATAGGATTTTAGAATGTTTTAGAGAACCTTAAGAGATCACTTAATTCAGCCCCTCACTTTAGAAATGGTGGAATTGCGGCTCAGAGAAGGCAAGTAATTGAAATTAACATAGCTGGTCAGCAACAAGAGTAAAACCAGCCCAAGGTTTCTTTACTCCTTGTACAGTGTTCTAGCTTACTACCATATATTGTACGGTCTTAATTACTGTGCTCTCAGGAAGATTAATCTACTCTAAATGTTTTACAGGAAATGTGATTGTGATTGAACTAGAGGCTAGAAAATATAGCAATTTATTTTCTTTAAGTTTGTCAAAAATTTGGCACAAAATTATGCCAGAGAACTTTAACTTCTTTTTCACCATAATTAAACAAAGTAAGTGTTGAATAGGATATAAGGATTTTGAATTTTGGCATGTAAATGGTTTGGAAATTAAATGTCATTTTGAATAAATGAGCCCAAATAGGTAATTTAAGAGATTTTCCTAGAAGTAGGCGTAGCTACCATGGAAAAGTGAATAGAGGCACTGAATGGTCAGATCAGAATTAAATGTTGGCAGAACAATGAATATAACCTTGTTCATTTTCATGTTGAAATCACCCCTAGTATCATAGGGCAAAGGGACATTCTTACGTCATCGCTTGACGTGCTTTCTCTGCTGTTACAATGTGAGACAAAAGCTTGAAGGGATCAGGTTTTGAGTGGATAGTGATGTCTCCAGACTATTTTGATTTCAAGTACACTGATATCTGTATACTAAATTCTATCTATTTATGTTGAAATCTAGAGGCCTTCACTCTCAGGGGAGGATGAGTGAGACAGCAGGAAGAGATCAACTTTCTAAGCCTCCCTTTTTGTTTTTATTACAAGGTGTTTTTATAGTTATTACTTTTGTCCAGTTTTAAAGCAAACTATTCAGGTTGTTTGAAATAACCATAAGAAAATTTGAATGATTTTCAAATAGACTAAATTGAGCTCTTGTAATTTAAAATCATTTTATTTTTGTTTTCATTGGCTCTGCTTATTGGGCTGAAATATTTCTTCAGGAAGGACCTCTTCTGATCTGTGGTCTCTCTGGCAAATGGAATCAGTGTAAGCTCTTGAATTTCAAATGCATGTTTTTTACATTTAAATTGCTGTCTTCTGCTATAGGAAGAGCTCATGAAAACCATCTATAGTTCATAAGGCTGGACTCTTATAGTGAAATTAGAGGCCATTAGAACTATTGGTCTTATTTCCAACTGAATTAGTTAACTGCCTGTTAAGGTTCAGAGCTTATTGACCAATAGGCATTTATTACCCTCTCCATAATGACACAATGATTTCCATTAAATTCCAGAGTTTATGGAAATAAAAAAGAGATCTTGCGAAGAAAGTGGTTAGTGGTTGCATTTAATTATTAGGATTAATTAGGCATTTAAATGTAGATATAAAGTATGTTTTAAAAACAAGTATTTCTCTCATTGCTCTGAGCCAATCGTGCTGAAGGGAATGAAGATTTTGTTGTTGTTCTTTCTTAAAAGTACTGCTGGTTCTCTTGTTTCACAACGTGTATGTCCTGAAATTGCTGAGCCATGTCTTTAGGGAGTACTTATCAATATTACAGGATATTTGGTAGTTTAACATTTGCCATTAATAATATTCAGGGCAATTTTGAAAATAATCAACATGGTTGGTAAAGGATATTAAATGTGTTCATCTGGGAGCTTAAGAAAATGATTTGTCTTTTTTTCAAGGACTTTTAGTGTGAGAGTTTCAGAACTTGTGTTCCCATCACTTCTATATTTTTATTTAATTATGGTCACCATTTTATAATTAATAAGGATTCTTTACATAAGATATCAACCAAATTAGGGGCTTTGCATATCATTTTTGAACTTGTAGTGGTTAAAAATGTATCTTAGGAGCTACTTAAAAGAACTTATTAAAAAATTAATGTATCCTGAAAGAAGGTAGAGAGAATGACAGATTATGAAGTAGAACCTAGTTTTTAAGCTTTTGGGATTCTATCCATTACATTAAAAATTGATATGGGATCTGAATATTCATCTCTAAGATCATTCTGCAGAATTAGAGCTACTTCTCTGTAGAAGACTAATTTGCAAGTGTCAGCCAACATTTCTTTCAAATAACATGAAATGGGTTTCTTAATTTGCTTTAGAAGTGTAGTTTCAGAAAGTTGATGCAACCAAGTACATTTGCATTTCCTCTGGACAGGATAAATCCACTTCATTGATATTAGTTTGGATAATTTCTCCCCAAGGGGCAGTGCATCTTTTTCAAACTCAGAGATCCAAGAGCTTTATGGATAAACCTTGCTAGGTTAAATTCGTATCTATCCTGTCTGCGGGGAGCATGCTGAGCCACATAAAAGATGTAAATATGGATTTAGTCTTTCTAGATTTCAGCATCTAAGCAAAGGAAGGAGAGAACTAAGATTTTGAAAGACATTGAGTTTCAAGGCATGAATTTGGAAGCAGTCAGGATTGCAAATTTAGGGAAAGCAGAATGAGAGAAGGTGTGCTAATGGAATGGAATTCTTTAGTTGATAAGAATTTATTGATAAAAATAAATATTTATTAATGGATAGGTTATATCTCTATGGTAGGTTATATGTATATAAATATGAATAAAAATAACCCTGCTTTTGAAGAACTTATTTTCCATTAATTTGTTCATTTGTTTGTCCATTCGATAATAATTGGGTACCTACTCTGTGTCAAATAATCACACACTGGAGATACAAAGATGAAAAGGCACTGTCTCTGCACTTCAGGAGCTTTTAGTCTGTGGAACATATTCCTGATATTCTCATTTGGAGCACGGAAAAAGTATTCCCTTATCAACGTTGTTTTAGAGGGAAGTTACATACTATAGGAGTGGAGACCTGGCTTCAGAGTTAGATAGTTCTGGGTTTGAATCAATGTTCTGTTTCATATAAGCTATTACCTTAAACAAGCAACTTAACCTTTATCAGCCTCAGGACTCTTATCTTTAAGGAAAGATATAATAGTTTATTTACATGATTATTAAGAATAAACGACATTGCTTATATGAAAGTGTTTGCCACATCTTAACAAATGTTAGTTCCATGTCTGAGCTTTTTTGTAATATTGCTAGTCCTGTCACCCACTGACATTTTATATGAACTAGGTCATTGAACTGGCTGGATAATATAACCATACTTTACAGCATAATTTGTTTATGGTAAAAATGCTTAAAACATTCTGAGCAACTGACTTGAAAGTGAGCTTTTAAAAAATAATTCCTTTGTATGTTGGGGAAGACCCATATTCAGTTTTTACATGCTGCTTTGAAATAATTATTTTTTTAAAAAAAGTTAATTTATTTGAGAGAGCATATGGAAGTGAGGGGAGGGGCAGGGAGAGAGGGAGTGAGAGAATCTCAAGCAGACTCCCCTTTGAACACAGAGCCCAATGACCTGACCTAAAATCAAGAGTTGGACACACTCAACCGACTGAGCCACCCAGGCACCTCTTAAACAATTCTTTATTTTTTCAATGTGCAGTTTTTATATCTCTCCCCACGTTGATTATATGCTTTTTGAAACCTGGGATTAATGATCTCTTTTCATATACCCCTGTAGCACTGAATTCATTTATACACAGTAGGTAGAAAACACATTTTTTATAAAAGGTTACAGAAAAAAAAAACAACCAAAGATTAATTTAATTAAAAATATGAAATGATTTGGATTCTGCAGTTTAAAACTCCTTAACAAACAATAGTAGAAAATGCTTCAGTCTAAAAGTTTTATAGAGAGCTTAAATGATAGAGGGAACAATGTTACCAATTTGCGATCTTCAGGAGAGATGCATAATCATATCATTGTTGCAGCAAAAGGTACCTGTCAAGTAGCACACCAGAATTATGTGGTGCAAGAGACCCTATCAGGTCAAAGAAGAGTACTAATCTGGAACTTTAAGCCAGTCGAGGCACCGATTATCTGTGAATGTTACTGTTTATACGCAATTACCAAGACCTAGGTTTATGAATAGAGTTATGCAGTTGTTTTTGATGGTTGTGCTTGTTTTCAAATGATTTTGCAATGTATAGACAATCCCAGTGAATAGTTATGTGATGTTATATTGATTATATTTGATATGTATATTACATTGATATTATACTTGAATGAAATTCCCAAACATTTCTTAAGTTTCTAGCTATACTCTTCCGATGGCTGTTTTTGAAAGGGAATTCATTTGTCCCATCTCTGTTGTTTCTTTTTTTGGAATTGCTGCCATAATTTCAATAGGAATGTATCACCAAAAGGACTATTATGCTGATGAATGAAAGCTTCCTGTGCCTGTTGGCAGGCACTAAGTAAGCTCTAAGCAAACTGAAATTCATTGAATCTTAGCAGGGCTATTAAGAAAATAAGTGCAAATTGTCAGGAGAAGAGAGGTTTGTTCCTTAACATCATCACTTTGACTCTTGGGGAAGAAATGTTAGGCAAGAAAGAGACTGTTTCAATTTGTCATCCTCCTGAGACCTCAAGATGTTATCTGTAGTGCTGAAATAAACCATTCCTTTCTATAAGCAGAGAAAATGAGAAAATGGTTTATGCCCAGATTGGTCCATTTAGTTAGGAGGACAGTCACATAAATAACTACCTAAGAAAACAAAAACAAAGAAAGAACACAGGAAACCTGTATCCCTGGCATAAACCCTTTCAGGATTAAAGTCTCTGTAATAGGATGTGCAGAACAGAACTGCCTATTTACAGCTCTAATGTGTTAAGAGGAAGGCACTATGAACTTGAACCTCTTTACCTGGTTTTCCAACAATAAAATAAAAGCCATTTTCTTTTCTTAGGGGAAAGCTAGATTAGCTCATGTAATTTTTTGTTTGTTTTAATAAACAGTTTACCTGGTTAGGTTCAGGGTATAAGCCCTGATCCACATGTTGTGGACTTTGGTTCCAATACCAGTTAAGTTTTCAGAGCCTTTGTAGTTCTAGTAGGACCTTTATTTTATGTGTATTACCCATTGGCCAGTCTGAGAACTGGGTAGTAGTTTAGTTCTCAAAGCCTTTGGTGTGCTATTTAAGATCAGATCTAGAATACCTCTTTATGGGATTATTCTCAAAAGTTCCCTTCTATATCTGATCTTCCTGACACTTTCCAATTCTCTGGCTGCCCTCCTTCCTTCCTATTCTCTAGCCCAAACTGAGGGACTGTAGTTTCCCCGCTTTGCCATGCATATCCCATAATTACAACTATATGAAGCATCAAATAGTGGGAGGGCAGAGAGCAAGAAAAAAAGCGTTGGGACTCATCTTGTATTCTTGGGACCAGAGCTCTTGTGACTAGAGAATTTGAGATGGCAGTCCAGCAACCACTGCTATTGGTATTCCTGTTACTTGCCTGGGGTGTTAGACTTGGAAAGAGTGGAAAGAGGACTTAAAACACAGATTTTCTCCACTCCTACCTTCAGGAGTCCCCCTTTTTTGCTTCTTTGACCAGAGGAGGAGACTTTTCTTGGAGTGTTTTCTATTTGAATCCAATGAGTGCTTCCTTATTTTGCGCTGCTTTTGAATCCAAGCTGGGTAATCCAAGCAGATGGAAAAGATAAATAAAACAAAACAGGAAACCCATTGCTGGTTTGGTACTACTTTGAATTCTGATCTTTTTCCTCAGTTCATATGCTACCATTTACTCTTTAGAGTCCTCATAGAGCTGTTCCATAAAGTCTTTCTAGGGTATAGTTGTATGCAGTGTGAAATACTAGGTACTTTCTCCATCTTGCCTTGAAATGGAACCCCTTCTCTTTTGAAAAGATACAAAGTGTATTGTTACATTTTTGTGCTGTATTGAGAGGCAGACATTTCCTTGTTCTTGTTTTTCATTGTGATATGTAGCACACTAATACACAGGTGCCAGTATCGAAAGATTACATAACATAGGAAGGGGAAATATACAGGTAGCAAAGTTTATCATGTAGAAAAACATGAATGAAATATTTGTGTAAGCATTTTGGGGTAATATATTCTTACCTTTCAACCCTGCTTTCTTTATTTTTATTTTTATATTTATTTTTAGATTTCATTTATTTATTCACAAGGGATAAACTGGCTGCTCTAACTGGTAGGGTTAATGAGGTGGAAGAGAGAGTGAGTGACATAGAAGACAACCCTGCTTTCTTTTTAAAATTCTACTTAATTTACTTGAGAGAGAGCACATGTGCATGAGCAGGGAGAAGGGCTTGGGGAGAGGGAACAAGGAGCCCAACATGGGGCTTGATCCTGGGACCTCAAGATCATGAACCTGAGCCGAAGGCAGATGCTTAACTGACTGAGCCACCTAGGCACCCTATAATAATTTCTGATAGACTGCTTTCTGAAAGGAATGGATTGCCATTAATGTGGCATAGTTTAGGTATGGCATAGAACTCATGCTAAAGCCAGATGATTTCTTGGAGAATGTTCAGGAAATTCTCTGGTTTTCTTCTTGGTTTGATTTTATACTCCTCCTATGTCACACCCATTGAGTGAAGGCACCAGATATGGAAAGTTCAGAACCATTGCTCTAGGGGACTTCAGACTTATTTCACTGTTTATTTTTAAAGCTTAGAAGAGAAACTTCGAATGATGGTACACACATTTTATAATCTGACATAAACATTAACATTGGGAATCCCTCCAGTGCTAGAAAATGACACCTACTTAGTTAACTCCTGGTTGTCATTTCATCTTATAACTTATCAGATTTCTAATTTCTTTTTAAAATGTGATTTTCCCATAATTTTTTTTACCTTAACACCTGTGATACAATTGGTTAAAAATTAATTTTGGAGGGGATCCCTGGGTGGCGCAGCGGTTTAGCGCCTGCCTTTGGCCCAGGGCATGATCCTGGAGACCTGGGATCGAATCCTACGTCGGGCTCCCGGTGCATGGGGCCTGCTTGTCCCTCTGCCTGTGTCTCTGCCTCTCTCTCTCTCTCTGTGTGACTATCATAAATAAAAATAAATAAATAAACAAATAAATAAAGTTTCTTTCCTTTAAAAAATTAATTTTGGAGAAAAAATTAATTTTGGGAAAAGGATGAACTGATATGATATGAAACAATCAGGCCTGAGAGCAGATTTCCTGTAGAAATTATATTAAATGGACCAAAAGCCGATGTTAGGGAGAAAAGCAATTCACAGCTGCCGATTTGGTTAGAACATTATGTTTAGGCCATTTGGGCCTTTGACTCTGGGTTACAAACTCAGTTATGGTTTTCTAAAATAGCTTCCAATCTCTTGCATGTGCTTTCAGCATACAATAAGGCAGACTAGTAAAAAAATACAAGTGTAGTTTTCTGGAGAGATAGGAATGATTATTCCCAGCCGAGCAGGTAAAACATATTGCTACATGAAGAATGCTCTTTGCTGATTCTCAAGGTTTTATTTATTTTTATTTTTATTTTTAATATAAAGTGTCAGCACACAGAAGCAAGAGAAAATTCACTTGAAAATGTCAGAAAATAAAAGAAGCATAGCAAATTGTATTGCAGGTAAAAATCCATTTTTGCCAGGAAACAAACAAGCAATGGCTGAGAAGCTTGCTGATGGCTCCTTTTGTTTCTCTTTGATTTAAAGCCTCATGCCTGTAATCTAATTAACATCGAACTGAGTTGCAAGTACAGTGGCCTGTTTGGTTCAATAATAATACATTTATATGAAAGGTTAATGAAATGAATTTTTCCTCCATTCAATTCATTAAAAATTGTTCTACAATCAACGGTTGCTAATGGAATAGAGATTAAATATTCATGTTCATAAATTTTCTGTGTCATTTCTGATTTTCCTTCATTTCTGCCTCCATAGGTTGAATTTTGTGAGTACAAGAGTTCCCAGACAAAAACCTTGATTTAGAGGTTAATTGCACGACATTAATTCTTTTATCAAAGAGGTAGTGTGGAATAGTGGGAAGAGAAAGAGTTCGGCAGCGGGTTTGTCTCAGTTTGTAGCTGTATGATTTGGGGCAAGAGTCATAAGCATCTCTTTTGTGTAATAGGCATTATAAGAACATCCTGCAAGACATTGTGAGGGTTAGTGATAAACTATGAAAAGCACCTAGAAATGTGGGGCACAGAGTTAGCAATTCAACAAATGATAGCCGGAAACATTTTGGAAATAAAACACCTACATATATGCAGTAGAACTTAGTGATGATTTGTAGTGGCAGGACTGCTATGGTAAGACAGGGCTCTTGCTAATTCTAAAACAGGTATCAGGTTTGGGTCTTACAATGCCTTGTAATTCTCATAATCAGTGTGTCAATATAAAGTCTTTGAGAGGAAAGACTTTTATGTTTCTGCATATAGATTTTTGGTCTCTGTTTTCTGCTACCTTCTTTTTCACCTGGGCCAGTGGACTTTATTTAAGGTACATACAATGTTTTTCCCAGATAATGAATTTACTAGATAATTGAAGCTTACCCAATCAACTACGAAAGTGTAAACATCTTTTTTTTTTTTTTAATTTTTATTTATTTATGATAGTCACAGAAAGAGAGAGAGAGGCAGAGACATAGGCAGAGGGAGAAGCAGGCTCCATGCACCGGGAGCCCGATGTGGGATTCAATCCCGGGTCTCCAGGATCGCGCCCTGGGCCAAAGGCAGGCGCCAAACCGCTGCGCCACCCAGGGATCCCAACATCTTATTTTTAACTTATTTTTCAGAGAAGAAGGGGGGAATAGGGGGAGAGGAAGAATCTTAAGCAGACTCCACACCCCAATGTGAGTCTAAATCTCAAGAACCTGAGATCATGACCTGAGCAGAAATCAAGAATCAGCTGCTAAACTAACTGAGCCACCCAGGTACCCCTACTTTACAGGCTTCTTAAACAGAAGATGCCAAGCATAAGTTATTTCCCTGGTGACTCAAGATAATCATTATGATCATTAATTTTTGTTTTGTGTCTAATTTTCTTATCAGTCCCTGGCCCACTTTACCAAAGATGATTTCTGATCTGCAAGCTGGTGAAGCAGATGAACCACTTGATTAAATAGCACATACCAAATAAGAGTAACAGTTAGTGAAATATTAAGTTCTGTTCAACTTTTTAAAAAGTGGCTACCTTGTGTTTTACGTTTCATATGTGATGTCAGTCAGACAACACTTTGGAGGTTGTCATGATTCTCCTCTCTCTGAGTGGAAATGGAACATGAAGTTCAGTGAAGTTAGGTGTCTTGGACAAAGGCACACAGCTAAAAAGTAATCAGGATAGGATTCTAGTGTTAGCCTTATGAGTTCTTTCTCTCATCAAGCTGCTTTGGGAGTAAGGTACATAGCTTTAGTTCAGAGCTTTGGTAGTAGTTGTTTCTCTTGTTTAATATATCCTCTTTCAACTTCCAGTTTAGATTTGTATTTGGAAGTTTGTTGTTAGAGAAAAATCAAATTTTAGAACTGTATTGTTCGGTCTAATAGCTACTACCCATTCCTGGCTATTTAAATTTAAAGTAATTAAAATGAAATAAAATTTAAAATTTAGTTTTTTAGTCACTTTAGCCACATTTCAAATGCTTAGTGGCCAAATGTGACTGGCTAGAGGCTACCATTATTAGACGGTACAAAGAATAGTTCCATCACTACAGAAAGTTCTATTGATGTATCGCTTTTTCTAAGTGAAATATACATAACAAAATACATAATAAAAATAATTTGCATATAAAAATAATTTGCATATAAAAATAATTAGCATCTTATATCAAACAGGTGCCTATTTAATATAAGATGGTGAAAACTTATTGAGGGGGTGCCTGGGTGGCTCATTCAATTAAGCATCCAACTCTTGATTTCAGCTTGGCTTATGATCCCAGAGTCCTGGGATATAGCCCTACATTGGGCTCTGGTCTCATCAGAGTCTGCTTGTCCCTTTCCTCCCCCTCCTTGTGCTTTCTTTTTCAGTTACAAATAAAATCTTAAAAACAAAACAAAACTGGGCAGCCTGAGTGGCTCAGGGGTTTAGTGCCACCTTCAGCCCAGGGAGTGATTCTAGAGACCCGGGATCGAGTCCCACGTAGGGCTCCCTACATGGAGCCTGCTTCTCCCTCTGCCTGTGTCTCTGCCTCTCTCTCTCTTTCTCTCTGTGTCTCTCATGAATAAATAAATAAAAATCTTTAAAACAAAACAAAATTGATGAGGACATGGGTCTGTGCCTTCATTTTTGTGTATCACATTTTTATGTGATATAATGTATAATTTATAATATATAATAAATATGATAAAGGTAATTTATGTATATTTATATTTTGCTCATATGTCTCATGCCTATTTTAAGTAATAGTCTTTTATTTTCTCATACAAAGCATTCCTGAAGAAGTATATGAAAGTCAGATACGTAATATATTAAGAGGGAAAATACTAAACCAGAGATTGACATGTTTAGTGGGCAGAAAGTGTTAATTCCTAAATAACTAAAAAACAAAATCTCAAATCATACCTTTCCTTTTTAAGAATATTTTTTTCACATTCTCTAATTTTATTCTTTTCATCACAACTGAGCATAGTTAGTTGTTCTGTGTACATCCAGTGATATTAAAGTTTTTCTGCCTTTGGCACCCTGTAATCATTTTCATTTTGACCCAGTTGTGTTAAATTATAGATTAATACTGTTGCTTTTTAAAAATGAGAATTGGCATTCCTATTTTTCCCATTTCTACTCATTTTTAAATAAAATAATAAGGGAAAATTCAGTAAAATAGTTACGTAATTTTTAAACACTCTTGAAAAAGATGGCAATGAGGTGGTAGCAGTGGTATGATTGGTTAGCAGGTATATCACCATGTTATAGATATATTCTTTAGAAAATGTAAAAATCTTCAAACAGTGAAAGACATGAAGAATATTAAAGTATGAGGAAGTACAGATTAACTGAAAGAATATTTGTGAATGCTTGAACTAATAGACTCTATATGTAAGCAAACACAATGTTATGTAGCATTACATATTACATGTATTTGTTCTATATTTTATGTCTTATATATATACATGTACCCATGAGCATAGTAATTTACCTCATCACTCATTTGAGCTGTGAGAGAGTAGGATGTTATGTTATTACCGAGTTTAGTGATATTTTAGAATTGGAAACCACAAATGGAATGTTGAAAGTAAAGGCTTCCAGGTCAGGTCCTTCGTTGCTTCCAGAGATGCTTGGAGGGTGAAGAGCTTACTACTTCCCAAGTTTATTTAGTCTTTGAGTGTTCGTACTTTAAACCTGTTTTAGTCCATCTGGACTGTTATAACAAAATACCATAGACCAGGTGGCTTAAACAACAGACATTTATTTCTCATTGAGAAGTCCAAGATCAAGGTGACAGCAGATTTGGTGTATGGTAAGGGCTCACTTCCTAGTGAATAGATAGGCCATCTCCTTGCTGTGTCCTCACATGGCAGAAGAATAAGAGGGACCTCTTGGTTCTCTTTTATAAGAGCACGAATCTCATTCATGGAGCTCCACTCTCATGACCTCCCTAAAACTCCACCTCCATCACAGTGGGGATTAGGTTTCAACATACTAATTTTGGAGGGACACAAACATTCAGTCCATTGCGAACTCTCTGAAATGAGAGGAATGGCCACATAATAAAAAGCAAATACTAACAGTTTCAACAATAGGGCATAAACTCTTTGGTCATTATTACTGCTGGTTACATTATTATTGCTGAAATATTACCAAACCTTACTATTAATAAGCAGTTACTGAAGGTAGCAGTCAAGACATTCAGAGTTTTGTTTTTTGTTTTTTTTTTTTAATATTTCCCCTATGGACTGTGAGTTGCTTGAGGGTAAGAGTCCTGACTGTTTCTTTTTATTTATGGTATACATCACAGTGCCTGGTGCTGTAGATTTTTAGGTAATGTTAATGGAAGGAAGTATGGAAACTTATAACCCAGTTGTATTTGTATTATTTGTGAGGTTGTTTAGTAGCATGTGCGGAATAATCATTGAGGGTTCTTTTTTTTTTTTTCATTCATTGAGGGTTCTTTGTGGTAAATGACTGCAACACTTGAAACTCTAGGCACCCCACTTTTAGTCCAGTGTATTCACTAACTCCCTTCAAGTTTCTCTTCTTCACTAAAGGTTCAGGTTAAAACCATTGTTCTCAGGGGATGGGTACTCTCAGTAGTGAATCCACGTTGCTTTTCCTTCTCCACCTGTTGCATAACCTGTGGCTAGAATGTGGTGTATGCGAGAGGTTTGCAGAGGTTGCCTGGGCACCAAGTGTTCAACATTGTGCCATGGGCCCCACGTTTGCTTATCATGCTGCACATATACTGCCTCTGCTCAATCTTAAATGATCAAAATGTGCTCCTTTCCCAGATGAAATAGCTTCCTGTGAAACCTATGATGGTGAGAGAAAAATTGGTAGCAGGAACCAATAGGGGAGAAGCAGATAGGCCAAGGCAGATCACATCAGTTCTCTTGAAGCTATGGTAAACAGCTGTGAATTTCACCACATTTTGACCATCACTTTGGAAAAGGCTAGCAGAGGATCCTGTGAGTGGCTGCTGCATCTCCCAAGACCTGATAATACTAATTTGTTTTAGTCAGGTGGATCAAATTTTGTCTAGGAGCCTTAAAGTAGTGAGTTCCCAGTTGCAAACAGTCTTTTAGGGAGCAGAGGAGGAGTGAATGAAGCAATGATAGGAATTGAATCATGTTATATTGATAATAGGATATTTGAAATATTTATTGGGCTCCCCTTATATTCTGTCGATCTATAATTTTGTATTCCTATTGTGATTCTTTTCTCATTAACTTATGATCAAAATTTATTGTGTACTTTGTGTCAGGCACACTGTGCTAAATTCTTTTTATTCTATCATAGTAAACTACAGTCCGTGTTTTATCACCATCAGTTGAACTCCATAGAGGCATTTCTCTCACAAAAGTATAGATAATTAATTTATGCAGTAAATTGTATATCAGTATGTATATGCAGTAAATATTGTATGGAAAAGTTGGCAGAGTCCCAATCTATGAGTGTGGAACAGGGGTTTGTCAGAGTTTGAACTAATTATGTATGTTTATTTTTTTATTTTTTTATGTTTTTTAAAAAATATTTTATTTATTTATTCATGAGAGACACAGAGACAGAGAGAGAGGCAGAGACACAGGCAGAGGGAGAAGCAGGCTCCATGCAGGGAGCCTGACGTGAGACGCATCTCCAGGATCACGTCCTGGGCTGAAGTCAGTGCTAAATCGCTGAGCCACCCGGGCTGCCCTATGCTTATGTTTTGACAGGGATACAACTAAGCTTTTAATTGAGGAAATCTTATAGAGTTGAGTTGGGGGTTCCTGAGGGAGCATAAAGGAGGACCAAGGGAGACCTTTGAGCTTTCTCTCCTATATCTCTTTTCAAAATCTTTTGAAGAAAGGAAGCCAGGATTGTGGGCAGCTTAACCAAGTTGTACCTTTTCTCATCCCATTTCTGAATGCCCTAAGAAAACAAAACACACACACTGTTCTTGTGTAACTGCTGTGTAAGCTTGAGACCCTGACTTGCATTTAACACTGAACTTTGGGGGATCCCTGGGTGGCTCAGCGGTTTAACGCCTGCCTTCAGCCCAGGGCGTGATCCCAGAGTCCCGGGATTAAGTCCCACATCAGACTCCCAGCATGGAGCCTGCTTCTCCCTTTGCCTGTGTCTTTCATGAATAAATAAAATCTTAAAGAACCCCTGAACTTTGCCTACCTAGACGGAATAGATAAACCATACTTTTCAGTGATTTCATTGTCAGACAGGGAAAGGAGTTGTTCTTCTGATAATGAATGATAAGGTTTCATTTTAAATATACAAGAAATTACCAAATTCATTGAGACTCATTAGATTTTTGTGTTTTCCTCCCAGTTTTATTGGAGTAACAGCACTATATAAGTTGAAGATGTATAGCATGATTTGGCTTACATGTATTGTAATTGTAATAGAAATGATTGCCACAATAGATTTTTGTGTTTCTTAAAATGTATACCTGAAATCAAAACTGTAGACATTTTTTATCTCTCCATAAATAATAATAATAATTCACAGATATTTGGTATATATCTGTATATATGTATAATATAAATAGATATACTTTTTAAGTTTATATTTTCTAGAAATGCTATATTAAACTAAACTATATTTTTAGTTGGAATGTGGTAGATATTGCCTCCCGGGTTATAGAAATCACCTAAAATGTGACATGAAAAGGATAGTGACAAATGTCTATAAAGACATTAAAGATTAAAACAGTGGCTGAGTCCATTGAAAGGAAGTGATCTTATGAATTAGTAATAAAAGTGCATTTACAGGTTATTGTCTTACTAGGATCTGAGTTTTAACAGCTGCTGGTGGTTTAAACTAATAGAAATCTGAATAGCCCATAATTGAGTATTCATTCTGTTTATGGATTGTTTCTTAATAGAAACACTTAATAGTATTACCTATCTTAAATTACTTCAGCAGGGAGTTATAAAAATGAAATAAGATAAGGTAAGTACATATGTTTTGTGTACATGAACAGTGCTCTCTGTGTATGTAATATAAAATAATAAAATTATATATTAAGTTTATTGAGTGGCAGTTTTAGGAGTTGATTGAAACTTCATTTAGATCCCATGAATACAATTTGTGACAATTTCAAAGTATATTGGACTGAAAAAGTTGAGTGTGTGTTATAAACATATTATAAGGTTATTTAAGTGGAATAGGAGGCCAACTATTTTAGAAACAGATGTCATATAAGCAAGGAGTGTATTAATGTCATTTTAATGTATCATTTAATCAGATACAAGATCCTTTGGTAGTTATATATTAGTAATACTTTGTTCATTTACTTCTTTTTACTCTGTGTACTTGAAAACAAACTGCATGTCTTAAGACTATTCTAAAATGTAAATATTTTATTAATTTTCTGGTCCTTTCTGCAATGATCTGGAAGGAAGGATGTTTTCTTTTTTTTTTTTTTTTTGGATGTTTTCTTTTAATTCGAGTTGGTCATACTAGTTTTTAAACTAATCCAATTAAAGAACCTGGAGGACAATAATCATATTTTGCTTCTGAGTGAAGCACACATATTTTAGATAACAACTTTTAAATATTATGTCTGAAACACCATATTAAATGTAACCATCTTTTATCATTATTAAAATTATCTTAATAACCATCATACATTGATTTTTCTCTTTAATATATAAAAGGGGAAAATTTGGGCAGCCTGGGTGGCTCAGCGGTTTAGCGCTGCCTTCGGCCCAGGGTGTGATCCTGGAGACCCAGGATCAAGTCCCACGTCGGGCTCTCTGCATGAAGCCTGCTTCTCCCTCTGCCTGTGTCTCTGCCTCTCTCTCTGTGTCTCGTATGAATAAATCAATAAAATCTTTTTAAAAAATTATGTAAAAGGGGAAAATTTGAAATAAGTGGAATTTGAGTGTCTCTCATTTATATTGCATTATGCCAGATACTTTGGTGAGACATAAAGAAATCTTCAAATACCTGTCTTTTTTTTTAAATACCTGTCTTTGAAGAGCTTATGTTGTTAAAGATAGGATAAAAAAATATTTTAAAAATAATTTTAGAAAAGCAATTTGTAAATAAATGCCAATGAATGTGGTAGAATTAATAAATGTTCTAAAAGTGAAAAGAGCAAAAGTTTTAAATAAAATTTTCTTGAAAGAAGTAATGCTTACATTTTATGATATTGGAAGAAATCAGAATTGATTACTGGGTTTTTGAACCAAGACAATCTCCATGAACTAAATAAAAATTAATTAATTAATTAAAACTTGTCTGCTGACCAGTTTTTGTAATCAAGAATCACTACATGCCTTCTTGGAGCATAATGTATAAGTAAAACATGCATTATTTTTTCTGTATTTCCAGGCATACTTCCGACAGGGTGTTGCCCTCCAGTACCTCGGACGTCATGCCGATGCCCTGGCAGCCTTTGCATCTGGACTGGCTCAGGACCCCAAGAGTCTCCAGCTTCTGGTGGGGATGGTAGAAGCTGCCATGAAATCTCCCATGAGAGGTAAATATGATGAAAGTATTTCATATGACAGTAATTTAAAGTAGGGCATTTCTAGCCTTTGAAGACTTTGGACTCAGGCACTGAGAAATGATAGGTTATCAAATTTGCTAAGATTCTGTATTTTCCACAAAGGAAGATCAAGAATCACTGTCAATAGCTGATGTTAATGAGGTGAAATAGGATAGTAGTAAGGCCACCAGCCCAGAAGCTTATGGACCTGGGTTATATTTTTTAATTTCTCATTAACTATATGAATGTGTGTGAATGAATTAACTTCTCTGGATTTTAGGGCTATCTAAAGATTACTTTTTTAAAAAAATGGTTCTAAGATTCTAGACTTCTAAATCACAATAGCTCTATAAGTAAATTGATTTGCTCAGTTGGACCAATATGCCATCTAGAAAAAATCAAATAAGAGAATATATTAGGCTTTCTGATATTTCAGGAAAGGAAATATGGACCTGACTGTAAGGCTGTGTGTAACATTTTTCAGAGGAACATGAAAAGATTATATTGAATTGAAAGAGAAAAGACAGACACTAGTTATATGGTTGTTACTTCTGTTTCATACCAATAGGTATTCTGGAAGAACAGTGGATTGAAAGTAGTACTGGAGGTTGGAAGAGTTCTAAGGGCCAAAACTGATTGGCTTCACTTTGAGGACATCAATTTTTGTGGCAGCTCTTAGACAGGTTGGGCTGAGAGGGTATAACAGTTACCATCTTTGCAGGGATGGAGACACTAAGGCAGACAGCTAATAATGTTCCATATTAGATTATGTCAAACAGAACTCTGTTTTGTCTCTGAAATGGCATGTTTTTGAATGAACCTAAAAATTTTGATGGCAACATCATTAGACATTTTATCTAGTTTTGAAACATATTTGTGACTTTATAGTTTTAATATATTGACTAGTACAGTACTTGGCTAAGTAAAAGTTTGATGAACTAAATGGGACTCCTATAGTCTCTTGGTGATTTCTAGCTATGAAAAATGTTTTCCTGAAAGTTGAAGGTTGCATGTTTAAAAAAAAAGTGATAAGGAAATCTCTCCTCATGTGATTTTATAACCCCATACAAAGCTGAGTCTTTACTTGTAGGAACCAAATGGCTTTTCCCACTGGGGGACCTGCTGTTAATAAACTCTGACTTAGAGCAGATGTGCTTTGGAGCTGCAGGGCTTGTGGGGGGGAAGTGGACAACAACAACAAAAATCAATCTGTCTCTCCTTGCCGTTTTCTGGCATTTTCTCATTCTTTCCCTATATCCTTCTGCAAGCAATTTACATGGAGCATTTTTTTTTTTTTTATTTAGTTCATGAAGATATCACTTCTTTATTCTGAGGTGTTTCTGCTGCTGCCTTAGAATACTGGAGTGAATGTGTTGAGATCAGCAGAATCATACTTACCATTTTGCCTTTGAAGCAATTTGTTTAGATAAATGTAAGGAAATCTTCCCTGCACTGCGAGAAATAGTTCAATGCTGCTGTCCCCCTTAGGGTTTTCTGTGCCATGTTCTTTCCCATCTTATACTGAGTGACCTAAGGCTGACCCTGGAGAAAGCTGCATCTTACAGGTGCCTGGAACACTTCAATATTTTCTTCTCTTTCCTTAAGGCAATTTGATTTATTTCATTTATTTTTAGCATTGCCTTTACCACTGTGTCTATTCCAGGTGGGCTTCTCTTATCAACATTTTATAGAGGCGGTTGCTTTGCACGGTGTTGTTCTGTGCATCATCTCACATCTTAATGACCTCTCTTTTTGTCATATGGTTGTAATTCACAAAATCTGTCATCATTGCTGCCCATTTTTTACCCACTGTTTATTTTAGCCTCCTGCAGCTTTCTAAGTTCCTGCTATTGTTGCATAGCTGTGCAGTTTGGTCGCTTTACATATAGGTCTGATCTGTTGTATAAATTGTTTTGTTTTGTAATTCTTAAATGCAACAGAGGAAGCTCCCTAGTCCAGGTACTTCTATAAGGAAACAAAGCTCCAGTGATATGCACAGCATCCTTGTGGTTTGACCTTTTGGAGAAGTTTCAAGATTTCATTTTTTTTAAAGGTAGGGCCAACCTACATCAATATGTCTTCGTTCCCAAATACATATGTTATATTTATCCATATTGAAACTTACTGGATTTTTTTACTTGATATTTTGTTACTTGATATGTTGTTGCTTATATTGCTAACTGAATTGTCTGTTTTACTTTATTAAATCATTATGGTTTTACTTGTGTCACCAACCAAGATATCAGTTAAACTATTCCTGTAGATATATTTACATCCTTATATATAGTGTTTATTTCCTTAGATCATTAATGAAAACATAAAAATAAGTATAAATGTAAAATGATATGCTTTTTCATGACCTCTCAAGTTATCCTTTTACTGTTTTCCATTTCTCCTTTTCTGATAGCCTTTCAGCAATTTCAGCTCATTGTATCTTATAAATGTTTATGCAAATTTGCATGGTATAGCATAGTACTACTGCCAACCAAATTCAATAATATAATTACAAAGTGAGATTGAGTTTACCTTTATTCGTTCCTCTAAAGGCGCCAGGGCTGCTTCTTGCTGAGGGTTCTCTTGTGTATATTTTCTCTCCTCCTGTTAATTCGGTAATCTAAAGACTATTACATTTATGGGCTATCACCTGTCGTGGTGTTTCTACTAGCTCCAGAGGTTCCAGGGAAGCTAATTTTATGGAGTGCTGATGGAAAATGGCTGTTGAATGTATAAGCTTTTCTCTCAGGGTCAACTTGGGGCTCACCTTTTATTTGCCTAATTGCCACCCACCCTTGGAGAATTCTTTCCCTCTGATTTTCTTTTAGGTGGCAGTCACTTCACAGGAGGCCTGTTTCTGAAATGTTATTTTAAAAAAAGATTGGAATCTAATCCCAGTGCTGCCATTTGCTGTTTCTCCGACTGAGCAAGGTTGTTTCCTTTCTCTATACCTCAGTCCTTACCTGTAAGAGGGAAATGACAGTATATTGTTTTGAGAATCCATCACTACAAGGCATAAGCTGGCCCTTGCCCATGACCTTCCCTGCTTCAGTGTCATGCACTTCTCACTGAGGAGCACGCATAGAAGCACTGTTAATCCTGCTCTTATATTTATGACAGGCACAGTGCTGTGGGTGTGGAACGAATACCACACCATACATGTGGTCCTCTTGCTGAGCACTCACTGGAGAACTTTGTCTCAGCCCCCAGTGCCAGGAAAGGCTGCATTTCTCCTGACTGTTGCTGTATTTTTATTTAGAAGGTCTGGGAATTTTAGAAATGATCTTTATCCTTTTGCTTTGTCTTCTGTGAAGGATAGAGCCCAATGTCCTGGCCATCTTTAGGAAATGGGCTGGGGCTTATAGTCTGCCTGTCTGTATGCTGAGTTTTTTTTTTTTTTTTTTTTTATCCTTACTTTCTACTCATTTCTGGCTTCAATATTTTCTACCTTTATATCTATGGAAGGCTTTTTAATCCTTTTGGAACTATATATAGACATGCCTGGGAAAATGTGAAGTGAGTGGCTTAGACAAAGTGCTAAACATGTCAGTTGTTTTTCTTTCTTTTTTCTTTTTTTGAGGAGGGTTAAATTTTACTTTTTTGTATAAAACAAAAGTTTTCTAATGGTGGTAAAATATGTGTAACATAAAATTGACCATTTTAACTATTTTTTAAAATTATATAATTCAGTGGCATTACGTCCATCTACAGTGTTGTGCAACCATCACCACCATCCATCTCCAGAACTTTCTTATCTTCCCAAATTAATACTCTGTACCCATTAAATAATAACTCTCTATTTCCTCTCCCCCCAGCTCATGGCAACTACCATGCTATTTTCTGTCTCTGTGAATTTAACTACTCTAGGTACCTCATATCAGTGGAATCATACGATAGTTTTCCTTTTGTGACAAGCCAAGTGGTTTTTAATTTAGTTGCCTCTTTAAGGAATTAACCTAAGAAAAGGTGAAAATTAAAATTAAATGAATGTTAGGAAACTTACCTCTAAATTTTGTTTTTTTGGGAGTACTTTACCCTCATAATACTTTGCTTACTTTTTTTTTTTAAGATTTTATTTATTTATTCATGAGAGACACAGAGAGAGAGGTGGAGACATAGGCAAGGGAAAAGCAGGTTCCCTGGAGGGAGCCTGATGGGGCACTCCATCCCAGACCCCAGGATCATGTCCCGAGCTGAAGGCAGACGCTCAACTGCTGAGCCACCCAAGAGTCCCACTTCCTTACGTTTTATTAGTTGCTGTTCTCTCTTTGGACCACTGTTTGGAGATTCATTTCATAATTGTTTCTGTCAGTCTTCTGGATTTGCAATGCAGTACTCTATTTTAGTGATGTGTCCAAGAATAATTGGTAGTGGTATTACCAGGTTTTTAGGAAAACTGAAGCTTTTAAAATCATGTATGTATGGAAATGTTACAAGGGTAGCTTGGAAGGCTCCAGGTCTTCATAGCATTGTAGACAAATTGAAGTCTGTAAAAACGTTAATTACCTTGAAGGTGATCCATGGGAGACGTGAGTAGAGTAACATTTCTTTGGTATAAGGCACTGTGTCTATTAAATGCATTTATTCCTCAAATTCTATAAAATTTTTTAATTCTAACTATGTCTGAAATGTATCCTTCGTTCTCCATTTGTTTTGTCATTGAAAGTTCAGGACTTTGCTTCTAACTGGTTTTCGTGGCTTTTATTTTTCCTAAACCAGTCCATGTTTTGCTTTCTTCCCAGAATGAATTTTTCTAAAATGTAAGTCTGATTGGTCATTCTCTTATTCATAATTCTATTTTCCCCATTGCTTATGGGGTAGAGGTCAGCCTCCTTAGTATAAGAGATCTTTCCTCTCTTTCATTCTCATCTCCAAGATACCCCCAACTAAAACAACCTGCAGTTCCTGGAAAACACTGGTTTCTTATATCTTCAATTTCTATTTAGATGTTTACTTCCTCTGGAAAGCATTCCTAGACCTATATGGGTGGAGTCAGCACTTTGCTCTGTTGGGGACCCATAGTGCATCCTACCAATGCTAAGAATTCTGGATTGAGAGTTGTATTATTATTTTATATATTACTAAAAAAATGCTGATGTTTAATGACAGAATTCTTTCTTGTCATTTAACTTTTTATTTTATATAAACTGAAAGAGCTCTGTTGGAACCATTTAAATATAGAAGTGACAGATCACTGTGAGGCACCACCATGTTTAAGGATATTAAATCCCAAATCTAAGAATGTTAATATGTGAATAAATGTATATCTCAGAACTGATAAAATATAATATATCTCTTAGCTGAATGAGATTGTTTATTAATAGTCTCTACTACATTCCAACAAGCTCTTCAAATGTCAGGTAGTGTGACTTCGTTCATTTTAAATTCTTAAAGCCTATACATTTTGAAAGCACATAAATGGTATTCAGTGAATGTTGCAGAGGACCTCTACATTCTTACGGAGTTGGTTTAACATTGGCTATTTCATATATCATGCATAGTTTCTAGAAAGAAAAACCTCTTAACAGCTACAGGCTGTCAAATCTGTTTCACCTAGCCTGATAAAATCACAAAATTAGTCCCTATGCTAATAGCCTATTTACTCTAGAATAGGAATTAGAGGAATAGAATAGTAGAGTTGGAAAGAATCTCAGAGAGAGCTAATCTAGCCTATATTTTTAATACATAAAAAAAAAAAAAACTTGTCCTACCACTTTTAGTGTCAAAAGCATGTATACCTGCTAACTGGAGCTTCTGACTAGTGAGTGTGGGCCAATGAGACATATTTACAGCTGAGAGCAGAGAAATTTGACATCAAAAATTTAAATTTACAATAGGTGAAATAGACTTTTGTGTACTTTTCTGTGCACATATATATCTGTGCACATAGATATACACACATGTATATGCGTGTATATGTTTATGCATACATGTACACAAATATGTATAGACATATACATATCTATAGGATGTATAGATTTATGTAACTATCACCAGAATCACAATCTGTACATTTGACAAAGTGAGGAGATTGAGGCTGTGCGGCTTTGAAATCCAGATCTCTTGTCTTTGGCTGGATATTTTCTCTATTATTCCACATCTGCTTTCTTCCTTATAATAATCTCTGGTCCCTTCAAGCTGGCCTATTCTCCATTGTCTATCAATTCATGTACCTATCTTCTTCTGGCACCTTTGTTTAGAACAGAATTTCTGCCTAAAATACCCTCTACTTTCAGAAACAAAGCGAAGACTTGTCTAAGTCCTATCTACCCTTTCTTTAAGAAATCAAGTTATGTTTCCATGAAGATTTCTGACAACCCTTAATAGTTGTCCCCTTTTCCAAACTCTTATAACATGTACTGCATTTGAGATTGCATTTAATTTATCTGTTAATGTATTTATAGTCTCTTTCCTATATACTGAAAATGGAAATTTGTTCTTTTACCTCTTGTTCCTTCAACTTCATTTTTATTTAGTGAAAATTTGTACAATTGAATATTTCTTTCTTTTGCAGGGGTAGTCTTCCAGGTATTTCCAGTCCTCTAATTGTGGCACTGTTCTCTTTTCTTTCTACCTTCGTGTAGTTTTAGAGGCTCATTTAGAAGGCTCCTTTTTTGGGACACCTGGGTGGCTCAGCGGTTGAGCATCATCTGCCTTTGGCTCAGGGTATGATCCCAGAGTTCCAAGATCGAGTCCCACATTGGGCTCCCTGCATGGTACCTGCTTCTCCCTCTGCCTATGTCTCTGCCTCTCTCTCTCTGCATCTCTCATGAATAAATAAATAAAAATCTTTAAAAAAAAAAAAAAAAGAGGGCTCCTTTTTTTGAACTTGGCCATGATTGCTACAGTTAAAAAAAGTCACCAGGTGAGCATGGTATCTTTGTTGGCTATTGATCATTTTGGCTCTGAGTGTCTGAACACTCTTCCTGTTTTGGGAATTCCCTATGTCCTACTTCGGCCTCTTGCCTTCAGATCCTAATTTTCCCATTCTCCTTTGCAGCTGCAACCCACCTTTGAGTCAAGGTTCAAAAAAGAAAGGATAGCACAGAATTTGTTCTGGTGGTGTTTTTTGGCAGTCATGACATCTGTTTTCTAATGGTGCCATTCAATAGTGATGGAGGCAGCAGTGAAAGCTGTGGTGTCCTGTGTTTAGTTGCGACAGTCATGTTGCTTTCATTATGGAGGTTTTGTGGCATGATTTTGACTGAGGGTCTGGAGGTCTGCTTTTTCACTCTTGGCAGTAGCTCCTCAGTGCACTTCTTTTTTTTTTTTTTTTTTTTTTTTTGTGCACTTCTTTTCTACTTATAACCAGTGAGGATTGATTTTTTTATTTTTATTTTTGTCAACAATAAGAATTTTGCCCGGTATGGTATCAGAGCCTAGACTTAGAGCTCTGCAACGAGGTTCTTGTCTCGGTTCTGTCCCAAGCTGTCTGACCTTGAGTGAATCATTTAAATACTTAGATTCACCACATCTAAAATGGGTATTTTCAAGGTCTTTTTAGCTGCGAAATTCTGTTATTTTTGCTTCTGCTAATTGACTGGTGGGATGCTAATGTGATCATCATTGGCAGCCAAACCCAGCAGTGGGTACCACCAAATTCTGCTCACATTTATTTCAGTATGGTACTGTTGTTTTCTATTCTAGTAATTCCTGAGTTCTTGTGCCTGTATTTAACCTTACTGGTTGGCTAGTGTTTACTGGTACTATGTGCACTTGCATCTTGACAGGTATAAAAATGTTCTTTGTTCTCTGTTTAGTGATCTGATTGAAGGGGAAAAATGCTTTAGGCATCAGTAGGTTTCGAGGTTTCTGTGGTAATGTTGATTCAGACGAGAGCTCCTCAGTGTAGAGTTGAAATTCAAAGTCATAAATTGTAAAAATTACATGTTAATGCAGTACCATTGGCTGAGATATTCAAGATTTAAAGAGACCAGCTTTTTAATAGTTTTTTTTTTTTTAACATATGCACAGTGGAACAACTAATGTGAAATAGTTTTTCAGTAAAGCTAACAAATGTGTTGTAAATGCCGCATCATTGTAAAGTTATAGTCGGTGACTCTGCAATTGTCTTTAAAAAAATGAGAGAAGGGGGAGAAGGCACTTAGAGGTCATCACATTCAAACCTAGCTTCAGGTAGAAAGAATCTCTGTGGCTTTCTGACTCTTAGTCTGTATCCTTTCCAGATACCATATGAAAATAAAATGAGATCAACATTAATTTTGTTTTCTTTCTTTCCTTAGCAAATTCAGATGATTTTTTTAATGGTTTCATTTGTCACCACAACAAAAACTGGTAATACTTTTTTATTTGGTCATACTGGTCTTAGAAGCAGCAGTAGATACTGGGTTGCAGTGAGGATGATGGTGATTTTGTTGGGAGAGCTTCTTTTATTGCATTTTCCAGGGAAAAGGTAGTTGGAGTTTTATTAATCAGTCATTCAGATTCAGATTGAACAAACATTTTTTGAACACCAGATGTGTTAGGGACTATCACCTATGTGGTAATGGCGAGTTTGGTGTTTTGTTTTGTTTTGTTGGTACGGTTTTATTTATTCATTTGAGAGAGAGAGAGAACATGCACAAGCCAAGGAGAGGAGCAGAGGGAGAGGAAGAAGCAGACTCTCCACTGAGCAGAGAGCCCAATCTGCCTGGCTCAATCTCAGGATCCTGGAATCATGACCTGAGCTGAAGATAGATGCTTAACCTAAGACTGAGCCACCCAATGCCCCAGAAATTGCTCATTTTCAATTTGATGCCCATGTTGTGCCAGTTACTATGGAATTATTTTAAAGCATTAAACATTCTATAGCAGTCTTCAGATTTAGCTGGGGAAATGTCTTCAAAATGAACACACGTGGAATAATTCTAAAATGGTTAAGGGTCAAACTGCAATACTTTCTATAAAAATGCAGCAGAAATTTAGGTACAAGAAATCAGATAGGCTGGAGAGCCTGAGGATACCATATGGTGAAGTCAGAACCTGAGGGATGTGCTTGTAAGATTTTGAGAGGACAGCAGGACAGAGGAGGAGAATTATTCAAGGAAAGTGATATGTCATACTCAAAGACCAGAAGGGAAGGTGAATGTGGCTTAAGCATGTGCAGTGGGGAGAAGGAGGTTACCTACCAGACTGAGGGTGGGGTTATGGAATCCTATGGATAGGTGGACACTGAGAGTGGTGCTGGATTAAAGGTTGAGGAACTTATATTTGAAATGGTCCATAAGAGATATGATACACATTTGCTTCTAGAGCATACTATAAAAGATTGTTTTGTATATCATATATGTTCTCTTGTTTCCTTCTTTTTTCCCCCAGATTCCCTCGAGCCCACTTATCAGCAGCTTCAGAAAATGAAACTGGACAAGAGCCCCTTTGTGGTTGTGTCTGTGGTTGGACAGGAACTCCTGACAGCTGGCCATCATGGGGCCTCTGTGGTTGTCTTAGAAGCTGCTCTCAAGATTGGCACCTGCAGCCTCAAACTGAGAGGTTCTGTTTTCTCTGCCCTGAGCAGTGCTTACTGGTCTCTTGGAAACACAGAGAAGAGTACCGGATACATGCAACAGGACTTGGATGTAGCCAAGACCTTAGGTAGGGTGGCTTCTGTCTTTTATTTCAGTACAGAAAGGAAAATAAAAAGGCTGATTAACCTGACATGGATGGGAATAACATATGCAATGAAAAGTGAGTGTGTCTCTAGAATATTGTGTTTTAGAGTACTTAGGGCCTTTCTTATAACAAAATACCAAAGCTCCCGAAAGGCCAAGATATGTGGATTAACATATTCATTGCCCTCTTCAGAGATTTGGGCTCACAGATCTAATATCCCAAATGATAGTATTGATGGGTGAATCTCTCATCTTAATTTTAATTTTTGCTTACCATAGAATGCATCAGCATTTTGTTAGAGGTAATAGTACAGTGCAGTGGTTGAGTGTGGCCTGTGGGGCTAGATGGCTGAGTTTAGAATCCTGGCTCTGCTACTTACTAGACATATGATCTTCTGTAAGTTGCCTCACCTCTCTGTGCTACCATTTCCTCATTTGTAAAATAAGTGTGGCTTATGATTATGATCATTGTTACAGTGATTATTCAGTGACTTGCAGCATTGCAGTAAGAGAAGAGATATAGTAAATCTATCATCAGCACACTTGTAAAGAAGCAATATATCATAGTAGGTTTAGTTATTATTTTTTATTTTTTATTTTTCATAGTAGGTTTAGCTAAATGACTGAATCAACAAGCTGATGGTTGTTCAGAACCAGAGGTCATTAGCAGAGCATTGAGATGACTCATAGCTTGTTTGTGTCAAGGTCTTTAACCTCTAATTTCCAGGATACCTATGTCCTTGAATGTAGTTGTATGTTATAACAACAGTTACTGTCCAGAGATTTAATTCTAGTACCATAACTTACTATAGAGAGTCTCATAGAAGATGAAAATACTTTTCTAAAAGAAGACAAAGAAAATATTAGTCAGTAAATCTGTTAATTAAATTAAGATGGGCATTATAAATTATAATTAACACTATAACTTAGAGAAATTTTATCTTTTTTTAAAATCCAACTCAGGTGACCAGACAGGAGAATGCCGAGCTCATGGGAATCTGGGCTCTGCATTCTTCTCCAAAGGAAATTATCGGGAGGCTCTCACTAACCACAGGCATCAGTTGGTGCTCGCCATGAAACTCAAGGATCGAGAGGTAGGAAGTTTACCTGTAGACCAAAAACATTTTTTTTGAAACATGGAATCCTTTTTGCTGTTCAAAATGTTTCAGGTACCCTAAAATATTATTTTTAGAAGTCGATAATCATTGCCTCCATCTTTAATCAATGATCTGGTATTGAATGTCTACCATATATAGACCTTGGAGGTATAGAATTGAATAAGACTTGGTCCCTGACCTCAAGATCTAACAGCTTGCATTGTTCAGATGCATGGCTCTTTTTCTATTCAAATATGAAGGAAAGAGACCCATTAAAAATTAACAAAAAACTGTATCTTCATGATATATCCATTAAATTAAATGAGCACACATTTACTTTATTTGAGATGGACTATTATTACTGCAAACTCTTCATGTTATTTCTTTGGTGGATTTTTAACTCAGGTAGTAGAAGCATATTAAGTCTGACTGAGAGACCTGAATTATAATGATTAAGAATATCATCCTATCTTTATTAGAGAAATGGAATATAATATTCTCAGAGCGTTGATATCCAGTAGATGCAGCCTGATAAGAAAGTGCCTGCAAAGTGGAGAGAGGGTGGGGTTTAGAGTGAAATAGACCCAGATTGGAATCCCTGCTATAGTGCTTTCTGGCTCTGGGATCTTAGGGAAATTATTACTTAGCTCCTCTTTACCTATGTTTTCTTAGAAAATAATGATCATATTTATTCCATATACTGTTGTGATAGGATTATAAATAATATATATATATATATATATATATATATATATATATATATATATATATAAAGTACCTATAATGGTAGTTGGAATTCCATAAAGGGTAGCTTCTAATATCATATTATTTTTTTAATATCATATTATTAACAAGGAAAAGAAGGGTAATAGAGGCAACAACAAACTTATGAATCAGTCTATATATTGGGAAATGTATTTACTTACATCTTAGAATTTCACTGTGGGACATTATAGAAATTAATTTTTTGATTTCAATGACTTAGCATCTTTGAGTCTCTAAAACATGGTCAGTTACTAGGAAGGAATTGGGGAAGAAAAAAGCCTTTGTTTTAATGGTGTGTTGGAATCTCCCCTTAGGAAGGGGAAGAGACTTCCTTAAAGTCTCTCATTACATGGGTGTCAGAGAAAAGCCTTTGAAAGCTGCCAAAGTATATCGTTCAAGTGAGATGGACTTCAGGTGATTCTATTCTCAAGAGTGTTACCTAAATACTTTTCTCTATTTACTCTTAGTTTACAAACAATTCTTATAAGCCAGATTATCTGACTTTTTGATGTTAAGAGAATGAAAAGAGGGATCAGACTTATAGACACAGATACATTGATGGCATTAGGTGACAGCCAGGTTTAAGAACTAAAACAGCTAAGTTGCTTAGATAGGCCCATTTGGTGAAGGCTCAGATGACCATAAATATGTCAAAAACTGCATTTATAGGGGCAGCCCTGGTGGCTCAGCGGTTTAGCACCACCTTCAGACCAGGGCGTGATCCTGGAGACCTGGGATCGAGTCCCATGTTGGGCATCCTGCACGGAGCCTGCTTCTCCCTCTGCCTGTGTCTCTCATGAATAAATAAATAAAATATTAAAAAAAAAAAGAGGGCAGCCTGGGTGGCTCAGCGGTTTAAGCACCTGCCTTCTGCCCGGGGTGTGATCCTGGAGTGCCAGGATCGAGTCCCACATCAGACTCCCTGCATGGAGCCTGCTCCTCCCTCTGCCTGTGTCTCTGTCTCTCTCTCTCTGTGTGTGTCTATCATGAATAAATAAATAAAATCTTAAAAAAAAAAAGAACTGCATCTCTATTTTCCTGACCATTGGGATGCATATATATTAGCGCAATTACTACATGGGGTAGAAAGACTTGAAATTAGGACATAGGATTATCGTAGGTATTAAAAAGGAGAAGCGAAAATTTTCTGCCTTCCCTATTTTTAATAGTGTAATTTTCTTTAGTCTGTGTTTTCTGAGTTTTATAAACCTTTGCTGTACAATAAGTTATTAAGGAATCATTGATTATAGGGATAGAAGGGACTTTGAGATAATATTGGAGCCAGTTTCCTCCCCAAATCTTCTCTTCTTTGAATTTCCACCTTCTTTGAATTTCCACCCTGTCTCCCCCCCCCACACACATCGGCCTCTATTTAACCATTACTACAGTAGTTCACCAGCCTGCCTATTGGGAACCCCTCCTTATGTATAAGTAAGACTGATTTTGACCCTCTGGGATTAGAAAGAGAATGTTCAGCTACCATAATTAATGGACTGTGGCCTCTCCTTTTCCAAGGTGAAAATCTCATTAATTTTTTCCCATTAATTTTCTCTTCAAAGTTTCTCATTATCAAAACTTGAATAATTTTTACAATCCTCTTCTGACTGTTCCCCTTTCACTGTTGCCATTATGGTTGCTGGGTTAGCCATAGGCTGGCCAAGGCAGAAACCTTCTTTTGGGATGTTCTTTCTAGAGCATGCTTCTGCTCTGTGTTGACATATTTATCTGATTTCTAAACTGACCTGTAGAATTTCTCTTTTTTCTCACTGTGTCTCTTCAGTTGTATTTGCTTCTGGAATCATACAGTGCCATTCATTTTCTTGAGAATTTAATGTAATTTTCTTTTCTCTTAATTTTAAAGGTTGTATTTGAGTACTGCTGCTTGTACATCTGCATTTAACTGGAGATCTTTATTTCCACATCCCTGAAAATAGCCAATAATTGTTAAGACTAGAATTAATATTGGTCCAGAACTTAAAGGGACATAGAAAATGCCTAGTAGGAACTATTGCAATATATGTATTTCATCCAGTTTCAAAATTTTGCTTGGCCAGTCTTCTGTGATGTAATTTATTAACATGCTATGCATATGTTAGGTGTTCATAAAGTACTGTGCTGAGGATTCTGGGCCTGGGCAGTAGGTGTGGGGTCACTCCCCTTGAGGAACTTATATTGTCTTAGAGACAGAATTTAATATAACACAAATATTAAAACAATGTTTCTGCAATAAATAATGAACATTGTCTTTAATCACTGCCAAGATTCTTGGATTCCAGAGGAGACAGAGACTGGTAGAGACTTGTGAGAGCTTTGTGAAACAGGTGGAACTCAAGTTGTTCCTTAAGTGAGATGTAGAAATTGGCAAGCAGGTTCTGAAATCTGGTTAGCATATCAGTCATGTTATCCCTCATATCACTCATGAAGGATGAGATATTTCAAACCATTAGCAAAGGTCAGGTCCTATTTTCTACTATCCTATTTGTTAAGGTCACAGACTTAGTTTTTTAATAAGATAAGAGTTGTTAAAAAAAATGTAAGAGTTGTTAGTTTTATCTAGTTATATAAAAAAATCATGAAAATAACCAACCATAAGCCTACCATCCTTTTGATATTTTGGGTATGATCTTTTGGTCATATGTATACCTATCCAAACAAAAATTGAGATCCTATTGTGGTACGTTTATAACTTGTTTTTTCCTTAATATTTTCACATTTTTGTATTTTATTAAATGTTCTACTGAAAGTCTTATGGTTTTAGCACAAATTATTTTGTCTATACCTCTTCCATAATGCATTTAGTTTGCTTCAAAATTTTTGGTATTATAAAATATGGAAAAAATCTTTGTAAATAAATCTTTGATCATATCTCTCATCATTTCCTTCGGCTAGATTATTAAAAGTGGGCTTGCTTGGAAAAAAAGTATTAAGGCTTCTGATCCTACTAAACAGCTCTCAGAAAGGCTATGTATGTTTTCATTCCTACCAGCAATGTATCAGATATTCCATTTCCCTGGACTGGCCAACACTAGGCATTACTAAATAATAGATAAAATAAAAAGTCAAATTGATAAGTAAAAAAAAAAGTGACATCTTACTGTTTTACTTTGAATTTCTTTGATCACTGTTGGGGCTATTTTTTAAAAAGTTTAATATACTTATTAGATAGAGGCAGAGGGAGGGGTAGAGGGGAAGAATCTCAAGCCGACTCCACTCTAAGTACAGAACCCCATGGGAATCAATCTCATGATCCTGAGATCGTGACCTGAGCCAAAATCGAGAGTTGGATACTTAACTGACTGAGCCACTCAGGCACCCGAGGGATGACTATTTTTAAAAATATCTTTCATAAAGAACTTTAATACTCATCTTATTTTTCTGTTGTGATGTTGGTTATTTCCTTTTTTTAATGTTTTTTTGATGTTCATTATTTTATATTGATTTAATCCTGGACCTTGCTATGTCAGCCCAGTGAGCTATTGGACAATTTGTGTTCTAATGCATAGTTTTAATTATTGTTGCTTTATTATGCATTTTACATCTGCTACAAGTTTCATAACATTAATTCTTTTAAAAAAATGTCTAGAATATCCTTATCTCCCCTCACTACCCCCAAATAAACTTTAAAATAATTTTGTCAAAATTTGGATATTCTCCCATTGGTATTTTTGTTGAGCTTTACATATTAATTACGGGTAAATTTATATATTTTTATTTTATTTTATTTTATTTATTTTTAAAAAATTTATATCTTTTTAATAGTCGATCTTCTACTCAGGAGCCTGATCTGTTCTTGCATTTCACCTTTTATGCTCTTTGGTGATCTGCACTTTTAGGGAGAGTTTTTCCATATTTATTTATTTTTGTTTGAGTATAGTTGACATACAATGTTATATTAATTTCAAGTGTACACATAGTAGTTCAACAAGTTTATATGTTATGCTCTGCTCACAACAAATATAGCTACCATTTGTCACCATACAGTGCTATTACAATATCATTGACTATATTCCCTATGTTGTGACTTTTATTCCTGTGACTTATTCATTCCATAACCAGAAGCCTATCTCCCACTTCCTTTCACTTATTTTTCTCATCCTCTCACCTTCCTTCCCTATGGCAACCATCAGTTTGTTCTCTGTATTTATAAGTCTGATTTTGCTTTTTAATTTTTCTTTCTTTCTTTTTTTTTCTTTAAAGAGAGAGAGAAAAGTGGGGAGGAAAAGGGAGAGAAAGAACCTTTAGTAGTCTTCACATCCAGCATGGAAGTTGACATAGGGCTCAGTCTTAGAACTCTGAGATCATGACCTGAGCCAAAATCAAGAGTTGGATTCTTAACCAACTGAGCCATCAAGGCACCCCCATTCATTTGTTTTTTTTTAGATTCTGCATTTGAGTGAAATCATATGGTATTTATCTTTCTCAGTCTGACTTATTTCACTTAGCATAATACCTCCTAGCCCTCTTGTCACAAATGGCATGATCTCATTTTTTTTTATTTTAATGGCTGCATAAAAACAAAGCTGGAGATATCACAGTTCCAGATTTTAAGATATACTATAAAGCTGTAGTAATCAAAACAGTGTGGTACTGGCACAAAAATAGACACATATATCAATGAAACAGAATAGAGAACCCACACTTAAATGGCCAATTAATGTATGACAAAGGAGGCAAGAATATAAAATGAGAAAAAGATAGTCTCCTCAAAAATGGTACTGGGAAAACTGTATATAGAAGAATGAAATTAGATCATTTCTAACGCTGTATACAAAAACAAACTCAAAATGGGTTAAAGGCCTAAATGTGTCCTAGACCTAAATGAATCCTAGAAGAGAACATCAGCAATAATTTCTCTGACTTCGGCCACAATGGTTTTCTAGACATGTTTCTTAAGGCAAGGGAAACAAAAGCAAAAACAGAAACAAAAACAAACAAAACCCATTTGGACTACATCAAAATAAAAAGCTTTTGCACAGAAAAGGAAACCATCAACAAAACAAAAAGGCAACCTACTGAATGGGAGAAGATATTTGCAAATGATATATCTGATATGGGGTTAATATTCCAAAATATATAAAGAACGTACACAAGTCAACACCAATGAAACAAATAACCCATTTTTTCCCCTGAGTATTTAATATATCTTGTTGGAAATAGGACATTTTTTTCCAACATATATAGGTTTTTAAAATTAGATACTGGTGGGGGCACCTGGCTGGCTCAGTCAGTAGAGCATGCAACTCTTGATCTTGGGGTTGTGAATTTGAGCCCCATCTTGGATGTGGAGATTACTTAATAATATTGTAAGGAAACAAAACAAAACTAGGTATTGATGGTATATAGAAAAGGTGTTTGTTTTATATGTTTTGCATGTTTTGACCATGTGAAAATTCTCTCATAGCTCATAATTTTTTGTTGATTCTTGTAAATTTTCTTGTAATAGGATTTTTTTTGTTGGAAATAATGATAGTTTTGTGCATTTGTTTCCTTACATTATCCCTTTTTTTCTTCTTAATTACTGCACTGGTTAGAACTTTGAGAACTCTCCCCAAAAGAATCACTCTTCCTCTTGAGTACAAGAAGTTCAGAGAATGTACTTTTTATAACTATCCTATTCTTTTTTTTTTTTTTTTAAGATTTTATTTATTTATTCATGAGAGACAGAGAGAGAGAGAGAGAGAGAGAGAGAGAGAGGGAGAGGGAGAGAGGCAGAGACATAGACAATGGGAGAAGCAGCCTCCCTGCAAGGAGCCCGATGCAAAATTTGATCCCAGATCCTGGGATCACACCCTGAGCTGAAGGCAGACACTCAACTGCTCAGCTACCCAGGCTTCCCTATAATTATCCTATTCTTACATTGTATCTGTGACCTCAAATTGTACCTTGGTTTCCCTCTTGCATTATTTTAATATTGAAATAAAATAATAGAAAACTGCCTTTTGAAACAAAAAGTAACCACTCTGAATGCTGTGACTGTAAGAATAACAAGCTATATCTTTCTGCATTTTATATCTTTGGCTATAGTACACTTTAATATTGTCCCAAATAGTGATATAGCAGCCTGGAACCACTTTGTCCACTTACCTTAAAAAGCAATAGGTTGGGACACCTGGGTGGCTCAGTGGTTGAGCATCTGCCTTTGGCTCAGGGCATGATCCTGGGGTCCTGGGATCGAGCCTCACATCAGGCTTCCTTCATAGAGCCTGCTTCTCTCTCTGCCTATGTCTCTGCCTTTCTCTCATGAATAAATAAAAAAAAAATTTTTTTTAAAAGGCAATAGGTTTTTCTTTTATACAGTTAGTTACTCTCTCAGATACTTAATAGGGGAGGTGATACCTTCTCCATAGGAATTTTTCATTCTAACTAACCTTCTGTCTGCTTTAATGGTTTGAAAATTAATTTCAGGTTCCCACAGAGACTTTCCTATGAGCCAATATTAATTGTCAGAAGAGTGCATAAATTATGATGTATTAGCGATGTTGTTCTGTATCCAGGAAATCTGATATGCAAATATGCTGATGACTCTGAAGGTTTTTTTATCAGTCTGATTTCTCTCCTGAGCGTCATATTTCTTTATCCAGCTGCCTCCTTGACACCCACCTTTGATTCTGTATGCCTAACTTAGCCCTTAGTCTATGCCTCTTTCTGCCTTTGCTGTTTGTCCTGTTGTTCAAGCCACTTGAATTTCATGTTTGGCTTATTACTGGGTTTTCTTTCTGGCAACCTCTTTTCTGCCTCCTGCTTTACACTGTGCCATCTTTTGCCTGGACCCTTGCAGAACTTCCTGAACTTTCTAACATGTACTCTCCTAAAAGTAAAGAGGAGAGGGTGTCTACTACTTGGACCTATGAGCATAGCCTGAAATTGCTGCCATAAGTAGGTAATTTCTTTCAAGTATAGTGCAGTGTGGTTGAGAGTATGAACTTAGATAATAGACAAACTTGAACTTTGGCTTATTATCATGTAATCCTGAAAATTATGTAAACTCTTCTAAGTGTGATGGATATGGAAGTTGTTTCCAATTTTTGGCTATGAAAAAGCTGCTAATAAACATTCTTGTATATATCTTTTGGGAAACATCAGCACTTACATCTGTTAAGCATTTGGTCATATATGTATTTAGATTTATTAGATTTTCTGAAAAAAAATCTGAAATCTTAGTTTTCTGAAATAGTTGCACCAAGTTATATCATCAGCAGTGTAAGGGATTGTGAAGCTTTAATAGCAGATATAGAAAAAGAAAAAGAACAAGGCATAAGGAAACACCAATATCTGAGTAGATAAGTCTGTATGTGTAGTTAGATGGAGGAAGTGATTATAATAGCTACTACTATACTTATTGTTGTAAGGATTAAATGAGTTCATATAAGTGTTTCCTTATCACAGTGCTTGAGACACAATAAGAATTCAAAAATGGTGCTACTGTTATTATTAGCATTATCATTGTCACCATCATTTAAATGATTCATATGCAGTTGCATATGCCTATGTAATATCAGAGCTTAATTCAGTGTAAAATTGTTTTCCACCAGATAGTCCAGTAAACTGAACATACTTGGAAAAAGTGATATTTATTCGTTAGGTAACTTTGCATACCTCTTGTCACACTGGAGAATGTAAATATTGTAATTTGTGAAATCTGTTTTAGCTCTGCCCTGATTTTAGTTTCTTCTCAATTTGATCCATCACCTACAGAGATCTTTGAGTTATCCCTTGAAAATTTAGTTCTGATCATGCAGTTTTCCTGCTTAAAAGCCTTTGACAACTTTCTCAGGCCTTCAGAATAAAGTCCAAACACCTTCATAATCTTTTCCCGTTATTCTGTATGGCATACACTGTATCATCTGTTCATACAAGTCTACTTGCCATACTTTGTTAAACATGCCTTATACTTTACCCTCAGTATCTTTACTTGTTCTAGGCCCTCTGTGTAGAGGACCCTATCTTTGACCCCTCAGCAAGGTTTTCTTTATTCAAGTTTCATTAAATCGTCTCTGAATCATGAAAGCTCTGTTTTTTCAATTTTTATCTTTTTTACCCATTATCATACAATGTTGATGAATCCTGATTTACCAATCCATTTATTTTAATGGTTAGTGCCTTTTGTATTCTATTTAAAAAAATATTTGTGTATCCCAATATCATGAAAATGTTCTTCTGTGATGCCTTAGTTAACCTTTTGCATTTAGGTCTCCTGCCTCTTGGAATTTACATTTGTGTTTGGTTTGGGGTAGGGATCAAAGTTCAGCTTTTTCTTTCATCTGAATCTCCAATTGATCCAGTACTGTATATTCCATAAGACTGCACTGTGTGCTACTTTTGTCGTAAGTCAGGTATCAGGTATATAAAGGGACTCTCTGAAAATGAGTGGGAAATATCAGAGAGGATGATAGAACATGAGAGACTCCTAACTCTGGGAAATGAACAAGGGGTAGTGGAAGGGGAGGTGGGGGGAGGATGGGGTGACTGGGTGACAGGCACTGAGAAGGGCACTTGACAGGATGAGCACTGGGTGTTATACTATGTGTTGGCAAATCAAACTCCAATAAAAAGATACACATACGCAAAAAAATAAAGGGACTCTCTTTTCTGCACTGTTGATCTCATTGTCTATCTTTATACCAATAGCACATTGCCTAATTATTGCAGCTTTTTAATGAGTCTGGAATTCTAATCAGGTAATTCTAGTAGCTTTGTATTTCTTCAGATTGCTTTGACTATTCCAGGTTCTTTACATTTATATACATTAAATAAACATAGACTCAAACATCCTGTTGAAATTTTGGTTGGGATAGTATTGAGTCTTTAAATATATTTGAATCTTATAGTCCATGACCTTGGTATATTTCTCCATTTATGTAGGGCTTGTAAAATCTGTTTCAGCAATGTTTTATAGTTTTCAGTGTAGAACTATTGCATATCTTTCTATAGTTTTATTGTTAGGTTTTAGGTGTGTGCATGTGTACATGTGTATGCTATTATAAATGATATTTTATTTTTTCTTTTAATTCAGTAGTATTTTATTTTATTTATATTAAAATTATAGTGTAATTAACATACATGTTATATTAGTTTCAAGCATACAATATAGTGATTCAGCTATTCTATATGTTACTCAGTGTTTATCACAATAAGTATACTCTTAATCCCTTTCACCAATTTCACCCACCTCCCGACCCACCTTCCCTCTAGTAACCACCAGTTTGTTCTTTGTTGTAAATGATATTTTAAAATTTTATTTTTTCCTGCTTCTCTTCCTGGACCCAGATATTCAACAACTCTTGGAATAGGTTTACTTGCTCAGCCACTTATATTCCCATACTACTTTGTTTTTTATGTTTATATATTTTTACCATTATATAAGTAATATATGAGTTAGTTACTGATGTAAAAGATTAAAACATTGTCCTTTCCGGAAATAACTTCTGTTACCAGTTTGAAGTATTTCCTTTCTAGATTTACACTATCTACTGTGGTAGCCACTACTGTGTGTGGCTGTTGAGCATTTATTTAAAATGTGAATAGTTTGAATTGAGATGTTGCTGTAAATATAAGATATACACTGAACTTTGAGGATTTAGGATGAAAAAAAAAAGAATCCAAAGTATCTCATTGCTAAATTTTTGTTTGACTACAGTCAAATGTATTTTGGATACACTGGATTAAATAAAATATGTTATTAATTCCACTTTTCTTGTTCTATATTTTTACGTGGTTATTAGAAGGTTTAAATTATATATGTTAGGTAGAATGACTCTAGCCATTTTCTATTATAGTTTTGTTTTTCATATGTGGGAATAAGATATTGTTTACCAAATGGCTTTTTTTTACTTGATAGTCTTAAACCTCTTTCCATGTTAGCATTTGTAGATCTATCACATTATTTTGAACTTCTTTGTAGTGACATGTATTATGGTTGTACCATTTATCTACTGATGGAATGTATAGGAAGTTGTTTTTTCCCCTTTTACAAGGATGATTGTAATAAAAAAGACCTCATACAAGTCACTTTGTATACATATAGGAGTAGAGTACTGCCTAGCAAGTGGAATTGCTGAGTACACAGCTATAATACACATTTTATTTATTGATTGATTTTTATAATACACATTTTAAATTAAAAGATTTTACCAAATTGTACTCCAAAAAGGTTGTTCTAAACTCATAAGCTCTTAGTAGATCTTAATCTTTTTTTTTTTTTTCAAATAGATTGGCAAAGCATAGCCCCTAGTGATACCTCAGTTATAGTACTTACCATTTGTTTGTATTGGTGGTCTTTTCTTCATTGTATAATTTTCCTCATTGTATAATTCCTTCTGGAGGGAAAAGAGAATAGCTTTTTTATATCGATAATCTCATTTGTTCCTCATTCAACACATGTTTACTACTCAGTACTTACTATGAACCAGATGCTATAATGCCTTTGGGTATAAAGGTGGATATGCCATTGTTCTTGCCCTCAAGATCAAATATTCTGACAAACCACCGCAGTGTTCCAGTCCAGTATCAATAAATACTTTTTAGCCTGGAGGAAAAATATTGAGGGTTATAGTAGGTAAAGGGTGCTCTTATCTCTTTGGTTCTTATGAATGGTGGTCTTAATTTTATTCAGAGCTGGAGAAGAAGACTTACAGAAGCCCAGCTGTAAATACCAACTAAGTTTATTTTTCTTTTCTGCAGGTATTTTGTGTCAGGAACTAAAATCTAAAGTTTACATTCAAAAGGATACTTTTCGTATTCTGATAATACCTACCAATAAGAAATTTTGTAAAATGGAATTTCATTCTTTGTGATTTTGAAGATTAAAGGTAAATTATAATCATTATCAATTTATGAACCTGTAGGTTCACAGGCACAGTTACTCCCTTCCCCCCGCCCCTGCACCAAGGACTACTTGACTTTTTGAGAAAATTGATCCTTGTAGATTTCCTTTAGGATGTAGCTACAGGAAATTAATTAGACAATTTTTGATGACATCATCCGGACAACAGCACTTCCTCTGAAAGCAGTGCTATTTTTCTTGGACCTTTTTTTGCAGTATTTTCTACACTGTGTATATTAGTATATTAGTATGAAGTCCACACAAAGACTTCTAGGGGTGTGCGTGTGAGAGAAACACACACACACACACACAGACAAAGAATGTAGTGAAATAATTATTCTCTATCAGTAGTACAAGAGAGTAGGTTAAAAGGTAAAAAAGCATTGCATTTTAGCAGAGAACCATATCCTCATAGGGAGTATTAAGTTCAGGAGGGGAAGGTTTGGCAATGTTTTCAGTAGTGTGTATCTTAGAGGCTTTTAAGAAACAAATAAGATTCTTAAGCTGTAACTCTTCAAATCACTAAAGAGTTGGAAAGTAGACACTTGTGAAGAGTGGAGATAGGACATCAATTTCTTGATTGTGCTCTTTGTACTTTGTATTATAAATTAGCTGAGCCAGAGCTTTTGGCCTGTAATGAGTCATAAAAAAAGCTCTTTTTCTCATACTGATAAAATAGTTATTGCCTCAAAAGAAGTTGTACAGGGGCAGCCCTCGTGGCTTAGCGGTTTAGCGCCACCTTCAGCCCAGGGCGTGATCCTGGAGACCTGGGATTGAGTCCCACGTCAGGCTCCCTGCATGGAGCCTGCTTCTCCCTCTGACTGAATCTCTGCCTCTCTCTCCTTCTGTGTCTCTCATGAATAAATAAATTAAAAAAAAAAAAGAAGTTGTACACTCAGTGAATATGTGTGTATGTATGTGTAATGTTTGATATGTTTGCATATCATTCAGCCCTTAGCTGTTCCATTCTTCAACTAATTTTTTCAAGTTCTACTTTATCATCACTTAACCCATTGTATTTTTGGGTATCCTCTTCCAACCATAGTGTTTTGCAGTCTCTTCTACAGAGTAGAAAAGAATCTCAGACTAGGAATGAGGAGATCTAAATTTGAATCCTGGTTTTGCTACCAGTGACCATATATTATGGGCAGACCTCTTTTGGAAACTCTCTTGTTGCTGGCTCTCCATCTGTAAACAGAAACACCAGATCAGATGATGTCCAGTGTAGTAGCCACAAGTAGTTACATTAAATTAAATTAATTAGGATTAGGGTAAACAATTCAATTCCCCAGTCACAATAACCACATTTTAAGTGCTCAATAGCCCATGTGTTTAGTGGCTACCAAATCAGATACAGAAAAAATTTCTGTTATCTAAAGTTTTATTGAATAGTGCAATTAGAGTTTTATGTAGCTCTAAATTTTAATCAGAAGGCAAAAAAGTACATCAGTGTGAATCACAGACCACCTTCATTTTTCCATAGTACCTGCTATTTATATACTAGAATCATCTGTATTTTCTTTTGATACACAGGGAAAGAGGGAGGATTCTGCTTCTGATAATGACAAAAAAGCTCAGCCACATATAACAACTGTGAACTTTGGGAAAAAGATAAAACAAATAAATATGTGGAAGTACTGGAGAGTGACCAAAAGCTAGCAGAAATTGAAGAAAATTAACACTTGAAATAAGGGAATAACACTAGATGAATTTTCTGTTTTTTAAAAAATGATATTTTAATTCCAGTGTTGTTAACATACAGTGTTATATGAGTTTTCAGTACAATATAGTGATTTAGCATTTCCATGTATTATTCAGCGCTCATCATAATAAGTGTACTCTTAATCTCCTTCACCTATTTAACCCATCCCCCCCACCCACTTTCCCTCTGGAAACCATCAGTTTGCTCTTTTTTTTTTAAGATTTTTAAATTTATATATTCGAGAGAGAGAGAGAGAGAGAGAGTCAGAGACATAGGCAGAGGGAGAAGCAGGCTCCATGCCAGGAGCCTGATGCGGGACTGGATCCTGGGACTCCAGGACCACGCCCTGGCCCAAAGGCACCTAGGTGCTAAATCGCTGAGCCACCAAGGGATCCCCAGTTTGCTCTCAATAGTTAAGAGTCTGTTTTTAGTTTGTCTCTCTCCCCATTTCCTTTGTTCGTTTGTTGCCTAAATTCCACGTATGAGTGAACTCAAATAGTATATGTCTTTCCCTGCTTATTTCACGTAGCATTATACTCTCTAGACCCATCCATGTTGTTGCAGATGGCAAGATTTCATTCTTTTTTGTGGATCAATAATATTTTCATTGTATATATGTATACCACATCTTCTTTATCCATTCATCTATAAATGGACACTCAGGCTGCTTCCATAATTTGGCTATTATAAATGATAATTTCTTATTTTTAATGTCTTTATTGCCAGAGTGCCAGCACCATACCCCACAATGGTACTGAAATGTATATAGAAATCTGTAGCCTTATTGGTCGTGGTATTGGAGAACCTAGTTGGCCTCACAATGGTAACTAGAAAGTAAGAAGGAAATCCTGGAAAGGAGGTACCTACATAGAGAAGCCCTAGATTCTGTGTATAGTCTTGCCAGATCTCTAGATAATCTCTGAAGTAAGCATATGAGGACAGATTCCAAGCAACTTGGCTAAGGCTAAAGGAACTGAAGAGATTTCAGCTGCTGCTCACTTCAGGGCAGCTTGGTGTTTGAGTTTGTTAGGATTGACTGCCTGCAAAAACAAAAAAAGTTGATACTCTGTAGGGTAGTATAACAAAGTCCTGAGTGCCTTCAATGTATCATTCACAATGTTCAGGATATATTCTTAAATTATTGGACATATGAAGAAACTGGAAAATGATTTATACTGAAGAGAAAAGGCATTCCATGAGACCAAACTCGACCCAAAGAATGGGGAAAAATTAACAAGGCAGGAAACCACAAATGTTGGAGAGGATGTGGAGAAAAAGGAACCCTCTTACACTGTTGGTGGGAATGTGAAATGGTGCAGCCACTCTGGAAAACTGTGTGGAGGTTCCTCAAAGAGTTAAAAATAGACCTGCCCTACGACCCAGCAATTGCACTGTTGGGGATTTACCCTAAAGATACAGATGCAATGAAACGCCAGGACACCTGCACCCCGATGTTTCTAGCAGCAATGTCCACAATAGCCAAATTGTGGAAGGAGCCTCGGTGTCCATCGAAAGATGAATGGATAAAGAAGATGTGGTTTATGTATAAAATGGAATATTACTCAGCCATTAGAAACGACAAATACCCACCATTTGCTTCAATGTGGATGGAACTGGGGGGCAGTATTATGCTGAGTGAAGTAAGTCAATCGGAGAAGGACAAACAGTGTATGTTCTCATTCATTTGGGGAATATAAATAATAGTGAAAGGGAATATAAGGGAAGGGAGAAGAAAAGTGTGGGAAATATCAGAAAGGGAGACAGAACGTAAAGACTGCTAACTCTGGGAAACGAACTAGGGGTGGTGGAAGGGGAGAAGGGCGGGGGTGGGGGTGAATGGGTGACGGGCACTGAGGGTGGCACTTGATGGGATGAGCACTGGGTGTTATTCTGTAAGTTGGGAAATTGAACACCAATAAAAAATAAATTTATTATAAAAAATAGCAAAACAAACAAACTCGACCCAAAGATTGGAATCGATAGACAAGAATTTTTAAACAGTTTTTATAACTGTGTTCAAATCTGGAAAGTAAAATATGCTCATAATGAAGAAAAGAGATAGAAAATCTCAATAGAGGAATAGAACTATTCTATAAGAAAGTAAAGAAAGCAAAATGAATTATAGTACTGAAAAGTACAATATCTGATATTAAAACATTCACTGAATGGGTTGTTGTTGTTTTCAAGAGAGTAGGGGTAGGGGCAGAGGGAAAGAGAGAGAATCTTAAGCAGACTACCTGCCCAGTGTGGAGCCCGAGATGCAGGGTTCAATCCCACAACTCCAAGATCATGACCCAAGGTGAAGGGTTGGACACTTAACCGATTGAGCTGCCCAGGCAACTTTACAGAATGGGTTTAATTGAATATTGGAGATGACAAAGAATGAAGTATGAACTTGAAGATAGGTCAGTTAAAATTATATAATCTGAAAAGAATTAACAGAGCCTCAGTGTCTTGTTGGACAATATCAAAGGGTTATATACACACACACACACACACACACACACACACACACGTTGCAGAAAGATAAATAAAATAATGGAAAAAAATATTGGTAGAAATAGTGGCTAAAATTTCCCTAAATATCATAAAAACAAATTCATAGGTTCTAAAAGTTCAGCTAACCTCAGGCAGAATAAATACAAAGGAAACCACACGTATGCAATTTATAGGGAAATGACTGTAAACCAATTTTAAAGAAAAAAATCTTGAAAGTAACCAGGGGAAAATGACCTATTACAATGAGAGGGACCAACTATACTAATGATGGCTGGTTTCTTATGAGAATTAATAGAGTCCCGAAGACAGAACAAAATTTTCAAAATGCTGAAAGGAAAACACACAAAACTCTGTTGACCCAGAATTAAAGAACAAAAATAATTTTTTTAAATTTCTATTTATTATTTATGATAGTCACACACAGAGAGAGAGAGAGGCAGAGACACAGGCAGAGGGAGAAGCAGGCTCCATGCACCGGGAGCCCGACGTGGGATTCAATCCCTGGTCTCCAGGATCGCGCCCTGGGCCAAAGGCAGGCACCAAACCGCTGCGCCACCCAGGGATCCGAACAAAAATAATTTTAAGAATGAAAGCAAAATAAAGATCTTCAAAGATAGGAGAAAACCATGAAAAATATTAACAGACCTGCACTATAAGAGAGGTTGAGGGAGTATTTTCAGGCTGATGGGAAATGGTATCAAATGGAAACTCAAATCTTCAGGAATAGAGGAATAACACCATAAATAATAAATATGTTGATACATATCTGCTTTTAATTTTTTCTTATAATTTAAAAATATGCATATGACTATTTAAAGCAACAATCATAACATCAAATTGTAGGATGTAAGGCATACATGGATGTCACACATTTGATTCTCCTATGTTGGAAACATGAATAGTAAAACCAAACATTATATGTTCTCATTCATTTGGGGAATATAAATAATAGTGAAAGGGAATATAAGGGAAGGGAGAAGAAATGTGTGGGAAATATCAGAAAGGGAGACAGAACGTAAAGACTGCTAACTCTGGGAAACGAACTAGGGGTGGTAGAAGGGGAGGAGGGCGGGCGGTGGGAGTGAATGGGTGACGGGCACTGGGGGTTATTCTGTATGTTGATAAATTGAACACCAATAAAAAATAAATTTTTTTAAAAAAAGGAAAAGGTCTTGCAGTTTCTTTAAAATCTAAATGTACGCTGACCACTCCAAGTCCACTCCTAGATATTTACCCCAGAGGATTGAAAACATAAGTCTGCAAAAGGACTTGTACAAGAATGTTCATAGCAGTTTTATTTATAATAGCAAAATCTGAGACTAGCCAAAGTGTTTCTCATTGGAAGCATGGATATATAAACCTCTATATAGTTGTAAAATATATGCAGTGACATGAATGAATCTCAAAAACATGAGATTATGTAAAAAGTAAAAAACAAAAGAGAATGTATTTTATGATTGCATTAGCAACAAGTTAAAGAACACGCAAAACTAATCTGTGGTGAAAACAGATCAGGAGTTGCCTTTGGGAGCCAAAGTGTGGGCTGGGATTGACTAAGAAGGGATATGAATGAACTTTCTAGGTAAAGCACATTTTTTGAGATAAAGCACGTTTAGTAAATTGTTAGTAATTGCAGAATCTTTATAGATGTATTAAAATATATATTATATTAATCACATAATTCTTTTTTAGATTTATTTAATTATTTGAAAGAGAGAAAGAGAGATGGGCAGAGGGAGAAGCAGACTCCCTCCGGAGCAGGGGTCTGACATGGGGCTCTATCCCAAGATCCTGGGATCATGACCTGAGCTGAAGGCAGATGCTCAACCGCTGAGCCACCCAGGCATCCCCACCTCTTCCTTCCTGAAAGGTGGTAGAATGGGGTAGAAAGTAAGATACAGGTCTCATGGAAAAAGTACTTTATGCAGTTTATTAGAAATCACCAGAGCTAACCCTTTCATTTTATCCTAAGGAATAGGGAGCCTATAGAAATCAAATGACTTGCCCAAGATCAACAGTGAACTGCTTCAATTTGTTATATTTAAGAATAATTTTTTTGTGTGATTAAATGTGGCACTTCTAAAGATCCTAAAGTGGTCGAATATTTTCTCTATAATGATACAATCTGTAGAATGTCTGTGTCCTAGTCATCTAAAATGATAATCAGTGATAATGAATTATGTTTATGTGATTCATGTTTACTAAAAAGGGAGACAGAACATAAAGACTCCTAACTCTGGGAAACGAACTAGGGGTGGTGGACGGGGAGGAGGGTGGGGGTGAATGGGTGATGGGCACTGGGGGGGGCACCTGACAGGATGAGCACTGGGTGTTATTCTGTATGTTGGTAAATTGAACACCAATAAAAAATAAATTTATTTTAAAAAAATCCTCATTTTTATACATTTTTTTCATGTTATTCTCATAAAACCTAGAGCAAGGAATGGATTTTTATATAGTTTGATATACTTAAGTAATTTCCCAGAGAGGTAGGCTCTCTGGGCTATATACCAACAGCCTCTTGCTTGATACTACATATGGTACCATTATTAGGGACTGTGAATTGAACCAGGAATGAAGAAATTTGAGCACAAAGAGTCAAAAGTAAAGGACTCAGAAATAGATAGAGCCTGACATATTGGTGGTAGCAGCATTATCTCAGGACTAAGAGGGGTTTGAGGCCTATTGTTCCTAAAGTCACTTGTGACAGTCTGTAATGGTAAGACCCTGTCATTCTGGTATGATAGGTGGCATGCTGCTCCAATAGAATAGCTGCTGAATTAACTTGTACTCCCTAGATTTTTAACTTTGGATCTCTCTTTTCCTGGGGATCATGGAAACTTGGAGAAACTGAAGCAAATTAGTGGTCTTATTCCTACTATGTAGATGAGAAAACCAAGGCTTACAGAAGGTTGGGTGATTTTTCTTTAGGCCACACAGCTAATAAGTACTAGAATCATGGTTTTGGAAAACAATATAGAACACATTCTGCTAGCTACTTGGAATAGAATTTTTTTGGTACAAATCATTAATCTTTGCTGAAATGAAATCCATCCTGTGTGTCCAGTTTTTAAAAAGATAATTTCCAGGGGATCCCTGGGTGGCATAGCAGTTTGGCACCTGCCTTTGGCCCAGGGTGCGATCCTGGAGACCCAGGATCGAATCCCATGTCGGGCTCCTGGTGCATGGAGCCTGCTTTTCCCTCTGCCTGTGTCTCTGCCTCTGTGTGTGTGTGTGACTATCATCAATAAATAAAAATTAAAAAAAAAGATAATTTCCAAAACAAAAACAACAACAAACCATAATTTCCTGCAGTCTATTTTAATTTTGTAAGGACATTGCTGAGGTTTGTTTAATTTTATGTCATTGTAGGTTAGAACAATTAAAATCTGATGAGAATAGATTGTAAGAACAATGCCCTTCCCATCCACTGCTACAGATGATCCGAATTAGGAATTTTTTTTTTATTTTCAATTTTAGTTCACTATCAAAAAGTCTGTTTTCAAAGCGGTAATCAGAATCTTTTATTCTCCCTGAATAAAAGCACTTTCCTCTAATTACCATAAAGCATGTATGAATCTCAAAGTTCTTTTCTCCAGAGAAATCACATCCCAGAGAAATCACCATTGAATTGTTTATTGCTTTTCTTTCTTAATCCACATTCTTCTGCAGACTCACTAACCAGGTGTCCACTGTTTTCTAGAGGTATATTAGAGCACATCTTTGGGCCTTTCCTGGAAGATAGAGATTAAGAGTGCCAAGAATTTTCTTTAAAAATTTTTTTAAACATTTATTCTCTGATAATACCTTACTAATTAATTAAACTGATTCTATGTAGAATTTGTGATAATTAGTTAAGCCTAAATGTTTAGCTTTTACTGTTCTTTAGGAGGTTTTACTAGGCATACCAAGAGGCTAAAATGATTACAGGATGAATAAAATTCTTAAGATAATAAGCATTCCCAAATTCTCCAGAAATATTAGGCATATAAGAAATTAATTATGTTGACCAGAATTTATAAGCAGAATATGATTAGCATCACATAGTCTTTGGCTGAGTCCTCACTTTGACACTTATCTAGTTGTGTGACTTTGATAAGTTACCTAAACTTTCAGCCTCAGTCTCCTAATCCATAAAATCAGGGTGATATGCAATAAAATATTCAGCACAGTGTTTAGCACAAAGCATGTGGTTGGTTGGTGTTAGCTGCTGTAGGAGCCATTATTCTCCTTTAGCCAAGAAAGCTGTTAGAGCAGTTCTAGCTACTATCCATTCTTGACTGTATCATATCTCTATTTAATCAAATCTTAACTAACTCAGGTTCATCTCTCTCCTGAATCCAAATCAATAAGATGCTTATTTTTCCTTTGATATTTAATTTTACTCTATTACTTGGTCCCAGTGGTTTAGGCTAGCCAAGATTGGAGTATTGATACATGTGAAATATCCCTATAAAAATAGCGGTGACAGTCCCCATTTTGTTGATCATTCAGCCACCTATAAAACCGTCTCTAAAGCCTGTCACTTTCTGTATATCACTTACTTTGTTGTAGTGCATGCTGCTTCAACTGGGAGATCAGAATCACTTGGCCAAACTTTCTAAACTAAACATACCAGATCCTACCTAACACCACATCTCCTGATTCAATCTTCTCACCATCTTAGTATAATGGAGTGGAATGATTGATAGCATAATTTGAAAAACAATTTTTTAAAGAAGTTTCCCCGTCTCCCACCATAGGTTAAAAACCTGTTATTTTCCTCTAGTGCAGAATACCTTGACTTTCTCCAAAAAAAGCAACTGGAGTGCCTTCTTTCAGCAAGGAGAGGTAGAAGAGGGCATTTTCACATAAGAATAATTCTAAGTTCAAGTAAGAATATTTCTGTTAGTGACTGTCTTTCCCAAGGTTCAGCAGAGTCTGATAAAAATTTCCTTTACTAAATCACCAGAATGGAAGAATATTCAATAGCTATAATGCCTAAACAAAACGAAACAAAACCAAACCAAAAGCCTATAAAGCCTGCACTGGGTTTCTGGTTCCTAACATTGTCCAGTTTTAAAGCCACCTTCGCTGCATATGATCCTATAGGAAAATGACTAGGAAAGAACATCTGCCAAGTTGAAAAGATTGCTTTATTAACAGTCTTTATCTCAAACTATGTACTGATTTTGATTTTTAGGTAAACTCATGTTGCTGGTGGAGTTTAAGGGCCTTCTCTTGATTCCAGCTGTGAACTGAGAAAGGGCTTTGCTTAAAGCCTTTTTTACACCAGACTGATGGATTTTTCTGAAAGTTGCCCTAGAAATATAGAACTTATAAAACTTATATAATGCAGCCTAAGTGATCTTTCCTGTTATAAACTTCTTGTTCTTCAAGTGATTGCTAAATTTCGTCTATCACAAATGAACCCCTTACTATGAGGTTCAAGATATTGTATTTATTTTCTTGGTCCATTCCTATCCAATTACTCATCTCCTAGTGCATTCTTACTAGCATCTTTCCTGCAATCCATATTCTTTTTTTAGGTGGGGGGTGTTGCTCTTGGTAAATAATTACTACCCTCTTAGATTCTTTTTGCTTGGCTTGTATTTAAAATTGTTTACTTACAGAAACAAACATCTTATGTGATCAAGTTTCCAGCTCGGCCCTCAGCATCTTATTAGTCACTTTATAATCTATAGATGAACTAAATGATTAATCTCCCATTTTGAGATTGTCTCATTCTTGAGAGTCTCTTGAACCCAAAGAATGTGTAGTTGAAAGATATGTTAAACAGTAGGTAGAAAGGTGGAAACAAATTGTGTATGGACCATTTGTGAAATGAATTTGCAATGGAAGGACTGCGATTATATAATTATGTGTGTATCTGTTCAAGTAAACTTTTATTGCAATATAACATATACATTGAAAAATACACATCATTTTTAAAAATGATTTTTCGCATAGTCAACATACCTATTTAACCTCAGATCAGAAACTAGAATGTTACTAGCAACCTAGTAGTTTGGTTTTGTTCTCCTTCCAGTATTAACCATCCCCAAAGGTTAACTGCTACTCTGATTTATAATTGTGTAAGTTAGTTTTTCTGTTTTTGAACTTTATACAGATGGGGGTCATATAGTATATCTTCTTTTCAGCATGTCCTGTTTGTATCTTATGCTTTCCGTTGTATTTTCCATCCATTTTATCTCTGTGTTTCAGTCTAGATGTTTTTACTCTCCTATATTCTAGATCACAAATATTCTCTTTTTAGCTGTTTCTAACTTTCTATTAAGTCTATCTACCACATTCTTTTAAGATTTTATTTATTTAAAAAAAAAGATTTTATTTATTTTTTATGTAGATGTGGGAGGGGCAGGGGGAAGAGGGAGAGAGAGAATCTCAGGCAGACTCCATGCTGAGTGTAGAGCCTGACTTGGGGCTTGATCTCATGGCCCTGAGATCATGACCTGAGATGAAATCAAGAGTCAGACACTTAACTGACTAAGCCACCCAGGTACTCCTCTACCACATTCTTAAATTTTTTTTTAAAGATTTTATTTGTTTATTTATGAGAGACACACACACACACAGAGGCAGAGACATAGGCGAGGGAGAAGCAGGCTCCATGTAGGGAGCCCGATTTGGGACTCAATCCTGGGACCCTGGGATCATGCTCTGAGCTGAAGGCAGACACCCAACCACTGAGCTACCCAGGCATCCCTACCACATTCTTAATTTAGGTAATTTTATTTTTTCTAGAATACCAGTTTGATTATTGTTTCGTAGATTTTAGTTCTCTGTTGAAATTCTCCATATTATCATTTTTTCATGAACATTTAATTGCAATTAGTTTAAATGTTATGTCTAATAATTCATGGGCTTGTTTCCATTTTCTCCTTTTTTCTTTTTCTTCTTTTTCTTCTGTGTTCTGTTTTTCTCTTGGTCCTTTTTTGTTGTCCTGTTTCATTTTTTTTTTTTTTTTACTGAATGCTTGCCTTTCTGTATGGAAGTATTAAGAGATCTCAGTGATATTATCTACTTCTAGATAGAAGTTTCTTTAATATCTAATAGGTATTTAGGGGAGGAGAAGATCATCTGCATTAATGCAGTCAAGAATGAGTTATTTCAGAGCTGGGTTTCAGTCAGATCAATTTCTGATTCAGCTTTATGTGTAGGCTTTACTCCCTCAACAGTGTCAACTGAGGGTACTGACCAGGCCCACCACTGTGGTTGACTCCAAGCTTCGGTTTTTATCTTACCAGTATGATGGGAATGCCAATAACATGGCTTATTGCAATTGTTCTTTACTTGTCTTCATAGGTGTGCGCTAGTTCTATAATAGTGACTATCTTAAGGATTGAGATGGCTTGGGCTCTTGAGCGCACTTTTCTGTAAGATTGGTCAAATCCTGACCTCCTTGGTAACCCTCACCTTCAGGTTTTATATCTATTCCCATGTGATTTCTGACAGCTCTGCTCACTTTCTGTGCTTCATAGTAACCACTTTATGCCTGACCTCTCAACCTTTTTCCCATGACCCTTTCAAATTGGAAAATTTCTCCAGAGGATGTCAGGCTCACCTCAGTGAGTTTTCTGTTGTCTACAGTCTTGGTCACTTAAATCTTGAATGCTTTGATACCACTATAATACTTTCAAATGAATTTTTTTCAATCCAAATTTTTTTCCCAGTTATTTTTTGCAAATGAATTCTGCTACAAACTAGTCTGTCATTGCTGGAAGGAGTTTATTACATCCTTTTTACTAATGAATATTTTGATTCCTAATGCTTATTTATTTAGAATTACAGCTTTGGAATCTTATAAGGATCATAGAGACACCTTGACCTCATTTTGTAGTAGAGACAGCATGGGCCCTATGACAGAAAAACCCACCCAAGGACATACAGCCCATTAATGACCATTCGCATATCAGGAACTCTCAGCTTCTAGTCTATTGGCTCTTACACTGCATCACTGATATGCAGTATTTGTGACTTCTACTCACTTACTGAGGTCATAAACCATGTCTAGCTAGCATTCTATAAAATCAACTCAACCTTGACCCAGTTGAGTGTTGATAGTGTGCTGATGGACTTTATACTATGAAAAAAGAGCTTACATTTTGAAGTTATTATAACATTATAAAATTGTGAGCACATCCATGAAGCCCTATCTATGCTATTTAATACACCCACGTTTAAAATTATAATTTCCCCCTTTTGTTAAATTTTACATGTAAGATGGGGTGCTTTTTTTTCAGTCTAGAGAGGATAAATCATAGCATTACCAGATTATGCCCATCTCTAGTGCTATAGAAAAAGTATTTATTAACTACGTGTGCCAGAGAAGAATAAGATATATATGACTATGGAATCACATAGAGAGGGTGCTACACCAAAGAATGTTATCTGGGACTACACAATTTACTTTCAGAATGTTTGGATAATCCTAATCTTATTTTTCAGACATGTTGAATCCTTTTCTTACAAAGGCTAAATTTACTTGTAAATTCGGAGGATCCGCTATAAACAGAGCTGATTCTAGCTAAAGAGTTTGATCTGGTTTATAGATCTATAGAGGAACCACTGACAGTTGCTTTATAGTAACATGACTTGATTATCTGGTTTCTCGTGCTGTACAAGGAAGTATAAAGTAGCATCTGTGTTGCCTATCAATTTACCTTTTAGTTTTTATGTTAGGAAAAGGAAAACATATAGGTAATGGAAATACGTAAATAGAAAAAGATGAATATATATATATATATATATATATATATATTGCTTAGTGTTTGATCTCTGTATGTATAAAAGCTATTTTAGAATGTTTTTGTTTGTTTGTTTTATTTTTAAAATGACAAGAGTGTAATCTGTACTTGATGACAGTCTGGGAAAGAATTCTAGTGTTGCTTTGTGCTTGCAGCTTTTCCAGACAAAATACATTTGTTAGGCAATGTCTGATCCAGGGATTATTAATATTTAATAGTATTGCCAGAGCCATAATTTTATGTGCTTGTGACTTTTCTCATCTCTCTGGTCTTTTTGTTTTGTTTCGTTTTGTTTTTTGTTTTTTTAGAATGAATGTAACTCTTCAGAGTTAACATTTCCAGTGTTTGCTTTTTTTCTTAAATGCAGTTTTAGGATTCAAATGTTTCCCCAGTGTGTGTCTTTTCTTTTGCCTTTTACTTTTTTTCACAAGAATTAAAATAATAGTAAATGAAAATAACTAATAAATCAGTGATTCCTTTGTATCCAGGCCTGAGACACATAAAAATTCTAGAAAGAGAATTTTCAAGATGGAAAAGGTTTAGGGAGATCATTGCTGGTACTTTTCTCATTTTACAGATGAAGAAATCAAGTTGCCTGGGTTGTCTGTGTAGCTAACTGATTAGGAGTAGATTTGGAACTAGTCTGCAAGCTTTCTGATCCTCATCTCCGTGTTCTTACCTTTGGTCCTTACTTTTTTGCATGTATTTCTTCTAACTTAAAGTAAGGGAGCTTCTTTGGTATTTATTATTATTCAGCTTGGGCTTTTCCCCGCTTTTCTGACTATAGATAGAAGTTGATTGGGGTGGTGCAGGTTGGGTTAGGGTGTTCACTTGTCACTTTCCTGTGTGAGAGCTGTGCTTATCTTAGTTATTAAAAGTAAGCTTTTAAGAAAAGCACATGGTTCTCCCCTGCCACCATTTCATAAATGGTTTTCTTTATCCCCATAAATGATCATTGAAAAACACTTTACTTCTCCCAGATTTTTTCCTGATTAGCATAAATTCAGAGCCAATCTTTCAAAAAATTACATCCCAGAGTTATATGTAGAATGACATCTAGTAACTTGGGCATTTCTTCATGGAATGTCTTATTCACATCATGAGCTGCTCTATTGTTTTACAGAAATCAGTATTGGTATATTATGCAAGAAGTCAAAAACTTCTCCCCAAAGACAGTGTTGTTAAATGTAGCTACATAGGTCTGGATAGAATGGGCAATGTACAAAAATAACTTTAAAGAACAAAACTGGGAAGAGTGTTGAGAACCACAAGGACTTGAAAGCAGAAATTAAAAAGAAAATGAAGAGAGCAAAGCAATGTGTTTCTCGTTGGGCAGAGTTCCCCTGAGGGACCCTGTATTCAAATACTCTTTGACATTGCATTTGAATTCTTAGCTTCCAAAGGCCACTGATACCACAGAGACTCAACAGTGTGTAATGGTTCCTTCATCTCGTGGGCCTCTGGACGCCTCCTATTACAGCCTCACATTTAAAAATAGCAGGGAAATGAGAGAAAATCATAAACTCACTATAATAAAATTAGTGCTTGCGTGAAAGACTATTGCCAGAGAACAGCTTTTAGAAGGCCCCTGGCTGCCAGAAGGCCGCTGGGTGTTGGCAGTATTCAAGTATTCACTGGCCAGAACGTTAAGACCCGAATTAGGCATTTTATTAAAGATAGAGTGTCTTTTCTTTATGATCACTAGTGTAAAGAGATTTTTTTTAAGTAATAGAAAATGGATCAAAAAAGTGGATTGCCATAGTACATAATTGTGTTACTCTTTCTCACCAAAATAGAGAAGCAGAAATTAAATAATTTTGACTGAAGAAGAAATATTACTCCTTTTCTAAAAAAGACCGATTTAGTGAGGGGTATCTAAGAGCTAATATCTAAGAAACTAGATGTCTCAGTAAGGAATACCACCACTGCTGACAAAAAACTAATTTTTCATCAATCTGTAAAAGGGAAAAAAGTAGGACTTCAACATAAAGGTATGGTGAGGATCATTGCATTTCCCATTAAATGCATACTTATAGAAGATCTGGAATTCTCATTACAACTTGAAAGGAAAACTGATTCTCTCTTAGAATCAGATATTTTCAAGCTAGTATGTCACAGAGCCTGCTCTGGTTCAATGGTTCTTGCTACTAAGTATGCATTCCCGTGGCAACTGGCTTTCGTTCCCACATATATCATTAACATAGATGAGTCTTGAAGTCAGTCTGCTTTCAAGGATGTGTTTCAGTGACCTGGATGAAAAGATTTTTACCCAACCTTATGAATCCGCCTTTTAAAAGGATTTTTCTTGGCATACACCCCACCCTGTCCCTGCTGTTGAACTTGTAGTGCTCCTTTCCTGTGCCCACTGAAGGCAGTAGTCTGGATCACGTTTCTCTGCAATATTCTTGTTTCTAGCAGCCTTGGAAAGAATAAGCTGGAGGTTTTCAATACTAATACTGTTACAAGGGCCATTCAAATGAGAACCTTGGTTAAATCTAAAAAGTTGGATCAGCATCCAGAGCTTTCATTTTGAGTAAACTCTCTGCTGGGGCTATAGGAGCCAGACCATTAATCTGGTTCATATACTCCATTTGCTTTTAATCTCTTGAGTATACACAGTATGCATCTCCATTCTAAATGAACAACAAAAAAAGAGCCTGTTCTTGATGGTGCACTAGGCTTTGACATGCCCTTTAGGTTTAAATAAGATAAAATACCTGATATTAAACTTTGAAATGTCAGTAAAAGGATTTCACCATAGCTGACCAGCTCTAGTCCCAAAGGACTTGATCTCCGTCCTGTACTATTACATAGGAATGTGGGATATCAATCATTTTAGAGAGATTGCAAAAACAATTACTAAAACCTTGACAAAAACATTTGAATTTAGAAACACTCTAATTGATGTTATCGGCTTGAATATGTCCAGAGAATGTGCACCTCTGATTATGTACTGCCCAGTTTAATTCATGTGTAGGAATTGGATGATAGGATCAATAGTGATAGGTTTATTTATATGGTGATCTTCCTCTGAAGAACTGAAAATATTCTATATGTCTTAGTACATTCGCTATTATGACTCTAAGACATCCATGTTTTTTTCTCATTCTATTTTTTTTCTCTCTTGGTTACAGAAAGAATTGGGCACAGGTAAAAGATCACAGAAAAGCAGTGACTTGGGTCCTCCTCTTACCAAATTTCAGAAACAAATATTTTGGTTTGCCTTGTCCCCATTTGCTAAGTGTGATTTGCCCTGGCTCCTAGCTATTTTAGTGTCTTTTGTGGCTATTTAAAGGAATGAATTTCCCAGCTTATAAAGTTTCTTCTAGATTGATATGCCAAGATTAGACTCTCGAATACTAGAGAAGTCTTTCCAGGAAATAGGACTAGAAATCCAACTGTTTTCTCTTCTCACTAGAAACTATATTTCTGTATAGTTAGGTAACTGGCTTCTTTCAAGGTACAGAATAGGGAATCACAGAAAGTAAAATAGGAAAGTTACTATAGGTCATTTAGCCCATGTTTAATATAATACCTTACTATTCCCCCACATGCATCCAGGAAGTCAACTCTATGCAAGACAGTTTCTCAAATGGATAGAATCTTAGCAACTCAGTATCCTTGATGCTTTCTGATTTTGAATTTAAAAGTAGTATAATAGGAAAAGTCCTTTATTTGATGCAACACTACATTAAAATGTGTTTACAAACACCTTAATAACAGTGATTTCCCAAATTCATGTTCAAATACACACAACTCCTATCATTGTTGAGGTGCTATCATGTAGTCATTCTGGTGAAGTCTGGGCTTTTATAGGGTTAGTGTGTAAACAACTTTTACATGCTTAATAGTTACATATATCAGTTTTCTGTTGCTACAGTAATGCAGTATGACAAGACAATACACAGTTACTTTTGTTTGAATATCTCTGGTCAGAGCTAGGCTCAGCAGAGCTTACCTCAGCAGAGCTTACTTACATGTCTGCAGTCAGCTGAATTCAGCTGACTAATGGGTAGGCAGCTTCCCCAGCCTCTCTCTCATATCTGAGACTTCTCCTAGGACAACTGGGTCAAACAGACTGTGTTTCATGTGTCTCATCCGTCCATTGGATCACGCTGGGCATGCTTCTACTTATGGTGAAGGCAGAGTAACAAGCACTTGTCAAGCTTCTACTAAAATCACATTTGCTAACATCTTATTGGCCTAAGCAAATGAACATGACTTAGCCACACAACAATGGAAGGAGTGAAGAATTGGGGCTATTAGCACTATCACTTTCCCAGAGTGTGGTGGCTTCATTATCTCATCAATAAGCATGATGAAAATGACACAACACCAGGTTACAAATGTCTTAATATGTATGGTTTTCAGTGATTCCTTTTGAGGAAGTAATACACTTACTGTCTATGTCCTCAGAAGGAAGAACAGGACAAAGGTTGACTCGAATCAGTTTATGTGGCACTTTCTTGTTTTTTTTTCATTTCATCCCACAAAAATCTACAAGAACTCTTAATAACTTCAATCAGTATTTATATCTGAAATATTTGAGCTTCTTCAGTTCTATCCGGGTGTGTTTGAAAGAATGTTGATACATTTTTTTTTAAGATTTATTTATTTATTTGAGGAGGAGAGGGAAGGGAGAGAGAGAATCTCAAGCAGACTCCCCAACTGAGCATAGAACCCAACTTGGGGATCAGTCTCAAGACCCATGAGATCGTGGTCCAAACTGAAATTGAGTCCGACGTTCAACTGACTGAGCTACCCAGGTGCCCCAGAATGTTGTTAAGTTTTTAAGGCTGTTTTCTATGGTAAGATTTTTTTTTAAAGATTTATTTATTTATTTATTCATGATAGAGAGAGAGAGAGGCAGGCAGAGAAACAGGAGGAGGGAGAAGCAGGCTCCATGCCGGGGCTCGACGTGGGACTGGATCCCGGGACTCCAGGATCGTGCCCTGGGCCAAAGGCAGGCGCTAAACCACTGAGCCACCCAGGGATCCCCTATGGTTAAGATTTTTAAGATTTAGTGGTTACTGCATAGTTTTCCGAGTATATGACTCATTTACTATGTTATCTTGGCCAAATGACTTTGACTTTTTGTTTCAGCATTACTCTTCCTAATATTAGTCTTGTCCTCAGAATTCTAAGTGTATAAATAAGATGATATAGGTCATTCATTAGCAACCTGGCATAGGAGATGATTTTTGAATAGTGCTGCTGGGCCTTTGGCAAAACTGTGATGTAATAACATTAGCTACTGTTTACTGAGCCGCTCTTGTGTCCCATGGGATACATGCAGTATATTCTCACATTTTTACAGTAAGCCACAGAAATAGGGAAGCCCAGATGGCTCAGCGATTTAGCACCGCCTTCAGCCCAGGGTATGATCCTGGAGTCCCGGGATCAAGTCCCACATCGGGCTCCTTGCATGGAGCCTGCTTATCCCTCTGTCTGTGTCTCTGTCTCTGTCTGTCTCTCTGTGTCTCTCATGAATAAATAAATAAAAAATCTTAAAAAAAAAAGAAATAGGTTTTGCACATGTGGAGACTGGGATGCCATCTTGGAGGAGACATTTCTGCAGTTGATCTAGTGCTCACCTCTTCTCATTTCTTCCTTCCACAAAGACTGACTGGGAGAGAGTGAATTAATGAGCACTGATAAGCCATTTGGAAAGCAATAGTTACTAGTTCCTCACATAGGCAGAAAAATCACAGGATGTATGCATTGTATGCATGACCCCGCAAAAGACATTTACTTGAAATTACAATTGAGCAATCCATCAGTCTTACAGTTCCATTAATTGTGTAATTTGTGTAAGTTGCTAATAAGAATAATTTTTCAAAATCACATTAAAAAAACCATGGGCACAGGATACACAAATATATGTTAATCACTTTATTTCTTCCAGACTATTTGTGAAATATCTGTTGCAGTTTCTATTTTACAAATACTATATATTTATATATTGTCTTTTTCCAAGGAGCTCACAGATAAAGTGATTTCTTGTTAAAATTGTCATTATTGTAGGTCAAAAAAGTAGAATATTGGTAATTTTGTGTAGCTTAATCTAATATTCAGTACTGTTACCTGTGAGGGAAAATGAGGAATCACTTAGAAACCACTAGAATTATCTTTATCCTAGACCTTGCTCTTAAATTTCAAGCCCTTATTATGAACTTCCTTCCCTACAACTCTGCCAGTGTGTGTCACACACACATCCTCAGTTTATCAGGTCTAAACCAGAGCTTTTGGTTTCTTCCCCCTCCCATGTGGTCTCTCTGATCCTCCTGGTGCCCCTGATGCCCAGTACAGAAACATGGCAGCCACACTTGCCTCGCACATTCTCCACAGCCAAGGCAATCTTCAGGCCCTGTCCAAGCCCTCGTCATCTTATGTTTAACACACTAAAAAAAAATTTTTTTTGTACTATGTTGTTTCACAAATGGTGAAAGAGACAACAGTCTCTGAGTTGGTCTTTCTATCTATCCATTTCCTTCTTTTGATATAATAGAGTCTTATTATTTAAAAAAATTGTTACTGAGGCATAACTGGCAGATAGCATTGTATCAGTTTCAGGTGTACAACATAATGATTCAACATTTGTATATATTGTAAGATGTTCACCACAATAAGTCTAGTTAACATCCATCACCATAACTACATTTTTTTCTTATGAGTATTTTTAAGATTTATTGTTTTAGCAACCTTAAAATACATTTCAGTATTATTAACTTTAGTCTCCATGCTGTATGTTACATCCCCATGATTTATTTATTGTATAACTGGAAGTTTGTATCTTTTTGCCCATTCTCCACCCTGGCAACCACCAATCTGTTCTCTGTATCTATGAACTTATTTCTGTTTTTTTTTTTTTTTTTAGATTTCACATATAAGTGAGATCATATGGTATTTTTCTCTAACTTATTTCACTTAGCATAATGCTCTAAAGGTCCATCTCTGTTGTTGCAAATGGCTAGATTTCATTATTTTTATGGATGAATAATATTCCATTGTGTGTGTTGTGTATGTGTTGTGTGTACACGAGTGTGTGTGTATCATCTTTAGCCATTCACCCACTAGTGGACGTGTAGGTTGTTTCTATACCTTGTCTATTGTAAATGATGCTGCCATAAACATGGGATGCATATAACTTTTTGAGTTAGTGTTTTCATTTTATTTAGATAAATACCCAGAAGTGAGATTGTTAGGTCATAAGATTGTTCTGTTTTTAATTTTTGGAGGAACATCCATACTGTTTTCCATAGTGGCTGCACCAATTGATGTTCACACCAACAGTGCACTAGGGTTCCTTTTTCTCCACGTCCTTACCAACATTTGTTATTTCTTGTGTTTTTGATTTTAGCCATTCTGACAGGGGTAAGATGATATCTCATTATGGTTTTGATTTGCATTTCTCTGTGATTAGTGATGCTGTCTTTTCATGTACCTGTTAACCATCTGTGTATCTTCTGTGGAAAAATGTCTATTCAGATCTTTTTCCCATTTTCTAATTAGGTTGTTTATTTTTTGCTGTTGAGTTGTGTGGGCTTTTTTTTGAAGAACTCTAGTTAGCTTTTCAACATCTCTAAACCTTTGTTTACTTATCTGTGAAACAGGGATAAAGATAGAAAATACTTCACAGGGCTATTAAAGAGATAAATCCACATAGCACATTAAAATCATGCATAGTTCCTAGTAAGGATGTAGTAAATGTTAGTCATTATTATTGTTTATCTTTATCTCTTTTTTAAAAAAAGATTTTATTTATTTATTGGAGAATGAGAGAGTGCATAAGTGGGGGATGGGGAGGTGCAGAGGGAGAAGGACAACAGACTTTGTCTTAAGCAGGGAGCCCAATGCAGGGCTCTATCCCAGAACCCTGGGCTCATGACCTGAGCCAACAAAGGCAGATGTTTAACCAACTCAGTCACCCAGGTACCCCATATTATTGTTTATCTCTTGATGCCAGAAACTGACTTATTTATCTCATTTAACACCTAACATAAGCTTTACCATGAAAGCGTATCCTGCAGCTTCCTTAAGATTCACTTTGTCCTTCATAACTTTTATTCTGGAACTCTTCCAGACCATCCTCTCTGCTTGCTTGCCCTCCTCTTCTTAGTTTTTTCTAGTCCTAATTTCTGACCCACCCCTGCCTGCCACCCTTATTTAGGCTCTGTAACTTGGCTCCTACCTGGTACCAACCATGTTTACTTGTTAACCACACTGGATCTCATGTGGTCTCCTGAGGGACTACCCTTCCCCTTGAAGAAAGCCTTGGTTCTTCATTGTCAGTTGGGATTTGTGGGAAGACAGATTTGTCATATTTTCTTGCTATTAGGACAGAAAAATCAGACCTTTCAGGCTAATAGTTGGCCAGTCTCTCCCTTGGGCTTAACTGAATGACTTGTGTATGAAATGTGACTCATTGGGATTCTTCACAAATAGTCTTATGCTGGGACCCCTGGGTGGCTCATTAGTTGAGTGTCTGCCTTCAGCTTAGGGCATGATCCCAGGATCCAAGATCGAGTCCTGTATTGGGCTCCTTACAGGGAGCCCACTTCTCCTTCTGCCTATGTCTTTGCCCCTCTCTCTGTGTCTCTCATAAATAAATAAATAAAATCTTTAAAAAAAACCCAAATAGTCTTATGCTAAATCTGTTAGTTTAGGTCCCTTATTAAGACTGATTTTCAAGACCGTGTGGTACTGGCACAAAAACACACACATAGATCAATGGAACAGAATAGAGAACCCAGAAATGGGCCCTCAACTCTATGGTCAACTAATATTTGACATAGCAGGAAAGACTATCCACTGGAAAAAGGACAGTCTCTTCAATAAATGGTGCTGGGAAAATTGGACATCCACATGCAGAAGAATGAAACTAGACCATTCTTTGACACCACACACAAAGATAAACTCAAAATGGATGAAAGATCTAAATGTGAGACAAGAATCCATCAAAATCCTAGAGGAGAACACAGGCAACACTCCTTTTTGAACTTGGCCACAGCAATTTCTTGCAAGATACATCTATGAAGGCAAGGGAAACAAAAGCAAAAATGAATTATTAGGACTTCATCAAGATCAAAAGCTTCTGCACAGCAAAAGAAACAGTCAACAAAACTAAAAGACAACCTACAGAATGGGAGAAGATATTTGCAAATGACCTATCAGATAAAGGGCTAGTATCCAAGATCTATAAAGAACTTATTAAACTCAACAGCAAAGAAACAATCAATCCAATCATGAAATGGGCAAAAGACATGAACAGAAATCTCACAGAAGAAGACAGAGACACGGCCAACAAGCACATGAGAAAATGCTCCGCATCACTGGCCATCAGGGAAATACAAATCAAAACCACCATGAGATACCACCTCACACCAGTGAGAATGGTGAAAATTAACAAGAAAGGAAACAACAAATGTTGGAGAGGATGTGGAGAAAGGGGAACCCTCTTGCACTGTTGGTGGGAATGTGAACTGGTGCAGCCACTCTGGAAAACTGTGTGGAGGTTCCTCAAAGAGTTAAAAATAGAACTACCCTACGACCCAGCAATTGCACTGCTGGGGATTTACCCCAAAGATACAAATGCAATGAAAGACTGAGACACTTGCACCCCAATGTTTATAGCAGCAATGTCCACAACAGCCAAACTGTGGAAGGAGCCTTGATGTCCATTGAAAGATGAATGGATAAAGAAGATGTGGTTTATGTATACAATGGAATATTACTCAGCCATTAGAAACAACAAATACCCACCATTTGCTTCAACGTGGATGGAACTGGAGGGTATTATGCTGTGTTGAAGTAAGTCAGTTGGAGAAGGACAAACATTATATGGTCTCATTAATTTGGGGAATATAAAAAATAGTGAAAGGGAATAAAGGGGAAAGGAGAGAAAATGAGTGGGAAATATCAGTGAGGGTGACAAAACATGAGAGACACCGAACTCTGGGAAACGAACAAGGGGTAGTGGAAAGGGAGGTGGGCGGGGGGTTGAGGTGCTACAGGCACTGAGGGGGGCACTTGACGGGATGAGCACCGGGTATTATGCTGTATGTTAGCAAATTGAACTCCAATAAAATATTATGTATTAAAAAAAAGACCGATTTTACTTTATCCATATTTTTTTACTTTAAAAGGAAAATCTCAATTGTATCAGAGATGAAGCTATAGAAATAAGCTGTTAGTTTATATTAAGTTTCAGTGACTAAGAGATATTGTGGGCATGTGAGACTTATTTGAGATACTTTGATGTGAATAAAAGAAGATCAAAGAAACAAATTGGATAATGAATATATTGCTTTGAAAAATGTAACTTTAATTTAGCCTTGCTGCAGTGTGGAAAACTCTATTTTTCTAGTTTAGTGGCTCAGAACTATTGTTTGCATAAATTCTAATTTGCAAAATCAGTAGCTGAGATAAACATTTGTGTCAGATACAAATGGCTATGGGGTTATGTCAAATTCAGCTGGCTTCAGGGTTATGTTAGTTGTAATAGTTCAAGCTGTAGAACTACTTCTGTGTGACAAGAGCCAGTGAGGGGTCCTTGCTCAAAATAATGACCTCAACTTTGATTTGTACCTAGTATCACGGTATGCTAGGGAAACTTTGGGCTTGATTTTGCTTCCAAGTATTCCTGATTCCCTTCTCTTTGTCATTATTTCACTGTAGCAAGAGAGAGAAAGGATAGATATCTAAAACCCGAAGTTGTTTCATCTATTTTTCACACATTTTGTTGACCCTATGCAATTGTGGTTTAGTTGGTAATCTCCTATTAAAATATTTCTGATACAGAAACTTATTAGGTATCAAAGGACATTAAAAGATCATCCAGCCCCATGTTTCCTGGACTGGGTTCTGAACTGTTCTGTAAGATATGAGAAGGTGTTCTAATAACAAAAGAGTTCTGTGGTCATAGTGGAGGCATGATGCACCTAAGATTAAAAAGTATGCTTAGTAGGCTTTTTCAGCAGAGTTCTCAGAGCTTTAAATGTATTAAAGCACTTTGTTAATCATAAAGGGATTACATAGGGAGGGTTAATAAAGTTGGGGGAGGGTAACTCAAATTTATTTGAATTCTTTTTATGTGGAACACCTGTTAACATCTACCAGAAGGATCCAGTTAAAATAGTAACTCAGAGTATGCCTCTTTGCTGCTCAAAACCACTGAAATAGGTTTCCATCTCACAGAGTAAAAGCCAAGATCCTTATAGTGGCCTCCAAAACCTTTCAAGTCCAGATCTTTTATTTCCCTTTACCTCTCTTACTTCTCTCTACCCTGATCCTTCTCAGTAAGGCCTGCTCAGATTATCCTATTGTCCATGTTCTTTCTTCCTGCTCTGTTTTTCTCCAGAGCCTGTGGTATCTTTGACTCTATTAACTACATCATTGCCTTATTTACTTTTTTTTAAATTATCTGTGTCCTCCTACTAGAATGTTGTTCCATGACAACAGAATTTTTTGTAGTATTTTGTGCTCTGTTGTATCCTCAGCATCTAGAATACCGCTTCACACGTAGTAGAGTCTCAGTAACTATTTAACTATTTGTCAGATGAGCTAATTGTCCTTGGGAGAAAGCAAGAATCCAAATTAGGGTGATATCCTCAGGCTAAAAGAAAGGTATAGATTTTTACCACCTCCATCCCCAGCAGGCCAGGCAGGGGAGCAGAGGCACAACTAGAGAAGAAGGATCCCCTCTGGGAGTTCATGTAGGAGGAAACAGAAGTCCTATTATTATCTTGTACAGTGAATGTGGTGACAGTTTCCTTCTCGGGACCAAGGGTGAGAAGAAATAGGAGAAGATTAGGAATGATGTTTTGGAAATAGGAATAGGTGATGGGGCTCATTTTACTGTGCTTCTCTCACCTGTAATTATAATCAGTGTTACATGAAAGGACAGGGAAGCCTTCTTGCATCACCTAAGAGAAACTCCTTAGTCTAGAGCAGAATTGGTCCTGAGTACAGGAAACACTGGCCTATCATTCTTTAAGCACGTATTAACAGGATGCCAAATCATGCCAAATGAGTTATACAAAGGCCAGATTAATTTCGGAGATGTTCTTTTTCCATTGATAGATTTTATTGTTGTTGTTGTTGTTTTGTTCAGCTTTGTTTTTGCAAAGCCTGTTCATTTGGTTTCTGGATGTTGACAGTTTCACCTTTTGTTTTCCAAATCTATCATGTTAAAATGAGTTATTTTTGTTGTTGTCTTAAAAAACAATAGAAGGCTGAGTTGGAGACTTAGTACTATGATGATACTTCTAGATACTTTGTGCCCAGAGGCACAAAGAAATAGAGGTTTTATTTTTTAGCTAACTTGTTGAGATTCCTATCATATATTTCTCAAAAAGAAATAAGAAACTTTTAGCCCCATTGTTTTCCAGAGAGTTGGTCCAAAATCTGTTCCCTTTAGTACAAAATTTTATAGTTCAAAATCACAACTACTAGTTTTCCACTGTTTCTACTCCTGCTTCATAAAAAGAGAATTGTTCAGAGGTATGTTTATGTCCCATGAGATTATACTTTAGGACATGTGATTGCCCAAAACAAAGCACAAGCTCTGCTAGTTCCTAATAAATTATTATGTCTTCCACTTCTGTTCCTGTCTTTTCTCCAAAGCATTCATCTAAGAGAACACAGCATTAACTAAAATACTAGAATTGTGGCAAGACATGTTTCTGATAAATGCATTGACAGTTGATTTGTTGTGATTAGAGGAAAACCTCAGAAGTAGAGAGTTTGGGGTTGAAAACTGACTTTCTGCCTCTACTGCCAGACAGTGTCTCCTTCTGCCCTTTTCCCCTTTCCTTGCAATTTCCTCTGAGAGAAATCATGTGACCCTGTCACCACACTTTTTAATGCCAAATATCTAAGTGTCTTTAAAATGCAGCACAACACTTTTAAAGGCAAATAGTGAAGTAGTTTCATCTGACATTTCCATTATAGCTGCTCTTAGTGGATTCTAGACATCATACATAAAGGTGGCTGGCTGGTTCTTTTTTTAAAAAATCATGATGCAAACCCATTGAGCTGTCTTTTTATATTTGATGCTCCATCTATTGAACATGAAACACATTTTTTTCTTAGAAATGTGATTTGATCCGAGGATATGGACAAAATTTTTCTAGCATTTGTTTACATTTTAGAGATACAACCATTTCTCATAGTTTTGTGACATACCTAAGCATTTTGAACTAACATCATCAATTACTTTGTTATCTCTAGTACTCTGGGGTCAACTGAAAAAAACAAAATGTTAAATTGCCACCATTATTGCCATTACTGTCAAATTGTTGTTTTACATAGAAGTGAAAATTGCATTCTCACACTTTGCATGCAGTTTATTTTTGCATCTGAAAGTTTTATTAAATTAATTTTTATTTATTCATTAAATGTTTCACAAACACCTACTATGGATTAGGAATTATTATTATGATGACTGTGATAAAGAGATGGGCAAGATTCAGTCCCTGCCTTTGAGGAGCTCACAATCCAGAAAGGAAGGCAGATGGGTAAACAGGGAAATTACAACAATGACAGGAATAATAATTTGCTTCTAAAGAGCTATTGCATGTCCATGACATGTTCACATCTACCACATTTTACCAATTGACTCCCCTCCAGTAGTGGAAAACCAGATTATCTTCAGCTTCCTACCACCAGAGCAGTGATTTGAAGATCACCTTTGTATTTGTTCCTTTCTGGATCTATATGAAATTTTTTTGAAATATATACTCCGAGGTGGAAGTGTGAGGTCATAGGATATACGTATACTTGATTGCCAGATTCTTCCCTGGAATAGATGTAATAGTCTATACATCGACAAATATGTTCCTATGTCCCACATCTCAGTCAATACATGACATTCTTCAACGTTCTAATTTTTGATGATCTAACAAGAATAAAATGTTTCCTCTTTTAATGTGCATTTCTATCATTACTAATGAATTTGAACATCTACTGATATTCTTGCTTTTTTTGTTTGTTTGTTATTGTTGGGGTTGCTGTCCTGTTGAGTTTGCAGGCATTTTTCACATGCTTTGTGAAAGAGTTCAGGTCATTTGCCAGTTTTAGACATTACAGATGTCTTATTGCCATCTTCATTGTGAATGAGTTGATATGATTTGTATGTTTGTATGTTTTGTATTTCACCTTTTATAAAAATGAGTGGGATATTTAAATATAAAAGTGCTAATACTAGCAAAAAAATTGTAGGTCTCATAAACTAGTTGAGATAAAGATGGAAAATTATTGGCTCTGCCCAAAGTAGTATGTCTTTATCCTCAATTTGACTGTTTCTTTGACGTCTCCTGGTAAAAGAGGGAAAAGAATAAGGCTGAAGAACATATGTAAAATGCTGAAAATGTACCTTTGAAAATTCCATCTAAGAGCTTGGATGTAACTGTAGAATAGTAACTTCCCTTAGAACATGAAATGCCATGATTTGACCTGTGCGCGTTCAGTCTTTGTTTATAGTTTCAAGAATAAGTTACCAATAGTAGGGCACAGCTCTAAGAGACCAGTTACAAGAATATTGCTAAGCAATGTCCATTACTTTAGGAAACCAACTAATTCAAGTAGAGCATGTTTATAAAATTATATTTGGTTTCTGCTAATGAAGGTGGAAGATAGTAGGACTCAAGGAGTATAGAGGGCAAGTATTTCTTTGGGGAAAATTTTGGGGAACTTTTACCCAGTGGCTTTTAATTAGTATAAAGAATAGAACTCTGTGAGGACAGTGGTGGTAAGAATAAGCTAAGACTTTCTATGCGATTTGCTTTAAAAGCTTAGTAGGGATCCCTGGGTGGCACAGCGGTTTGGCACCTGCCTTTGGCCCAGGCCGCGATCCTGGAGACCCGGGATCGAATCCCACGTCGGGCTCCTGGTGCATGGAGCCTGCTTCTCCCTCTGCCTGTGTCTCTGTCTCCCTCTCTCTCACTGTGTGCCTATCAAAAAAAAAAAAAAAAAAAAATTAAAAAAAAAAAGCTTAGTAAAGTGAGTAAGCGATAATGTAGTTTTTCTTTTCTGTCTTTAACCTCTTTCTCCTTGCCTATCCTTATGAATATCTTCAAGTCTTTCCTATACTAGAAAAAAAATTCCTGTGATCTTTATAGTCTTTTAGCTACTGTGCTATTTTTATTTACCACCAATGTCAGCCACATTTCTTGAAAACATAATCTACAGTTAGTACTGACACTTTCTGACTTTGTTGTCAATCTTTTTTTAAAAAAAAAAATCTTTAATCATGTTGAAATGTTTATTTTATAAGCTTTTCTAAACCAAATTCATTTTAGACAGCATAGGCTAGTTTATCCTGCAATAATAACCAACCCTCAAATCTTAGTGGTTTAGAACAATAAAGGTACTTTTTAAAAAATACTATATGTTCTTAGCAGGTCATCAGAATCTCTGCTCATTGTAGTCCCTCAGAGACCCAGACTGAAAGATCAGTCACCATCCCGAGCATCACTGGTTGCCACGTGAGAGTGAAAAGAGGGTCTTTCGCTGTAACCAATACATGTTGCTCACTTACAAGTGGGCTAAGAGGTACAATATTACATGCCTAGAACGCAAAGCATTGGAAATATATGGTATTAGCACTAATGATAACCACAGTTAAATTATGTCACAGGGGTTCAAATTTTCACTTTGTGGTATCTTGTGACATCCTCATGGAAATGGCTTTCTCGTGTGGTCTGTGCCTTTTTCAAATGGTGCGATCATCTCTATATTAGGAGTGATTGTGGAAGAGTTCCTGCAGATTGGCTTTGCATTGGCTTCTGCTGAAGAAACCACAGTGTTTCCCTGGTCTAGAACTTGTTCTTTTTTTTTTTAATTTTTATTTATTCATTCATGAGAGAGAGACAGAGAGAGAGAGAGAGAGGCAGAGACATAGGCAGAGGGAGAAGCAGACTCCATGCGGGGAACCTGATGCGGGACTCAATTCCCGGTCTCCAGGATCACCTCCTGGGCTGAAGGCGGTGCTAAACTGCTGAGCCATGGCGGCTGCCCTAGAACTTGTACTTAATGTTGATTTTTTGGTTTGAAATTCCATACAATTTGGGAGGTTTAAATTCAGACTCAAAAGCTGCGCGTCACACAGGCCTACAGTTTTAATCTTTTATTGGATGTGGTGTTTGTATGCAACAAGATGACAAATGTCTTCCAGCGATAGGTTTTCTAGTTCCCTTTTCATGGAGTTGGTGGAGAGGAGGGCAAAGGAGAGGCCTTCCAGGGTCCTTGCTTTATACAAGGGTATAAAGGGCTCTAATTCTCTGCCTTTTGCAAACCTATGGCCAGGTTTCCACCTCCCCATTCAGGTATTCTTCCTCATTAGATGGCCCCTGGATCACCAGTCTATCGGCTCCCATATTTAATATTTTGGTTTTGAGTTCCCTCTTTCTAGCACCTTGGAGATTTTAACATGTTATTATATCTGACATTTCTATGTATTTTAATGGGAGGAGGTCCACAGCTAGGCCTTAGTCACTTTTTATAGTATGTCTTTTCTTTCCTTAGTATACTAAACCTTTTTTTTTCAGTGGTTCTTCATTGATTTCCATTTTATCAGATCCCAGGGTTACTTTTTAGTCTCTTATCATACCAGACATTTTTTTGTGCACTCAGTATTCCTGAATGAGCACTCTGTTTGAGATGTTCTTTTTCCTTGGCTTTTCTCTTCTGATTCTTTTAGCACTTTGAATTTTTTCACATTCATTCTTGGTATTTCCCAAATATACCCACTCAACAAATATTGATGTTCTTGAAGTTTATTGTTCATAGTGTTTTTCTCTACATTCTCTTTTTGTATGACTCCATATATTTTCATCATTATAATTATTAACAAAAATGTATTTTCAGACTTACCCTTCCTTTCCTCATATATTCATTGGCCTGCCAGACATACACATTTAGGTGCCCCAAACTAAGCTTATGTAAACCTAGGCTCATTACCTTTCCCTCAAAACTCATTTCTCTCCATGAATTTCGGATACCACTTAAGGATAGTCATTCAAACAGGAAACCTGGCCTCTTACCATAGATTCTTACTCTCTTTCTCCCTCAACTCTCATTTAGCCAAATACCAGGAACTACTGTTTTAGCTCTTAGGTATCTCCTCTCTATCCCTCTCTATCATATGGAGTTAAGATCTTCATTATTCATTCATGTATTCATACAAGTATACATAGGATACTATGTGCCAGGTGTTGTGTGCTGAGTGCTGAGGTCACAGTAGTGACTAAAACAACCAGAGTCCTTGCCCAAGTGAGCTTCCATTCATATGCAAGATATAGTAAACAAATAAATATGTAATGTATAATATGATATTAGGGAGCAAGAAGTCATTGCATTGCAGCAACATTGTAGTGTTACCTAGTGGTGATTAGGTAACTTTTAGGTTTGATGTTTTGGAATGTGAATAAAATGTGACTTGAAGATCAACCTGTTTTAAAATAAGTTCCAGAAAATGCCACACTATGACTATTTCCCTAAGTTTTAGATATGCAAAACATAAATTTACTTAAAGTAGTTTGGAAGTCAAAACAGTTGTTTCCATTACAGTATTGAAATGTGTTCCTATAAAAAATCATTTGATTATATAGATATTTTATATGGTGGCTTTTTCTTTAAGTAGTACTTAGAAAATTCCCCATAAGTAGAACTATATACTCCTTCTCAGGAATATTTCATTTTCTTTTCATTTAATATTTTGTTTTTCAGTCAACTCTCTGAAATATATATATAAACTTTTTGTAGATGTCTTTAAAATGATGTGACTTTTTCAGAAAATTATAGCAACCGCGAACTATGTTTATGGAATGAGTGAGCACTAGAGTACCTAAATCCTGTCTTGGCATTTAACAGGAACGATATATATTTGGGTTTCTTTATATCCACATTATGTTGTTCTTTGGCTCACTACTGTTGATGATGAATTGGTCATGTTTCTAAGACAACTATGTAACTAATAACTCCTGTTGGGGGAGGGGCAGGGGGCAGGACATTGATTGGGACTTGCTGGGCAAGTTAATGACCATCACATCTGTCCCCATAGTCCGCTTCTGCCAGAGGATTGTGCCAGGTCTTTTGTGGCCTTTGAACACAAACCTGAGTCTTTCCCCTAATGTCCTCATCTTTCAAAGACTCCAGCAGTGCTAAATGGAGATGAACCTGGCAGTCTGAAATGAGAGAAAAAAAGATCCCAGCATCCAACTTATTGCAAATGAACAGCTTCTCTCTGGTTTCAGCTGTTTCATTTAGATAAATGCTTCTAGGAAGATGAGACAACACCATTTGCATTTATGGGTTTAATCATGGCAGCTAGAGCTTAACTATCTGGCTTCAGTTTTGTAGAAATACCTGCTATAATCCACCTCTTCCCCTCCTTTCTAGATCTTGCAGCCATTCTTAACTCAGACCATTGCAAGAGCAGGTGTGGCAGGTTAAAAACAGTGATTGGAGACTTCATAGTCTTATTTCTCACAGTGATATACTATTTCTATTTTTGTTAAGGAATTGTTGTTGATGTTAACTGATGGTTGTTGCTACTCTTGGATAGTGAGACAGGAGTTGTTGAAAATCTATTGGAGTTGCCTTGACTGAGTTGGAGCAAAGATAGCAATGGAATCACTCCATATTGGCACAGGGCTATTCTGGAAAGAGAGATGTAGCATGTTATTCATATGCATAAATTATGATACTGAATAATTTTGTGGCTATTTCTAAGTTGTGTCCTCACAGCATATAATGCAGTTTAATTTCCTACTAAAAAAAGTTAGTAACTGAGTGGAGAATGTCTTACAGCTAGCTGACACGGCCAATAATCAGTTGTCTTGGGGGTGTAGGATAAATGCTCATGGTCTTGGTATGTGTTTGTTTTGCCTTTAATTACATGGAATGTGGAATACGGAGAGAGAGAGGAGAGGAGGGAGGAAGAGGTTTTCTGATTCAGGGTATTTTTTAATGAATAATGGAATGGAAGTAACCTATCTCCTAGCCCTTTGCTTGGATACATACACTTTCTCATGTTTTCATATTAGATTGTGAAATACAGTTCAAAGTATGTTAAATAAATTGATTAAGATGGTTCAATTAATTACTAATCATATGCTACTATGTATTTGTGAATCACTTTACCATTTAGTTCATAATTCATAATGTATTATATTTTTGTTTCTCCCAGCAGTGTCAGAGTCAGATATGGAGTCCAGTTCTCATTTCCAGTTCTGTGGCTAGTTATCTAAACCTGGTATTCCAATTTTTTTCAGTAAAAGACCAGGTGGTAAATACTTCAGGTTGTTTGGGCCAGTTGCCAACTATGCAATTTTGCCTTTGTAGTACAAAAATGACCATAGACAAACAAATGGATGCGTCTGTATTCCAATTAAACTTTATTTACAAAAATAGGTGGTGGGTGAGATTTGGCCAGCTCTGTTTAAACTAGTAGCTTCCAAACTTCTCCTTCTATTTTTTTTAAGATTTTATTTATTTATTCATGAGAGACACACAGAGAGAGGCAGAGACATAGGCAGAGGGAGAAGCAGGCTTCCTGTGGAGAACCTGATGCTGGACTCGATCCCAGGACCCTGGGATCATGACCTGGGCCAAAGGCAGGCACTCAACCACTGAGCCACTGAGGTGTCCCCCAAACTTCTCCTTCTTAAAGGGCTTTTTATGTTTCCCATCTGTGTATCTTTCCAGCCTCTCATGTTTTAAAATTTGGACTTTCAAAGAAATTCAATATTGAATAATAATGAGTTTACTCTCTCATTTTTAAATTAATGCCAATCAAAACATTTTTGATTATATCATGATCAAATCATGGCCATGTTTCTTTTTTTTTTTTTTTTTTTTTCATGGCCATGTTTCTTAAAAGCTCTGACCACTGAGTTAGATATTGCCTTGTGATACTCAGATTCCAGTTTCCTGTCAAGGGGACAGCCACCAAGATGATGATTTGAAAACTAGGTAATGATACAGCTCAAGCCCTGAGCTAGTTGCCTACCTCCTTCTTTTGCTTCTGTAGCCTGTTACATGCCAACCACATAAAGGGGTTTACTCTGCCATCAGGTGATGAGAATAATCTTCTGATATCTGCATCTGTAGGCTTGCCTCCCAGCCAGTCCCTCAGTCACCAGGCAGCTTTAAGCAGCTAACTTAATCCCCCAAATTCCTTCCCAATATAAGCCTCAATATTGTTTGAGATAGCATAATCATTTCCTTAGTTGGTAAGCATCTTTTTAGAATTATGTATTGAAGTATAGAAGTGATTCAAATTCTAATACTAGTATTTTGTGTTAGGGAATATAATTTGAAAAATTAAGATAATTTGGCCCATTAGATTAATGGGTAACTGGGCCAATGGGTCAGCCTTAAGATTCTTAATGTATGTAACCAAGTAATTGATTAGATTTATGATTTTGAGTTAGAAGTCTAAGTTTGTAAACAATATTGGAATATTTTAGAGAGTCCAAGAATTATTATATTTGAACATTTATTTATAAGAATTACCTACAGGGGCACTGGGTGGCTCAGTCAGTTGACTGTCTGATTCTTGGTTTTGGCTCAAGTCATGATCTCAGGGTCCTGAGATCAAGCCCCAAGTCAGGCTCTGTGCTCAGCACAGAGTCTGCTTGAGATTATGTCCCTCTTCCTCTGCCCCTCCTGCTCATGCTGTCTCTTTCTATCAAATAAATGAATGAATAAATAAACAAATAAAATCTTTAAAAAAATCACCTACGTTCTTTGTCAGCTAACTAGAGGACTTCAAAGGAGAACTGAATATATTAAATTTATAATTATAGTTTATTTATTTTTATATATTTTTAAAGATTTATTTATTTATTTATGACAGAGAGAGAGAGAGAGAGAGAGAGAGAGAGAGGCAGAGACACAGGCAGAGGGAGAAGCAGGCTCCATGCAGGGAGCCCAACATGGGACTCGATTCCGGGTCTCCAGGATCACACCCTGGGCTGAAGGCAGCACTAAACCGCTGGGCTACTGGAGCTGCCCTATAATTATAGTTTAAAGCATGTTAGTGAGTTTAAGGTAAAATAGTCTCTCTTTTAAAGAGAGGGTAGAAACAGAATAATCAGGAAACTAAGCTTGAAATCTTAAGAGTGAAGTGGAGTTTTGAATTTTGAAATATAATAAATGAATAAATAAACCAAAGAATGCTTATATAGTCTTTTCTGTGTGTGTTCTCTAAGACATTAAAAAGAAAAACATCACTCTGAAATGATCAGTATGAATATTATCATGACTGTACAGTGCTGATAGAATTCCAGGCACAGCAAAGAAATGTGACATTTTAGTTAGATTGCAGTTTACAGCTTCCTAGAGGCCTTTGAAATATTGAAAATGGTTTACAAATCTCACAACTGTCTTGCAGGACCATGATTTGCCAGTTACTTACATTAGACACCTCTCTCTTATGTGCAGAATTAACTTCTTATTTGAACGTTAATTGAAATGTTATATTTAAGTGGCTGAGAGTCCTCATTTTAATCACAACAAGAGGAGTGAAATCTCACAGATGCTGCTCTGAGGAACAGTGAATTGGTCTCAACATGTAACAGTGAGTGAGTGGCTGGTCTTCAGGCCTGACCTCTGAGGTAATGTCTCAGAACTGAGTTTTCAATAAAATAGATAAAGAATTTTTATTAAGTTTCCTGAGCTGGAAACACATCCATCCTCTCATTTTGCTGGACAGTGTGTTTACCATTAAGGGCCTGCCCGTCTCGGTGAGAGCTCAAGGCAGCCACGGAGGGCATACAACCCTGCCGCAGGGGGAGGTGAAGCTTGGCTGAATCCCAGTTCCATTACAAGTCCTGGTGGAGGTGCTGCCCTTTTGCCCTTGTCCTTGGGAAATTCATCAGTTCTTAGAGCTATGAGAGATTACAAGACATTATCTCATTCAGCCCTCTGACTCCAAGTAGGAATTCACTTAAATTATCCCTGGCCAAGGAGAATGTCTTCATGTACTACTTGTATAATTCAAAATTAATTTTAAAGATTATTAAAAAAAAATTACCTGTGGGAGATTTTGTTCTACCTTCTCCTAAGATCCGCAGGGGTGGTGAGTCACCTTGCTACCCTTTGAGAAGTAATGACGGTAAAGATAATTAGAGCTTACATATATTGAACATTTTCTGTGTGCCAGATACTGAAGCAAAAACTTTCTGTGCACTCACTTATTTAATTCTCACAGCCACCCAGTGGGGCAAATAGTGTTCTTGTCCTCATTTTACAAATGAGCAGACTCAGGGTCAGAGCTCCCGAGTGGTGGAGTTGGGGTCTGAAACCTGGATTTGTCTTATTTCAAGTTCTGTCCTTTTAAACCTCTCTTTTATTCTCACTTTCCCAATTATAGTAAGTACTTAGTTGTCTTATAATGTTTTTCTTCTGGGAATAGATTATTAATTAGGCTATATAAAGAATTATATCATACAGTGCAAGTGGAAGAATTTGGGGACATTAAGGAATTAATATTATTCCTGCAAGCCCTACCTATTATTAATGAACATGTGCAGTATTTATGTTTGGAAGTACATATTTACTCACATGGTAAGGCTGGTATAAAAGGAAAAACAGTTTGCGTAGTTCTGTATTTCCTCCCTGTGTTAAATATCCTATACTGCTTTAAGTTTTTAGTTTGTTCTCACTATGTGGATAAGTAGAGATGCTAGGCTAGTGAATTATCAATCCCTCATGAAATGAATTAGGAAACCAACCTGCAAGAGAACTTTGATGTGAAATAAGAGAGTGGACCTTTATTCTTGACCTTATGGATTAGAAGCCATATAGGTTTACAAGGTACTTTGAGCAGGATCCTTTCTCTCTTCCTAAGTAAACATCAATGGAGAGCACACTAGTGTGGCTTCAGTGAGTGTATTTTATGAAGGACAGAGTTGCAACAAGAAAGTGGGATCATATTCCAAGTCTTTCCTCTTTACTAGCTATTGAGCTGAAAAAAAAAAAAAACCCTACCTATATTTATTTGAGTAGTGTATATGGTGTAGGGCATATATTGGCTATCTTCGCAATATATTTATAGTTGGCGGTGTTGAGAATTGTGTTCTATTTTAAATTCTGATGTCCTACTTAATTAAAGAGCACCTCTGGAATTAAGTCTCATTTTTTCCATGGTGACTGAAACCCCGAGAAAGGAGTAGAGATTAAAGTAAATTCAACCCCCAGCCTGGCCCCTGGTTTCTAAGCTGGCTACAGTGAGAACTGTCAGGGAGATAGATGGGGGCTCTAAGGTTTCCTGGAGTTTTCAGCCATGTGTGGGCACCACATGTGGTGTGTTCAGTGAATACAAATACAAGAACACATGCTGTTTCCATTAGGGACACTTCAGACCCCTCTCTGTCCCCAGCCTTACTCCAGAGTTGAATGGGTCATTTATCATAGGCCACTTACTGATACTGACTGGCGCTCGGGCCCTGTTACAAGTAAGCAGCAAACAGTGTGACTTAGTTCTTTTAGAATGTTTATTATACAAGGATATTGTTTCTTAAGAATATCCAAACCCTCTTGCAGAGAAGAAGCATTTTATTAGGTGCTTCTAGTAGGAAATGTCTTTAAAATGCAAATCCAACTATGTGTCTACCTTACTTAAACCTTTCAGTGACTCATGATAGGATCGTTCAGGACCAGGTTCTGCATTCTCACATCCTCATCCTTTTACTTCTAGAAGGCTAAATTGCTGTTAGCGATCCACATGGATCAGACCATTTTTGGCCTTCCCTTGACCTCTGCTGCTTTATGCCTTTTGTTGACAAGGCCTTTGTCCTCTTTGTGAAGGTATTCTCATTTGCTAAGGCTTAGATTAGGTATCACCTCTCTCAGCAAATCTTCCGTATTTCTACTTCCCCCAGTCTGGGTTTTGCATCCTCTGTGTACTCAGAAAATGGTGAGATGTCATCTGTTACAGGTAGCTCTTCTCTCCCTGTTTTGAAACAATGTTTCTGTCTCTGTTTCAGGGTGCAAGTAGCCCAAGGACTGGCTTGCATTCCTTTTCTCAGTCACATTTAGGTGCCCAGCCCAGTGTCTCAAGCAGTGCAGAGGCAGCCACTAGTGATTCTTGAACTGAATTGAACTGCCTTGTAAGCAGCTCTGAGCTTCACTCAGGCACACTCACATATGATTCTCATTATATCCCTTATCCCAATGCGTTGCACACCCACACCATGAGAAAGTTCATGCTGAAGAACTGGCCGGCAGTGTGACTCCTTCAATTTTCCTTGATTGAAGAGCCCAGATATACAAACTGTACAATCTCTTTTGTGAGTGTTGTCACTAGAGACACTTTATTGAGTGTTGTCTCTTGTGGGCCTACAAGGCACCCAGCAGCTGTATCATCTATTGTTTACAGTTAGCAGCAAAGTAGTGTCTTAGAACGACTGCCTCATATCTCGATCTTGATCATTTTTCTGTTTTATTTGGCATAGATGTCCATAGTAAGACAGATTTTGTCTTCAGCCAGGCTCTGGTAGAGTTTCCCATGGCTTCAGTGTGTGCTTGCATGCTGTTTACTTCCAAGAAATGCATTTTCCTAACCGGCTGCTGGTATGTACACAATGGTTTATTGGAGTATTGTGTATCACCGCCATTTATTCTGTCTTACTATTTTTACTAGTTTGCTACACTTGGCCTTCCATCTCCTTACCGTTCTTCTAAGAGGCCACATAGCACGATGGAAGTAGGAGGAGCTTTGAAGTCTGGGATCTGGGGTGAGAGCTGAGCTCACCAGTTATGAGACTGTGATTGGCCTGAGGCTTAGCCCACTTGAGCCTTAGTTTCCTTGTTTGAAAATGGGGATAATCCCTATGTCTTAGGTTGATTTAAGGATTCAGTGAGTTAATTTATGCATATAAAGTTGATAAATATTTGATCACTGTGATCATTACACATACAATTCTGCTAGAGTCCATGTGGGGTATAAAATACTGATAAGAAACCAGTCGGTAGTGATATAAGGTATTATATGCAAAGTGACAAGATTAGCCCCTTTGAAGAATGACAAAATGTTAAAAATCAGGGAAGAGCCGTGGAGACTAGGTAGTCCAATCTCTCCACTAGAAAACAGGTTTTAGGGCACCCCAGGTGGCTCAGCAGTTTAGTGCTGCCTTCAGCCTAGGGCGTGATCCTGGAGACCTGGGATTGAGTCCCACGTCGGGCTCCCTGCATGGAGCCTGCTTCTCCCTCTGCCTGTGTCTCTGCCTCTCTCTCTCTGTGTGTCTCTCATGAATAAATAAATAAAATCTTAAAAAAAAAAAAAAAGCAGGCTTTAAGTTCTGACTGCATCATTTTTTAACCTGAGATTCACTTCAGATTCACCTCAGATTCACTTCCTTATCTATAAAATAGGGAAATCATTAATATGTATCCCTTTACAGAAGTGGCCTAAGAATGAAATGTCAGGGATCCCTGGGTGGCGCAGCGGTTTAGTGCCTGCCTTTGGCCCAGGGCGTGATCCTGGAGACCCGGGATCGAATCCCACGTCGGGCTCTCGGTGCATGGAGCCTGCTTCTCCTTCTGCCTGTGTCTCTGCCTCTCTCTCTCTCTGTGACTGTCATAAATAAATAAATAAATAATATTCCTATTTAAAAAAAAAAAGAATGAAATGTCATCATTACTGTGCACTAACAAATGATAGTATTGGCATTACTGTAATTGTTAATGATAGAAGCTATGTAATCTTCCTACTGCATTTTGATTTTATATTAAAAATAGCTGAAAGTCTATGACTTTTTTCCCCATTATGAAGCTCATGGAGAACTGTTAAAATAGTTATTCAGTTTTCATGTATCTGTTAAAGGAAATTTCTGTCTCTAAATGTTATCAAAACCCCAAAGGGGATCTACTGTTCCCAGCCATTTGTGAATATAAGCATGACTTCTGAAAAACAACTTTCCACAGTATAAAAATGAAGGTCTGGCCTGCTTTCTCTCTCTACATTCTGTTCTAGCAAGCTGTAAGGGCATCTGAATGATAACTGCTTTCTCTCTTAATACATAATGTCTCCACTTGAACTTATCTTGCTTGTAGGCATGACACAAGTAACATCAAGGCTGGGCACTCTCAGTAGACCTCCTCCTAGGTGTATGTGGATGGCCAGCTAGATCACTTTCACTTCACTGAGCTGTGAAATTGACACCAAATTGTGCCATTAGCTTATTTCTGAAGGGTATGTTGTGCTGGATGTTCTCTTCTTGCTTGCACGGTACACGAAAAAAGATGACAAGATAAAAATGTCCCATAAATGAACATGAGCGAGGAAATTTAGATGTAATTTGTCGTGAATTAAAAACATTGAATAATGTATCAAGAGCCCCTGGAAGCAGAGGTACTGAGAATTCAGAGCATGCATTCAGTACTTGGGGGAAAAATGTAGAGCTTTAGGTTTCTCTTTAAAAGCTTTATCAGATTTTTATTTGCCTTCTTTATACCCTGCAAGCAAGAGGACAATCTTGCAATCAGTTAAATCATTCAGTAGCACATAACTGTCTGTTTCCTGACTTAGGTGTAGTGGTATATTTATGTGAGTCTTTTTCCTCTCCACAATTAAATCATTCTTTGCCTGCCTTTTGATTTAAAAAACAGATAAATTATTTCTCAGTAAAATCTTTCTCCTATAGTTGAAAAGAGGCAAAGGTTAACTGTAAATGTGGTAGGAAAAGATGTCTCAGAGTGGATCCACATCATCCTTGTGAAAGCACTCTGTGTGATAAAGCAGTGGCTGGTCTCCATCTAGCCTTTGTGCTTTCTGTTTGCTTTTTTTTCCCAGCTATCACTTAGCTCACTCTCTCACCTTCTCCAGGCTTTTACTCAAACTTGCCCCAACCCTGCCTGTCCTCCCTCCTTGCTTCATTTTCTCCTCAGAACTTAGCACTATCTAACTTAGTGCCCTGTTTATTGCTTCTTGGCACTTTGAAATATAAATATATATATATTTTTCACATCTCTGAAATAGGTCATCTAATAATGACCTTTAGATTCTGAAAAATAGTTTTTTTTTTAAGATTTATTTATTTATTTATTTATAGAGACACAGAGAGAGAGAGAGAGAGGCAGAGACACAGGCAGAGGGAGAAGCAGGCTCCATGCAACAAGCCTGATGTGGGACTTGATCCCGGGTCTCCAGGATCACACCCCGGGCTGCAGGCGGCGCTAAACCGCTGACCCACTGGGGCTGCCCAGATTCTGAAAAATAAATATGTATATTAGTTGATTCTCCTTATTGTCTTTTTCTCACCCTTACATTATAAGCTCCATGAGGGCAGAGATTTTTCTTTATGTTGTACATTATGTATATCCAGCACCTGTAACAGTGCCTGTCACATGATAGGAACTCAGAATTTGTTGAATGATTTGAGAAACTGTCTGAGTTCAAGGGATTTGGAGGAAAAGCTATTCTACATATCCTTATGCAAGGATAGAGAAATAACAGGGCCCCCTCCTGTTCACCTTTGTCTTAGCCTGCTTGTCTTTTCTGTACCAGAGGATACTCTCAGTTTGCGTGGCCTCCATCCCCCTTCACTTAGCTTGTGAGGTCACTAGAGTAGTGAGGTGGATGTACAGAGAATATCTGTTCCCTATTTCCTGTAATTCAAGCCTAAGACTCTAAGAATTTCCCTACCAGCTCAGATCTTACTTTGCCTAGTTCTGTAGTTGTCTATAGTCTATAGTCTATAGTCATGGAAGGAGCACCAAAGCTTGAGCTGTATTAGGGCAGGGCTTTTCAAACTCTGTGGCTAAGGATCAGTCTTAAATTAACAACCCATCACTGGGCAACTGGCTGATTCAGTCAATGGAGTGTGAGACTCTTGATCTTGGGGTTCCAATCCATCACAAATTGACACATTTCTAAAATATAAAAAACAAAAACGAAATAAAAATTTTAAAAGATTTTATATATTTGACAGAGAATGAGGGGGAGAGAGAGAGAGAGAGAACACAAGCAGGCAGAGCAAGATGGGGAGGAAGAGGGAGTAGCAGGCTCCCTACTGAGCAGAGAGCCTGACATGGGGCTCCAATCCCAAGACCCTAGGATCATGACCTGAGCTGAAGATAGCTGCTTATCTGACTGAGCTGCTCAGGCACCTCTGAAAAAAAATTAAAAAAAAATTTTTTTTTAAAGATTTTATTTATTCATTCATGAGAGACAGAGAGAGAGAGAGAGAGAGAGAGGCAGAGACACAGGCAGAGGGAGAAGTAGGCTCCACACAGGGAGCCCGATGTGGCACTCAATCCCGGGACTCCAGGATCACATCACACCCTGAGCTGAAGGCAGGCACTAAACCGCTGAGCCACCCAGGGATCCCCTGAAAAAAATTTTTTTTAAAAAAGGTTTTATTTATTTATTTGAGGGAGAGAGAGAGAGTACAAGCAGGAGGAGGTGCAGAGGGGGAGGGAGAAGCAGACTCCCTGCTGAGCAGGGAGCCCAACACAGGGCTTTAGCCTTGAGCTGAAGGCAGATGCTTAACCAGCTGAGCCACCTAGACACCCAGAAATAAGTTTTTTAAAAGGTAGATAGATAAACCATAATTTAAAAATCAGATTAAATATAATTACATGTCAATTTGACAAGTTTCTATACTTACTCTCAATTTCCTACATATCTCATTGCAGACCAGTTACAAGCAGTTTGCATATCAGGACCAGTCTATGAACCATAGCTTGAGAAGTTCTGTGCCAGGCATGGTTGCCCAATTTTCTGTCTTTTCAATTTTAGCTGCCCTCTAATATGAATCTTTTTTTATTACTTCTGCCCTTACAGGTTATTGGTCTTAGGCATTAAGTAAAGTTGAAACTTACTGAAACTAATCAGCACCAGTAATTGATTTATTAAAAGAAAAGTAATTTAGAATAGAAATCATAACAAGGATATGTACACATCCAGGCATACTATTTCAACTAAAACAAACATGGAAAAACACTGACCCAACAACCATAAGGTATAGAACCAAGGCTTTTCCTTTTAATTTAGGCCTTAGATTTCCACAATCTTGTTCGTACATGAACCGTATCCATTTACAATTTCAGTTTCTTCAAAGAAATGAGAGAATTGAATGCATAATTTACAAAGAAATCTGAGTACAGAACCTCTTTAGATTTTTATGATTTTTAAAAAATTGATAGTTACTTGACCTATATAGAATTCACCAGGAATTCATTGTCTTTCTGAAGAATTCAATATTGGGGTCCCTGGCTGGTTCAGTTGGAAGAGTATGTAACTCTTGGTCTTAAGGTTGTGAGTTCGAGTGCCATGTTGGGTGTAGAGATTACTTAAAAATAAAATCTTTTAAAAATCAAGAATTCAGTGTTGTTTTTTAAGAAACAAGAGCTTTGTTTTTGTGTTCATAGTTCATCAGTTTACCTTCTGTAATTACTGTAACAAATAACTGTGAAATAGACTGGTTTGGGAGCAGTCATAGCAGACTCTTGGTAAGTATACTGCTCTATTAGGAGAAGTTCAAGGTGCCAGGGAATACTGAAGAATAGATGACAGTCATAAGTGATTGGCGGCACTGGACAGTGTATTCTATGGAGGGAACAGATAGCAGGGAATAATGTGTGTTGGTAGGAAGATCCCTAAAAATAGTTGCTGCCGTGTCATTTTATTAATCAATGCTTCCTTTCTTCAAAGTACCACTTTTAAGCTTCTATTACTTATAGTGTTCTGTTGAATGAATCTGTTTTCAGTCATCCTGTTTATGATTATAAATGCTTCATTCATATCCTTGCTTGGTTTCTTTCTTTCTTTCTTTCTTTCTTTCTTTCTTTCTTTCTTTCTTTCTTTCTTTCTTTCTTTCTTCCTTCCTTCCTTCCTTCCTTCCTTCCTTCCTTCCTTCCTTCCTTTTTCTTTCTTTCTTTCTTTCTTTCTTTCTTTCTTTCTTTCTTTCTTTCTTTCTTTCTTTCTTTCTTTCTTCCTTCCTTCCTTCCTTCCTTCCTTCCTTCCTTCCTTTCTTTCTTTCTTTCTTCTTTCTTTCTTTCTTTCTTTCTTTCTTTCTTTCTTTCTTTCTTTCTTTTCTTTCTTCTTTTTTTCTTTCTTTCTTTCTTTCTTTCTTTCTTTCTTTCTTTCTTTCTTTCTTTCTCTCTCTCTCTTTCTTCTTCTTCTTCTTCTTCTTCTTCTTCTTCTTCTTCTTCTTCTTTTTTACTTATACTTCTTTTTTACTTACTTTTTTTAGTATATAACCACATGATACATCCCAATCCTTTGATTGTTTTATTTACCTTCCTCTAGTTTCATGATCACTTTCTTACATTGTTAAAACCCAACTACTTTAAGTCCTGTGTTTGAAACATGAGAGGAGAGGAAGCAGATTTTTTGATAACTTTCTGTTTTTATATAATTCCAAACTTACAAAATATTTAGAGTAGTACAAAGAGTACACTTATCACGATGAGCACTGAGTAAGGTATAGAACTGTTGAATCACTATATTGTATACCTGAAACTGATATAACACTGCATGTTAATTATTCAGGAAATTGAAAAAAAAAAAAACTCTTAAAAAAGAGTAGTACAAGGAACTCTTGTGTGCCCTGTACTCCAGTTCAGTTAGTTTGACTTGATCGTATTTTTTCTTTCTGCATTTTTTTGTCTTGACTCTTTTTTTTAGAAAGAGTTTTGTTTTGTTTTGTTTTGTTTTGTTTTGTTTTTACTTTAGAGAGAGTGAGCCTGTGTGATTTGGGGGAGGGGCAGAGGGAGAGAATCTTCGAGCAGATTCCCTGCTGAGTACAGAACATGGACATGGGGCTCTATCTCAGGACCCATGAGATCGTGACCTGAGCTGAAACCAAGAGTCAGACCCTTAACAGATTGAGCCACCTGGGCACCTCATCTTGTACCTTTTGAAAGCAAATTATGAACACTTACCTTTTACTCTTAAACTCTTCAATTTATATCTACTGAGAATAAGGTCTTTCTTTCTTTCTTTCTTTCTTTCTTTCTTTCTTTCTTTCTTTCTTTCTTTCTTTCTTTTCTTTCTTTCTTTTTCTTTCCCTTCCTTCCTTCCTTCCTTCCTTCCTTCCTTCCTTCCTTCCTTCCATAACCATAGTTCAGTTAAATTCAGGAAAGTTATGTTGATTCAGTACTATTAATAAATCCACAGCTCATACTCAAATGTTGTCAGTTGTCCCAATAACGTTCAACCTGGCTATTCCTGGTCTAGGATCTAATCCAGGATTGAACATTGCATTGTTTTCATGTCTCCTTAATCCTCCATTAATCTGAATAGTTTCTGAAGAGTATGGGCTATTTATTTTGTAGAGTTTCCTTCAATTTAGGTTTATCTGATGTGTCCTTATGATTAGATTCCAGTTATCCATTTTGGGGACAGGAATTCCATAGAAGTGATGCTGACTTTTCTCAGTATATCATCTCAGGAGCCACATGGTTTTGGAGTGCTTCCTTCCTGGGCAGGTGAATTTTGTTCACTTCTTTCAGGTAGGGATCTGCCAGGTTTCTTTACTGTGCATTTACTTTTTTCTTTGTAATTTCTAAGTAATTTGTGGGGATGGATTTTGAGACTAGACTACATATATTTCCTGTTTATCCCTTCTATTTTTGTTAGTTGACATTTTACCAGAAAGAAGAGCTTTCCTTTTTCTACCCTTTATTTATTCCATGTATATCAGCATGGTCTCATGGATTCTTATTTTATTTATTTTGTTAAATGGGTTAAAAGGCCTGTTTCAAAAAAAAAAAAAAAGGCCTGTTTCTATTTTTATTTAACTTGATTTGATGCTCAAGTTATTCCAGACTTGGGAGTCCTTTTAGGCTGATTCTTATGTCCTTTTGACATTCTCCATTATTCTTTGAGCATTTCTTTACTTTCTGGTGCAACAAGATGTTTCAGGCTCTTAATCTGCTTTCCCTATCAGAATCAGCCATTTCTCCAACTATCCCTACTCCCTTTTAGAAGGGAATGCTTTTTAGAAATCAAGATCTCAACTACAGGCGTGTTTATTGCTAATGAGTTAACAATATTCTTCTCTGTAAACTAAGATGGGGAAAAATATGTGTATACATAATATCTCTATGTCTCTCTATATCTTTGTGTATATACAGATGCATGTTACACATCTATAGCCATTTCTACATTTAACTATATTTAAAAAATCATATATTAAAAATCACGACTCCCTGTAAATACTTCTAATTCCAATCTAAACCATAACAATGTTCGTTCTGTTTTTTCTTTCCATATGTTAACTGCTTTATTCAGTGGTGAAAAACCTGAGTTCTGTTATCCTCAATGTATTCTCTCAGTCCTTCATATACAAAGTTTGTTTCAAGAGTACTAATTCACACCACTATGAAAAACGATCTCCCTAACTGGAGTTCAATATTTGCTAGGGCTATTTTTGTCTTTGTCTGAGGGTCTCTAATCAAAAGTTCAAGAATTTGATTCATAAGCCCCTTGGGCTACTTCCCATTCTTTAATATAATTAAATTATTCATTCGAAATACAGTTAGCTTCATTTATTTCTGTCAGGGCTGTTGCTAAAAATAAACATCCTACAATACACAGGACAGCCCCTACAATATTATTTATTTCCAAATATCGATAGTGCCAAAGATGAGAAACCCTGGTGGGTAACTAGTGAGATGTGGTGAGGGCATGGGGTGGGGATAGGTCTCAGGAAGATTAGCTTCTCCTTTACTTCAGGAAAGGCTGTCAGGCAAGGCTACTCTAACCCTTCGAGGCTTAAGATCCTCTGTATCATGAGAATATGCCTGTCGTCTCCATTCCTTTTTTCAGGATCCCTTTCCATTTTCCTTGATCTTCCCTATGAGAACCTGGTAGAGTTGTTGGAGGAGAAACCTGCACAAGTTTGATAACCTGTCTATGTTGATATTCTCCAGGAGCTTTGTGTTATTATGCTAGACCACACCAAGCCTTTAGCAGTCTGTGAAAATTTTTTAGTTTAATCTTCTTGTTGGGTTTATGGTGTTTGACAGCATATGTCTCAGGTAGCAAATGCTCAGGTCCTGTTTCTGAAGTTACTTGTCTCTCTCTAGATTTCAGGCTAGTTCTCTGCCCTGTGACCTGCATTATCTGATCAGTTCATGAAAAGACCCTCATTTGTACTTTGTCTAGTTTTTTTTCTTACTTTAGGATGGAATGTTGCTCTTTCCAGTGTTTTACATTTTTAAGCTGAAACTGGAAGTCACTAGCCGCGTTTTAGCTTCTCAATAGCCACATGTGGCTGTTGGCTACCATGTTGAATAGAAGATATTATAGAATATTTCTCTCGTTGTAGAAAGTTCTATTGGATAGCAATGTGCTAGACAAAAGGGAAATTGGAGAGACAACAAGGAAAGAAAAAGAATAAAAATTCTCCTTTGGGGAACCCTGGGTGGCGCAGCGGTTGGGCGCCTGCCTTTGGCCCAGGGCGCGATCCTGGAGACCCGGGATCGAATGCCATGTCGGGCTCCCGGTGCATGGAGCCTGCTTCTCCCTCTGCCTGCGTCTCTGCCTCTCTCTCTCTCTCTCTGTGTGTGTGTGTGACTATCATAAATAAATAAAAAATTTTTAAAAATTCTCCTTTGGTCATATTGGAATAACTAGGAATAGATTAGTCCTTCCACTGTAAAAAACTAGAACACTGGCCAATACCCATGGGGGGAAAAACTGTTTTCAGACATTAAGCAAATAGTGCAGGACTGTGATCCCTGCAAAAGAGGAAATAGAGAATTGAGTCTTGAATTACCCTGGTTCTACCTAGAGGCACTTAACAGCTTGTGGTGCAGGGAGTGGAACCTAAACAGCACTAAGTAGAAGAAAAATAGATCATAGTTTGAAAAGTCTGAAGTGTCTGGAATTTGTGGAATAGCAACACAAAGGGGTGAAAAGAGAAAGACTTCCAGAACTCAAAGAGGACATATGGATCTTCTGGGTCTTTGGATGTATACTCTGCTTTATTTGGAGAAGGTTGGTTTCCATGAAGCCAGACAAAAATAACTCCTGGGACATAAACATCCACATGGGAGCTGTGTTGATCAGCTATTGGAACTACTAAAGGGTCAGGCTGGAAAGACCTTGTTAAACACCCACAGCATTTAGTAAAGACTCTAAAAAGACCAGGAGTAGGATTAAACATCCCTGGTAAAGGCTCTGCTGGACACATGCTAACAATCTTCAAAAGAAGTTGTGAAATAAACTGATCTGTGAATAAGTGATACACATGATAGAATTATCAGACAAGTACTTCAGAACAGGTATTATAAATATGTTCAAGGATTTCAAATTGATAATTGCTTGCTAGAGGGGAATGGAATGGAAGAAAAGGGAAGAATAGGGGATCCCTGGGTGGCGCAGCGGTTTGGCGCCTGCCTTTGGCCCAGGGCGCGATCCTGGAGACCCGGGATCGAATCCCACATCGGGCTCCCGGTGCATGGAGCCTGCTTCTCCCTCTGCCTGTGTCTCTGCCTCTCTCTCTTTCTCTCTGTGTGACTATCATAAATAAATAAAAATTTAAAAAAAAAAAAAAGAAAAGGGAAGAATAGGTGAGGGAGATTAAGAGATATAGACTTCCAGTTATGAAATATACAAATCATGGGGATGAAAAGTACAGCATAGTGGATATAGTCAATAATACTGAAGTAACTATGTATGATGACAGAGGGTAACTGCACTTATTATGGTGAATGTTTCATAATGTATATAATTGTCAAATCACTGTGTTATACACCTGAAACTAATATAATATGTCAACTATACTTTAAAAATAAAATAATAATAAATATGTTCAAGGATTTAAAAGAGACATTTGGTATAATGAAGAGAGAAATGGAAGCTATCAAAAAGAACCAAAAGAAACTTCAAGATTGGGAGAACACAACATCAAAAACAAAAAATTACTAGATGGGCTTAATAACAGATTAGGCACAGCTGAAGAAAAGATCAAAGAACCTAAAAGTAGAACATTAAAATCCATCCAAACTGAAGAAAAGGAAAAATGGCCAAGGAAAATGAATAGAGCTTCAGTGGTCCATTGGACATACTGAGTGTTCTATCACATGTGTAATTGAATTCCCAGAATTCACATATGAATATTGAAGAAATAATGACCAAGGAATTTCCTAATAGTATGAAAATTATACAACCAAGGAGCTCAATGAACCCCGTCAATGCAGGATGAATATAAAGTAAACCAATACTGAGGCATACTACCATCAAACTATTGAAAACACATGATACAGGGAATGTCTGAAGAGCAGCCAGAGAAAAAAGACATTATATACTGGGGAATGAAGATGAAATGATTGCTAACTTCTCCTCAGAGGGAATACAAGCCAAAAAAACAATAGAATGACATCTTTGAAGTGTTAAAAGAAAAAAAAAAAAACAGTCACCCTAGACTTCTTTAAGGAGCAATAATATACTTCAAAAGTAAGATGAAATAAAGACATTTTCACACAAACAAAAGCTGAAAAATACTGTTGTCAGCAGAACGTGCACTACCTAACCATTAAAAGAAACATTTCAGGTGAAAAGAAAATGATACCAAAGAGAACCCAGTCTACACAAAGGAAAGAGCTTAAAATGCAGATATGTGGATACATGTAAATGACGTTTCCCCTCATGTTTTCCATTTATTTAAAGATATTTTACTGTGTAAAGTGGAAATAATAGTAACGTGTTAAGGAGCTTATATAACATGTTAAAGTAAAATGTATTACAATAATAATTCAAAGTATAGAAGGCTGTTGTAAAGTTCTTATATTATACATGAAGAAGTGTATTGTTATTAAAAGGTAGACTGCAAGAAGTTAAAGATGCATCCTGTAAACCCTAGCAGCCTTTCTCAACTGGAATTCCTTGTCTCACCTACAGAACACAGAATGACTGTGAATGACTGTCATCTCAGTTCTCCTAAGGGTGGAATGTAATTAGTACCATTCTATGATGCATAGGAGAGGAGTTAAATCATTACATACGTTGGATACCTGAGGGCCTTAAGACTCAGTTCTGTCATAGAATCCCAGTTGAAGAGGGCTGTGAGAGTATCTGCTGAGAGAAAGAGAGAAAGGTGAGGGAGGCAGGTTGGTTAGGATAGAGAAGGGGAGAGAGAACTAATAAGCCAATAGCATGGAGAAAATGAAATCCTAAAAACTGCTCACTTGACCCAGAAGAAGGCAGGATAAAAGGGGGGAAAAGAAACAAAGGATAGATGGAAGTTCCAGGTTTTGTTCAGTCAGCCAGATTGTTAGAGCCACTTCTAGTTGCTTGAGCTCAGTGAATGTCTCCAAATAAATTTGTCCTTCACATGTTCCTTTCACTATAGCACTATTAAGATTAATTCTCAGGTTTCTGTTGATATGAATCTGAAAATGTTGTAATTCTGCTAGTGTTTAGTTCCTCTTCACATGTCACCCCTGAAGCTGCCAGTCCTTGAGACTAGTTATTGGCCTGGAACAGTTGTTCTCCACTGGGGGCACTTTTGCCCCCCACAAAGGGACATTTGGCAGTATCCCATTTAACAGTGGTGACAGGGTCACTGGTGCCTTTAAGTTTAGTCAGAAAAGAGAAACCAGTTTTATTTTTTATTTTTTTTTTTAAAGATTTTATTTATTTATTCATGATAGTTACACAGAGAGAAACAGAGAGGCAGAGACACAGGCAGAGGGAGAAGCAGGCTCCATGCAGGGAGCCCGATGTGGGACTTGATCCCGGGTCTCGAGGATCACGCTCTGGGCTGAAGGCGGCACTAAACCGCTGAGCCACCCAGGCTTCCCGAGAAACCAGTTTTAGACTCTCTTTCATTCTGTTACCTTGGAATTCCACTTCCATGACCAATAATTGTATCACTTATGCAAGCAAATCCACTATGAGTGTTAAGAGATAAAGGATTTAATATAGGAATTAGACCTTACACAAATGTGGGAGTAGCTAAGGAAAGCAAAGTCCAGTTAGTAGGGTTTGGTGGATCAGCAGAGAAGTCACTAATCCTTCCTCCTAAAGCACTGGTACAGTGGACAAGTTGGAGTGCACAGAGGAGTCTCAGAAGCTGAGCATGGTTCAACTGCTGAAGTGGGATCATGAAGGGGAAGTCCATGGTGGGGTCTGTGGGGAAGCTGTTGCCTTTGTGTAACTACTTCCTGGAAGCTGGGGATGGGCTTGAGACTGCTGTTAGTCAACAATTAAGAAGAAAACCTGGATGTGGAGCAATGGAGGAAGACATGCAGGAAATACTAGGCAACTCTATCTTTTCACCCCCGTACCAGACCATGAAGCCTCTGTGAAAGTAGTAGCTGCTGGTTTGGTTCCACTTCCCAAAGTTCTCTCAGGTTCCTTTGTGGCCCTGCTCTAACCTGAAGCCATACAAGGAAGGGGATTCTAGAAAATGTTGTTCCAAACTTAACCAAATTAACAATGAAACAGTCATAAAGTTTCTGTTTTTACATTTTTATCTGTGATCCATTTGAGTTTACTCTGTGTGTGGTCTAAGGTATGGATCTGGTTTTTCCAAGAATGATTTAATTTTCCTCATCAGGATTAAAAAGTTCATTTCTGCCTCAGTGCCTTGAGATGCTATTGTTATGTTCTATATTTCCTTATATATTTTTATCCATTCTAACTTTATATTCTGTCCCATTGTTTACTTTGTCTGTTTAGGTGTCACCACTACTACTTCGTTCCATCCTAAAGACTTTCAGTGTTGTCTTCATATCTGATCGGGCTAGTCTTCCTTTATAGCTCAAAAGTACATATTTAAATGCCACTCTTACCTTACTTTAATTAGAACCTCACTTTTTTTTTTAGGTTTTAAAAAATTTTTATTTAAATTCAATTAATTAACTTATAGTGTATCATTAGTTTAGAGGTAAAGTTCAGTTATTCATCAGTTGCGTATAACACCCAGTGCTCATTACCTCCCATGCCTTCCTTAATTAATACCCATCACCAAATTACCTCATCCCCCCCACCTACCTCCCATCCAACAACCCTTGGTGTTTCCTATAGTTAAGAGTATCTTACGGTTTTTAAACATGGGAAAAGTGTGTACAATGAATTTTTCATGCTTCATATGTCATGTGATGCTGTACTACAGTATTAATATTTTTAGTATATAACCATTAGTATTATGAGTGAACAAATCAATCTTTTAAAATATCAAAATATTAAAGGACTAATTTTGTGATTTTATTTTATTTCTTTAAATTTTTAAATTTTATTTTTATTTTTAAACTTTTTTTGAAATTTTATTTAAATTCAATTTGCCAACATATAGTATAATACTCAAGGCTCATCTCATCATATGCTCTCCTTAATGCCACTCACCCAGTTACCCCATCCCTCCCACCCACCTCCCTTTCTGGAACCCTTTGTTTCCTAGAGTTAAGAGTCTCTCATAATTTGTCTTCCTCTCTAATTTTTCACCACTCAGTTCCCCCCCTTCCCTTATGGTCCCTTTCATTATTAGAACCTCACTTAAACCAGTGTTTCACCTTGAATATAAGAAAAGGAGAACCCTGAGATGTAGAGACCACTAACTTTGCCACTGATTACTATGGAGTTTCTTTGGGGGAGAAGCTTCTTTCCTCTATGGAGTTCAGTAAAGGCAGCAGACCAGATATCAAATGTTACTTCCTTCTCTGATCTCTTGGTCTTGCTTATTTTTGAATGGAAAAAATAAAAAATAAACCAATGAGATATTATGAGAGTAACTGGAGGAATAGTGAAATCTGGACTAAGAGAAACTGATTCTGGGGGCTGGTGGTGGCTTTGACATGATACCCTTTGTGACTATGGAAAAGTTGTTTCACCTTTTGGGGGTCTGATTTACCGTCTGCCATGTGAGTGGACTAGATTAATCATCTTAGTCTTTTCTAATATTGTTTGACTCAAACCTCATCATACTGTGTGTATCAAAAAGTACTCAGAGAAGAGGCATTTGTAATACATACTAGCCCTTTCCTTGAAGGTAATGTAAAATGGAGGTAATCATTGGCTGATCGTCTATCAGTGAATATATTTTAAGAGCTTATTATATGTAAGTTCTCAGCCCCACTGGAACAATTCAGCATTGTAGGTCTAATTTAGAAGTAAAATACAGTATTTTCCTAGCATGTCTTTTAGTGTTTGCAGATTTTATTTACCCTTTTGTTTCAGTAGGTATGGATAAATATTTCAGGGGGTCTCAGCCTCTCCCTAATTTTGTAAGGTCTTTAAGTTAGAAGATGAAGCTAGTAGAATAGAAAGTGGAGTTTTAGATCCTGGTGAATTTCCCTTTCCCTATCAATTTTAGCAAATTCCTTCATTGTCATTTAGCCAGTGATGTATTAGGCTGTAGAATGCACATTAGTTATGGCTCCTTGTGCTCTTGTAACAAATACGACACATGGCTTTGCATGGTGTAATGTATTGCTGGTGAATTTTTAATGTCTGAAGGATACTTGGAATACATATGTGCAACTGGGGAATCAACCCCTGGGTTGTTTTTTTCTTATTATCATTTTATTTTTTACTGTTTCACTAGTTATATAATGGACAAATAATTCACATGTTAAATAACTTGGCAATATTCTACAAGAGTGTATAAATAGTGCATTAATAAAAATGTGTGCATGGCATTGCGGTGTAAAGACATCTTATAATGAAGGGAAATTAAAATAACTAAACTATGAGCATAATTATGTGATATATATGATGCTATTTTTTAAAAGATTTATTTATTTATGAGAGACACATACAGAGTTAGAGAGAGAGAAAGAGAGAGAAAAAGAAAGAGAGAGGCAGAGACACAGGAAGAGGGAGAAGCAGGCTCCATGCAGGGAGCCCGACGTGGGACTCAATCCCCCGTCTGCAGGATCATGCCCTGGGCTGAAGGTGGTGCTAAACCACTGACCCACCTGCTATTTAAAAGCAGTAAAGTATGAAAAAGTATCCAAAACTCAAATATAAATTGATTGGAAGCACTTTAGATTATTCTTTCTACCAATATACTTGATTTTCTCCAAAATTAACACTGGAAAGAAAATCCAGAATTGTAATGCTCAAATAATATTATATTATGAATAATCATAATCCCTTCTTAGGTATCTTTTCATCTTTAGCTTCACTCTTAACTGCCTCAGTCTCTTAATATTTATGAGTTTAAATTCCTGAAAGTGGAATAATCCAATTGGTTGGAATTTTTTTTTTCCATTCCAGACCACAAACCAGGTCATTGGTCATCCAATTGACTAGCTATTTTTCAGTCAGATGCCGTAGCTGGTTCAACCAGCTGTGATGGGTGGTTGAAACACAGTGGTACTCAACGTGGACAGCTGTGGCTCTCATCAGGAGATGGGATAAAGCAGTTTACCTTAAAAAGGACTTGTGGACTGGCATTCACCATCACTACATTGTCTGATGTAAGAGAATTTATCCTTGACTTACATGGCTAAAGGGTCACACTTTAAAAAAATTATCCATGGCTCCCGATTCTCTGCTGGATACTTTCTCAGCACTACTGAGAACTTCTGTGGCCCATAGGCACATATGTCTGGAATAAATATTTAAGCCTGGTGCCAAATCAGAAAGAAAACTTCCCTTAAAATTTCAAGCCATTGATTGATTCTTTAAGTTCTATATAAATAAATGCAACTATTTTTCATTGTTTCTTTGCTATTATCAAAGCTGGAATTAATGTATGGTTAGAAGGTTAAATGACCTGATGGTTGACTTCTTATATTCTTTGGAACAACAAATATTTTCCTTCCAGACATTTATTTTCATGGACTTTCCTAATGGCCATCCCTGGTCTGTTAGAGCAGAGCTCCTGAAGCCTCTTGCATAGTCTCGCCCCATCAGCCATGTGTAAACTGCTAACATTCCACGACCCCCCATAGGACCTGTAAACCAAACAGAACTCAGAGCTGTTCCCAGCTGTGATCTACAGACATCAGCCCCTCTTGTATTGGGTTTATCTTGTGATTCTAGGAGTTAGAAGAGTTATAGATACAAGCTGTGCATTTTGACCTCTGCAGGGATTTGGAATTAAAAATTAGAAATAGGACTCTAGGCTCATTCTCTTGCCTTGTGTTCAAAACCCAGACTCAGATGCTGTGATTTTCTCTTAGAGGTTCCTTAGCTTCTGTATTAAAGCATTTATCATGTAATATGGGCATTGTTTTATGTATCTGTCTCCTCCTATGGACATTTTGTTCCTCAAAATGTGTGTACTCCTCCCCACCCTCCCCCTCCTGCCTCAGTCTCTAGCCCAGTAATTTATATGCTGGATTCTGCTGTCTGCATTTGTGCATGAACAGGTTTGAAATAAAAGCTTGAGATACTAGCTTTACCTAATTAAATAAACGCAGGTACAGGGTTCAGCAATGTTACATACTATTCATTCACACTTGTAAAATACTTGAAACATTTTTTACCAGTACAAGCTTCCATGTAATCATACATGTCTCTCTTAAACACTTTTTGCCTAAAACTCACACAAAGAATTGAGTAATGAGGTTAGACTTCCTATTAGGTCACTCCTCTTGGCTGAGGAGGATTAGAACTCCGGGATTGGAATGAATGAGATCTCAATAGTTTACAGTTCTGGGAAACTTTTCCTGCCCATAAAATTTAGGTTCAACTCACTCTTAATGTTCAGACCCTCCCCAGCTGGCACTGTAGGGTGTACTTCCAAGGGAAAATGTTCCATTTCTGCTAAACCCCTCCTAGCCTCTGTCTGTGTCCCAGAATATTAGTGTAATACAAGAAAAGCCCATGGATGACTCTGTCACGACAAGTGAAGGAGAAGTTCTGGAGGAATCTCCTTTGAAGAATCTCCTGTGATATCCAGGTATCCGTTGAGGATAAAAAGATTGTTTTCTTTTCTAGTCTATGAAACAACAGAGAACTTCCTCCTGATGTGAAGGTGCAGTCTTACATTGCATTCACCTATGAATGGATTGTAGTAAGTCTTGTCTGACTGTCTTGAGTTAGATTTAATAACCTGCAGAAAGCTTCAGCAGGATCAATAAGCCTTTTAGAGCCAGCAGAGCTCTATGCATGCTGCTGCCCGTCCACTAGAAAGTCAGCCTCAGCTTCGCTGGAAAGGGCCTTTCTGTGGCCAGGGATATTTGCTTTCAGTGTTTGGATGTCTCTCTTGCACATCATACTGCCACTTGGGCTGATGTGACCATAGCAAGTAGAAAAAGAGCCTGCATTTTTCTTTGTCAGGATCTGTTACTTTTCACAGAAGTGACGCTAATCAGAATCTGCTGTTGCAGGAGGCAGGCTACTGCCACAATGGCTTTTTCCATTCTTTAATTTCCAACTGGTGTCTGTCAGCTGGTGACCAGGCTGGAGAGCAGGTTCCCACTATTTGAATATTCCGTCTGGAACCCAGACATACTGTGTGTGAATCCTATTTATTACTGCATCATGAGGTAGTCATTAGCAATAGAATTTTGCCCTTTTTAAGATTTTTTTTTTAAAAATTAAACATCTCAAAATGTTTTCTAGAACTGTAATTCTCAAAATCCTCTCACTGAAAATGGAAAACATCATCATTTATATCTGGTAGAAGAGGAAATTTTTGAGAAGCTATGCTGTGTCTAACCCAGAGAGCTCAGAATGAGACTTCAGAGTTCTTGTTATCTACCCTGGGTGATCATTCTTCACTCCTGGTTCTTATGCTTATAGAATGGAATGGGCTGGTAGAGAACAAACTTTCATGACTAGCAGCCCTTAGGAGCTTGCTTTTTTGCCTTCCACTCTACTAACCTTGAACATTGTTTTGAGGACCGCTTGACTTTAATTACATAAATCTCAAATAAGTGGTTAGGAGAATAAGAAAATAATGAAATTAGTTGAAACTGGAGTATTCAAATGAGCTAGTTAGTTCCATATTTTATTTGTCTACATTAGGATAGGGCAACTAGGTTGAATTGAATAGTTTTAGAGTTGGTCTTTGCTGGGAACATTGATAGCAGTTCATTATTATAGCTGTTAAAGTTAATTATCTTCTTGATCCACTTGATCTCCCCTTATTTTACCAAGCTTAATGTAGTTTTTTAGTTTGTATTTTACAGCAGAATGAAGGGTTTATTTGTTTTTGTTTGTGTGTGTGTGTGTGATTTTTAAAGGAAATAGTCTGTTGCAGATAAAGATTAGCTATCTTTACCTTTGAAACTAACTTTATTGTCTTATTGTGAGGTGTTTTTATTTATTTATTTATTCTTAAGATTTTACTTATTTACTCAAGAGAGAGGGGGGGGGAGGGAGAGAGAGAGAGAGAGAGGGAGGGAGGGATAGAGTGGCAGAGAAACAGGCAGAGGAGAAGCAGGCTCCATGCGGGGAGCCCAATGTGGGACTCCATCCCAGGTCTCCAGGACCAGGCCCTGGGCTGAAGGGAGGCGCTAAACCACTGAGCCACCCTTTATTTTTAAATGATCTGGAAAATATTTTTATTCCATTTGTTTTTTTTTATATATATATTTTTTATTGGAGTTCAATTTGCCACATATAGCATATCACCCAGTGCTCATCCCGTCAAGTGTCCCCATCAGTGCCTGTCACCCAGTCACCTCATCCCCCCGCCCACCTCCCTTTTCACTACCCCTTGTTCGTGTCCCAGAGTTAGGTGTCTCTCATGTTCTGTACCCTCACTGATATTTTCATTCATTTTCTCTCCTTTCCCTTTATTCCCTTTCACTATTTTTTGTATTCCCCAAATTAATGAGACCATATAATGTTTGTCTTTTTTCCAATTGACTTACTTCACTCAGCAAAATACCCTCCAGTTACATCCACGTTGAAGCAAATGGTGGATATTTGTCGTTTCTAGTGGCTGAGCAATGATACAATGGAATCATTGTATATGTAGACCACATCTTCTTTATCCATTCATCTTTCGATGGACACCGAGGCTTCTTCCATAGTTTGACTATTGTGCACATTGCTACTATAAACATTGGGGTACTGGTGTCCTGCCATTTCACTGCATTTGTATCTTTGGGGTAAATCCCCAGCAGTGCAATTTCTGGGTCATAGGGCAGATCTATTTTTAACTCTTTGAGGAACCTCCACACAGTTTTCCAGAGTGGCTGTACCAGTTCATATTCCCACCAACAGTGCAAGAGGGTTCCCCTTTCTCCACATCCTCTCCAAGATTTGTTATTTCCTGTCTTGTTAATTTTCACCATTCTCACTGGTGTGAGGTGGTATCCTATTGTGGTTTTGATTTGTATTTCCCTGATGGCAAGTGATGCGGAGCATTTTCTCATGTGCTTGTTGACCATTTCTATGTCTTCTTTGGTGAAATTTCTGTTCATGTCTTTTGCCCATTTCATGACTGGATTGTTTCTTTGCTGTTGAGTTTAATAAGTTCTTTATAGGTCTTGGATACTAGCCCTTTATCAGAAATATCATTTGCAAATATCTTCTCCCATTCTGTAGGTTATCTTTTAGTTTGTTGATTTAAGTAAGAATTTAAAAATAATTCCTACCAGGAAAAGGGTCATCACTGTCTAAGAGTGACTCTTGTCAGATTTGGGGTATATATAGTCTGAGCATGTGTCCTTTTTTAAATTTCATTTTTTTTAATTTATTTTTTATTGGTGTTCAATTTACTAACATACAGAATAAATTTCATTTTTATATGGTAAAACATAACAAAGTTTACTATTTTAACCATTTTTAGTTATACAGTACAGTGGCATTAAGTTCATTGTTTTGGTTAATCATCACTACCATCCACATCTAGAACTTCTTACCAACTTAAAATATGTATCCTTTAAACACTAACTTCTCATTCTCTTCACCACCACCCTCCCAACATCTGATGACTACCATTCTACTTTATTTTTCTATGAATAGGACTACTCTAGGTGTGTGTTACAAAGGAATCATATATTTGTCCTTTGTGTCTGGCTAATTTCACATAGCATAATGTCTTCAAGATTCATCTGTGCAATAGGATGTATTGGAATTGCCTTCTTTTTTAAGTCTGAATAATATTTTATTTTGTGTATATACCATATTTTGTTTATCCATTCATCTTTTAGGAACACTTGGTTTGCTTCTACTTTTTGGCTATTGTAAATAATGCTGCTATGAACGTGGCTATACAACTATCTGTTTGGATCCCTACTTTCAACTCTTTTGGAGAAATACCCCAAAGTGAAATTGCTGGATCATGTGGTAGTTTTGTGTTTAATTTTTTAAGGAATCATCATGCTGTTTTCCACAGCTGCTGCATTGTTTACATTCCACCATCAGGGCGTAAGAGTTCCAATTTCTTCACATCCTCACCAAAACTTGTTATTTTCTTTCTTTTCTTTTTTTTTTTAAAACATATAATAGCATCCTCATAGGTGTGAAGTGGTATCTCATTGTGATTTTTTTAAACGATTTATTTAAGCAATCTCGATACCCAATGTGGAGCTCTAACTCATGACCCTGAGATCAAGAATCATGTGCTCCTCCAACTGAGCCAGCCAGGGGCCCCTCATTGTGATTTGGATTTGAATGTTGCTAGTGACTAGTGATGTTGAATATCTTTTCATATACTTGTTGGCTATTTGTATAGTTTCTTTGGAGAAATGTCTATTAAAGTCCTTTGCCTGTTTTTGAATTGAGTTGTTTGTTTTTGTTGTTGTTGAATTGCAGAAGTTCTTTATATATTCTGAATATTAATCACTTATCAGGTATATTATTTGCAAATATTCTCTCCCATTCTTTGCATTATCTTTTCACTCTCTTGATAGTATTTTTTACATAGAGTTTTTGATTTTAATGAGCTTCAATGTTTCTATTTTTTTCTTTTGTTGCTTGTGCTTTTGGTGCCATATTTAGGAAACCATTGCCAATACAAGGCCATGAAGATTTTCCCATGTTTTCTTCTAGGAGTTTTATAGTTTTAGCTCTTTGATAAATTTTGAGCAAATTTTGAATATAATATGATGTAAGGGTTTGACTTCATTCCTTTGCATATGGATATCCTATTTTGCAGATTTATTTGTTGAAAAGACTATCATCTGCCCCATTGGATGATTTTGGCACTTTGATGGAAAATCAATTGATTATATATGTAAGAGTTTATTTTTGGGCTCTCTGTCCTATTCCTTTGGTCTATATATCTGTCTTTATGCTAGTACCACACTGTTTTTGATTGCCCTCTTTCTAGTAAGTTTTGAAATTAGGAAGTGTGAGTCTTCCAACTTTATTTTTCTTTTTTCTTTTTTTATATTATTTTTATTTAGTTATTTATTTTTTTATTTTTCTTTTTTCAAGATTATATTGGCTATTTAAGGTCCTAAATTCATATGGAATCTCTTCAGCTTCTACCTTAAGAAGTTAGAAAAGGAAGGTAAATTAAACCCAAAGTAAACAGAAGAAAAAATAATAAAGATCAGAGCAGAAATCAATAAAATAGAAAAAGGGGAAAAATCAGGAAATCAGTAAGTTTTGAGAAAATCATTAAATTTATAAATCTGGCCAGACTGATAGGGGGAAAAAAACAGAAAAAACATGAACTACCAATATCAGGAATGAAATAGTGAATATTGGTACAAATATTAAATAGATAATAAGGGAATATTATGACATGCCAATTTATGCCAAAAAATCTGACAACTTAGGTGAACTGGAGAAATTCCTTGAAAGATAAAAACTGCCAAAGCTTGCTTAAGCATAGACAGATGCCCTAGATACCCTTGTATTTACTAAAGAAATAGAACTGATAAATTGGACTTCATCAGATAAAAACTTACGCTCTTTGAAAGATACTGTTGAGAGGTTAAAAAGAAACACAATTTAAAAATTGGAAAAAGGGGCACTTTGGTGGCTCAGTTAGTTAAGTGTCTGACTTTGGCTCCGGATGTGATCTCAGGGTCCTGGGATTGAGGCCCATGTCAGGCTTCCCTGCACAGGGGGGAGTCTGCTTGTACTGGCTCTCTCTGTCCCTCCACTACACTTGTGTGCTCTCTCTCTCTCTCTCTCAAATAAATAAATAAAAATCTTTAAGGATAAAAAAATAAAAATTGAGAAAGAGGTGAATAGACATTTGATTGAAGAATGGTGATGAATGGCAAAAACAACATAATAAGGTGCTCAACACTAGTAGTCCTTGGGGAAATGAAAACTTAAATCACAGTGAATAACCCTATATACCTGTTAGACTGTTGTGCCAAATTTTGCTGAAGATGTGAAAGAATTGGAACTCTCATACACTGCTGAGAATGTAAAATTGTATTACTACTTTGGAAAACAGCTTGGCAGTTTCCTAAAAGCTTAAACACCTACCATACTTTCCAGCCATTTTACTCTTAGTATTTACCCTAGAGAAAAGAAAGCAAATGACCACATAAAGTCTTGAACATTCATAGCAGCTTTATTTGTAATAGCCAAAATTGAAAAACAAAAACAAAAACAAAAACAATGTCCATCAACAGGTGAATGGATAAACAAATTAAAACAAATTGTAGTTATAACCAAACAATGGAATACTTCTCACTAATAAAAAGGAACAAACTATTGATATATGCAATAATGTACATGAATGTCAAACCATTATGTGGAGTGAAGAAACCTCCCCCTGCCAACAAAGAGTGATTCCATTTGTATAAAACTCTAGAAAATGCAAACTCTTCTTTAGGCACAGAAAGCTAATCAGTAGTTGCCTGGGGATGGGGCAGCTGGCCAAAAAGTAGGGATTTCCAAGGGGCAGGAGGAAGCTTTTGGGGGTAATGGGATATGTTCACCATGTTGCCTATCATGATGTATGTATATGTCAGAGGTTACCAAATTGTACACTTATTTTAAATTCATGCTATTTATTTTGTTAGTTACCTCAGTAAATAAATTGCGTGCTATTTTGAATTATCTGTGCAATTCTACCCCTCTCTAGATCATTATACTTTTTAAAAAATATTTTATTCATTTATTCATGAGAAACAGAGAGAGAGAGAGGCAGAGACACAGGCAGAGGAAGAAGCAGGCTCCATGCAGAGAGCCCGATGTGTGGGACTCAATCCCGGGTCTCCAGGATCACGCCCTGGGTTGAAGGCAGCACTAAACCACTGAGCCACCCAGGCTGCCCTCATTATACTTTCTTTAAATATATATGTTATTATTCATCCATGGCAGAAAAATGAACTTTTCTTTATCGCAATTTGAAGATTTGATTGGAGACATTTTCCCTGGCAGAGGCAATAACAATTAACTTGGGATCATGGAATGAAAATTTGAGGAACTCTGTTTTTCTATGAGATACGGCATAACTGTAAGGTTAATTACGGGATCATCAGTGGGCCAACTTGTAGTTTAATGAGCATGGGGTTTGGGGGTAAAGAATTTGTGCTTTGCCATTTACTGATTCTTACCAATGTTGGGTAACTTTGTTAACCTCTGAGCCATAGTTACACACACCTTGTAAGATTGGGGACAACCATTGTGAACATGTTTTAATCAGGAATCAATAATTTTAAGCAAAGAAATTTCCTTAAACTAATTTAAGTGAAAAAGGGAATGTAATCACAGGTTATAGAGGTATCTAATGAATTCTGGGGCAGAAAGTTCAGCTGGAGATCAGGAGGGACTAGAACCAAGGTAACTCTCTTATTTGTCTCTCATCAGGAATTCCCTTCTTTCCTCCTTCCTTCTCTCCCTTCCTCCCTAGTTTAGAACCTTCTGTTTGTCTTTGTGCATTGGTCAGGTACACAGCCATCCTGAACTGTGTGTTCTTGAAATAGCCCTACATCAGTTTCTGTCTTGTTCCTGGAGTTGCTTGCTAGCTCCTAGTTTTCAGCAAAAACTCTCTAGAGTCTTTGAGGTGTGATAACAGATTCATAGAAGAGGTCATTTGACTGGCTCAGCTGGGTTCTGGGTCTGGGGTTCATCAAGGTTATAATGAGCCATGGCTGGAAGGGTGGAGTCATGTAGTCTACTCATTGGGGCTTTGAAAACAGATTTCTTGAGAGAGGCTGCATAAGACAGGCACACTGAATACTATAGATGGTATAGAATCTTGAAACTTAATGGATCAGGAGAATTAGTATCACATGGGTGCTGGCAAGAAATGCAGAATCCTTGGCCCTGCCCCAAACACTGCATTGTAACCTCACGTGATGCATATGCATACTAAAGAAGCACTGCTAAGTGCAGGACATCTCCACCTCAACATTGATATATGAAGCTGGATCATTCTTTGTGGTGGGGGCTTTCCTGGACTTTATTGGTTGTTTAGTAGCACCCCTGACCTCTACCTTCTAGGTGGCAGGAGCAACCTCCACCCCTACCCTAGTTGACAACCAAACATGTTTTTAGACATTGCCAGATGTGCTCTACAGGAACATTGCCCTTGTTGAGAACCACTGCTATAGAAGGTTGAAATAAATATCATTTCAAATGTTTTATAAACTACTAATATCTGTATAAAGATTAGTCAGTCTGACGGGATTTGATCACAAAAGCCAAAAGCCATGTAAAAGAGTAGGTCTAACTTCAGGATTTTGGTGTATTTTTATTTCTTTCTAATATTACTTTATGTAACATTCTTATATACTTTACTGCATTAATTTAGAAAGCCATTCTTTTTCCTTTTCCATTTTTCTAATATAGTGGTAAAATATTTATTCACATGGATACCATGTATACCTTAAATCTTGAAATTAGCCATTTGTTTAATTGTATTTATTTTCTATAAAATACCTCTTGCTATTTTACAGTGAGACCTTTTCAAATAAATCTCTCTGGGAAGTTCAAGCTCTAATCATTCAGGAAGTTCCACTGCTGTGGCCAACTGTAGAGATGTAAAAACAGATCAAATCCAGTTCACATAATTAAGTTCTAGTGCACAGATGTTTCAAGCTCATGGAAATGGATTATAAAAGCCAAAATCATTATAATAGCTTTCCTTAAACTTTTAACAATGAACGGTGGAAATAAATATTTTCTCAATTTCCATTTTTTTTTTTTTGGAGAAGTAAGCCAAGTATGCTTTCCAAAGGGACTTTGTTGGCTTCACCTAATGTGGTTTAAAACTTCCTTTTTTACATCCTTAATTTCTTACTTATGCTACTATGTAAATTTTGGTTTTGTAGGAAAGAGTCTATTGTAGTAATATCATTGAATAAGCTCTCAGTGAATATCTGTGGAATGGAAAGAAGGGAGGACTGAAGAGCAAGGAGATACCCATGATAGTACAGGAGATGCTGGCTCTGGACAGCTTTCCCTGTGGAATGCACCTGCTGTGTTCATTGTTGTGCTGAAAGCATCTTGACAGGAGGGCCATCCAGTTCCTGGACATGTTCTCTCTACCAGTCCGACTCTAAGGACATATTAAGCAAATTAGTTCTTTTTTTTTGGTCAGCATATCTGATGCTTATTTCTCATTATGAATGGAGCTCTTTATTGTCATAGGCCAAAGGGCCATTTTAAACCTGGATCTATGCATATTTTAAAATAAAATGAAAAGAGGTGTGCATAATTTGTTCCCATTTCCAGGGTTTAATATCCATATTAAGAGGCCAAAAGGGGATCATGCAGATTAGCTGAGACCTTGTTTCCAACCACTCAGGTAGGGGTCATCTTGTACATTAACAGTAATGTTTGGGGATACCTGGGTGGCTCAGTGGTTTAGCACCTGCCTTCCACCCAGGGCATGATCCTGGAGTCCTGGGATTGAGTCCTGCATCAGGTTCCCTGCATGGAACCTGCTTCTCCCTCTGCCTTTGTCTCTGCCTCTCTCTCTCTCTCTCTCTCTGTCTCTCATGAATAAATAAATAAAATCTTAAAAAAAATAAGATTTGAAGGGTTCATTTCAACTTAAAATCTTTCACCATAGAAAAGAATTGATTGATACTGTTGTGTATGTCTGAGGATGATGTATAGCCCTTTCCTCTCTGTCCAACCAAAGGTACATAGCTTCAGAATATTTGTAGTGCTGAACTCAATAGCCAGCCTCAGAAATAGTCCTTGCTGTGTCTGTGATCCAACTTTGTGCTTGTACATTAGGTTTAGTCATTAAAATCTCACATGCAAGAGCAGAAGGAAGCCATTCTCACATGCAGAATGAATTTTGGAGAGGAAATACTTTTACTGTAGCTTCATATACTAAAGATACCAAGTGCCAAGGCTTCTGTTTTTCTTGTCAGCAAAGGGAGAGGGACTTAAAATCACCTTCAGGTCATGTAGATTTTCTGGGTTACCCACAGTGGCAGTTGTGAACTACACTTGGGATTTACTGTCTTTTGAAAACATGTGGGTGTTGTGTTTTGCTTTACTTCTCACATCTGGTGATCAGAGCTCAGGGTCAACAGGGGAAATGTCTGACTGTGCACGCAGATTTGCAGTTTGTCCATAAAAGATTTAGTGCTGTTTTTTCAGCCCACTATGTCAGGCTTCAACTGCATTAATGCTCATTAAAGAGCAGCAGGTATGTGAACCCAGGCATTTACCTAAAGCTGCCATCAATACTGCAAGAAGTAGGTGTGTAGCAGCAGCAGGATGAGGGAGTGTTGGTGATGGTGGGGGAACAGAATTGGGCTCCTAACACAAGATCAATAAAGCATGATTTAATTGCTTCCTGGATTTGTTGTTTCAGTAACTTATTGAGTAACCATGAGATGCCAGCCACTATTCCAGGTGTGAAGGATACAAAGTTGAATGGGTAGATTTACCCTTTTCCTTCTCATACCCCTAGTCTATGAGGATAAAGATATGCAGAGCAAACAGTCATAACTTGATAAATACTAAGTAGTGGTCTGGACAGTGGGCATATTCCATGGAGAAAGTAGCATTTGAACTAGGTCCTGAAAGGTAAGCAAGAATTCCTCAGATGGAGATGGAGAAGGTAGGGTACTCTCAACAGAGTAAACGAAGATAAGACTCAGAGCATGCATTCAAGTCATGTTCAGGACATGGCAGGCCATTCTAGTGGTTTCAATCTGAGGATTGTCAACATGGAGGGAGACAAGACTAGATGGCAGACTGAGGCTGGATTTGGGTGGCATTCATACCATACTATGGATTTAGATTCTACCCAGTGTCCTATAGAATAGCAAACTATCAGAACTGGTTCCTGTCTTCTCTTGCTTAGCTCCCAATATCAATTCTTTAACATTCAGCCTCACCTTAGTCCCTGGCCAAGCCAGTCTGTGCAGCAAAGATGGTTCTGGGTTATTAGCTAGTGGAATGTAGAATTAGGTTTGCTGTCCTAAACTGTGGTATGCCCAGATACTCACAAGTTCCCTGAACTCTGTAACTGGATCCTCAGTATATTCTTATTTACTGGGTCCTTTGTGACTGGGCTTTTTTTCCTAATTAGCTTTCTAATTCCCAAAACTAGAACTTACTTCAGGCTTCTGCCTTCTCAGCTAGAGCCCAGACACTGGGTTTATCTCCTACCGGTACTCCTCCTAGAGCCTGGGTTCTTCTTTCCATATTCCAGTTGCTTGCCAGGATCCTGTTCCAACTGACAGCTTTCCTGGAGCTACACCACATTGTCACCTATTTATTGTGAGTGTTTGTTAAATCTTATAGTTGTGTCGAACCCACCACATCAGACCTTCTAATACAGCATTACTAGCTCAGTTCTCATCTGGATCTGTTCCATCTCTGTGGATATAAATTTGTATTGATAATAGGCCCATAGCCTCTTTCTCCGTAACTGTCAAATTCACAAATTATTCACACCCTAATCTCTCGACTTCTTCTTGACTTCTTTCTATTCCCACTAGCCACATTGCATGTCCCAGTATATCTGTGGGACATGCAATGCTCTCTCTCTTTTTCTTTTTGTATTTTTTTTAGTTCTATTTGCCAACATATAGTATAACACCCAGCGCTCTCATCCTGTCAAGTGCCCCCCTCAGTGCCTGTCATCCAGTCACCCCATCCCCCCACCTTGCACTGTTGATGGGAATGTGAACTGGTACAGCCACTCTGGAAAACTGTGTGGAGGTTCCTCAAAGAGTTAAAAATAGAACTACCCTATGACCCAACAATTGCAGTACTGGGGATTTACCCCAAAGATACAGATGCAGTGAAACGGCAGGACACCTGCACCCCAATGTTCATAGCAGCAATGTTCACAATAGCCAAACTGTGGAAGGAGCCTTGGCATCCATTGAAAGATGAATGGATAAAGAAGATGTGGTCTATATATACAATGGAATATTACTCAGCCATTAGGTACACATGCTCTTAATGTGGTCCTCATGATCCCTGTTTCTGGGTGCTCATGTCCTTGTATGATCACTTCCCCTTGAATGTGGAAAGGACTTGTGACTTGCTTTGAATCAACAGGATATGGCAAAAGTGACGAGATATACAAGGCTATATGGACATGATTGTGTTCTATAAGATTATAGCTCTCATCTTGCTGGAATCTCTCCCTTGCTGGCCACAAGGAACCAAGTAGCCATTTTGGGGAACCTCATATGGCAAAGAACTGCAGATAGTCTTGAGTAGCTGAGGGCAGTCTCCACTGACAGCCAATAAAAAATTGAAGTGTTCAATCCTGCGACTGCAAGGAACTGAATACTGGCAATTACTACATGAACAGGAAAGCAGATCCTTCCCCATCTGAACCTCCAAATGGGAAACCTGATGGACACCCTGATTATAGCCTTTCAGAATATCCAGCTAAGCTATGCTTGGACTCCTGAGTCAAAGAACTATGAGATAATAAATGTGTGTTATTTTAAGTTACTAAGCCTGTGGTAATTTTGTTATGCAGCAATAGATAACTAATACAATGTCTCAGTGGAGCAAAACAAGATACAGCAATTAGAATATCTGTTCTGGTTAAATACTTGACATCTGGTAATTAAATGTGTAGTTGTGCTTTATTAAACATTTTTTCTTTCTCTCCTACTAATATTCCTAAGGAAATGGGAAATTTTTATTTTCTACAAGGAACTGGCTCATCACCTTAATTGTCTCATTCCTGAAGCAGGTGTCCTAGATAAAGGACACCAGATGGGATCCAGCAGCTGGAGTAACAAAAACTAAAAATCACAGAGATTATGTTGACTGCAACCTTGTACATAGCAGAGAACAAAGAAAAAACAAATGTATTCTTAAAGATATTCTTGAAAGTGTTGAGGAAAGGTGTCAGTAGTAACAGAAATACAGTAAAAATGGTTCAGGATGAGGATTTACCATCACATTTGCAGTGAGACACTTTACAAATGTTCCCTGGCAGAGAATATAAACATTTGTCCAAAGCATTTTAAAAGCTCTCAGTTTCAGAACAGATTAGATCTGCTTTTATGTATCCTTCTTATAGTAATTCCCCCATTTATTCATAGTGCTTCTGATCTTCAGTCATTTAACCTCTCTTGGCTTTAGCATAGATGCAAAAATGAGATAATCTCTGTTTTATGTAGGGGAAAGAGAGTTAAAAATAACATTTTATGAACACCAACTGAGTACTTTGCTACCTGTTTCTCATCTCATCTGATCTTCACAGCAGGTCTATGAAATGGAGTTATTTCTAAATCTACATTTTGTTAAGTAAGCAAACTAAGGCCAGAGGGGTTGAGTAATGTTCTCCAGAGCACACAGCTAGTAAGTCTCAGAGACAGAACTTAAATCCTAATGACTTTAGTGCTATGCTTCCTTAGGGAATGCATGATGTCAAAATTACTTTCCTAATAATACTAAGGTGTTATTCATGTTTTGGGCGGTGGTAGTGAGGTCTGTTTTGTTTTTGCTGTGCAAATGTTTGCACTCACAGTGCAAAAACAATGGAGAGAAAAACTGCTTGTGCCTTAGCATGAATCTGGGCGGCACCAAACAGTACTAGAAATCATTATATTTTTACCCTGTAAACTTGCAGTTAAAAGGGGGGAAAAAGCCAATTTTACTTAAGAATGTCCTCAACGAAGCAATAAGAAACATTAGTTTTGTTGAAACTCAGTCCTTGAATATATATATGTCTTTTTAATATTCTGTGTGACCAAATGGGTGGTATGTATAAATCACCTCTGTTGCACGCCAACCAAAGTGCTATGGTTGTCTCAAAGAAAAGCACTTGTGCAATTGTATGAGTTGTGGCTGTTGATCGTTTTGTTTTGTTTTGTTTTTTTTCCATGGAGCACATTTTTTACTTGAAAGAATTGCAGAATAACTGGTTATCCAGACTTGAGTAGATGAAGAGATTTTTATCAAAAATGAATGAGTGACAGGCAAGGGCAACAAAAGCTAACATAAACAAATGGGATTACATCAAACTAAAAAGCTTTTGCACAGTGAAGGAAACCATCAACAGAACAAAAGGGCAACCTACTGAATGGGAAAAGATAATTGCAAATCATTCTACCAATAAAGGGTTAATATCCAAAATGTATAAAGACTTCTCACAACTTAATTTCAAAAAACAACCTGTTTAAAAAATGGACAAAGGACTTGAATGGACATTTTTCCAAAGAAGATATACAGATGGCCAACAGGCGCACCACCAATCATCAGGGAAATGCAGATCAAAACTACAATGAGATATCACCTCAAACCTGTCATATTGGCAATATATATGCATATATAAAGCTAAAATAAACAAATAGGATTACATCAAACTGAAAAGCTTTTGCATAGTGAAGGAAATCATCAATAAAATAAAAAGGCGACCTTCTGAATGGGAGAAGATATTTGCAAATCATGCCTCTCTCTCTCGCTCTCTCTCTCTCTCTCTCTCTCTCTCACACACACACACACACACACACACACACACACACACACACTGGAATATTACTCAGCCATAAAAAATAATGAAATCTTGCCATTTATGACAACATGAATGAACTGGGGGGATATTATACTAAGTGCGGGAAGTCAGACAAAGATAAATACTGTGTGGATTTCACTTACATGTGGAATCTAATAAAATAAATGAACAAGACAAAATAGAAACAGACTCATAGAGAAAACAAATTGTTGGTTTTCAGAGAGGAAGGAATTGGAGGGCTCCAGAATAGGTGAAGGGGATTAAGAGGTATGAACTTCCAGTTATAAATAAGTCATGGGAATGTAATTTATAGTATAGAGAATATAGTTAATAATATTGTAAAAACTTCATATGGTGACAGTTGGTAGCTAGACCTACCATGGGGATCATTTTTTAATGTATATAAATAATGAATCACTATGATATACACCTGAAACTAATAGGATTGTGTATGTCAATTATACTTCAATTAAAACATAAATGAGTGAAAAAATGAATGAACCTATCATTTTAAGAAAAATAGTGTTTGTTGCCAATTCAAGTTTTCAAGGAAAACTGGATTTTTGGGAAACTTGTATTAATCAGTGTGACTGTGAGCTTGACTTCTCCATACATTTTTTTCTGATGAGATTGGTGGTGTGGTTTTCATATTGTATCATGAAATGTGTCAACATTTGGAAGATCTGTATACTCAGTGAATGCTATTTTCCAAATAACCAGTGGATGATGTTACAGGTGAATAGGTAAGAGATCCATTCAAAGAGATCCATTCAAGATAGACCAACGTATTTTAATGTAACAGAGTACAGGAAGTTTATTGATACAGTCTTGGATTCCATACTCTAGCTAACCTTTAAAAAATTATCACTTGTCAAGTTTTTGTATAGTATTTCAGAATAATATCCACAGTTACCCCTTCTCTACTTCCATATCTGTGTGAAGCTGGATTTTATGTATTTCAAGCCAAACAACATATTACAACAGATTGAATACAGAAACAGATATGAAAATCCATCTGTCTTCTATTAAACAAATATTTAGGGTTTTAAAAAAAATAAAATGATGCCACTCTTTTTCATTGTTTTATTTTTTTAGAGAATCTAGTTACTTTTTGTAAAAATGTGTTATTTATATTAACCTATAATTGGTTTAATTATTAATAATAGTTAATATTTAAATTTTCTTACAATTTTAATTTCTCATATATTAAATATTGATATAGAAAAGGAGTCCTGAGACCAAAAAGTGTTTTTAGAACTGATGCTTTGTACTATCTTGTTTCCTATACTTACATATTTATTCTGAAGTGAAAATGAAATGTTATGAGCAGACTAACTTGATAAGGCTCTTTAAGGATATATAGTCCCATCACTAAAGATAATGAGCTGATTTCACCTTTATTCTGTTAGCCTTGATTTTGGTGTTGAGAAAGAAATCTAATATTTCCAGGAGATTATATTTAATTACCAGTTTCCAACAATTTCTTTCTACTAAATAGAATCCATAAATTAGATTTGGCTGAATTGATATAAATAAGTATGTAGTGAAAAACTCATTTTATATTCATGTCTGAATTTATTGTTAGGTCATTTGTAGATTTTTCTGGCAAGTTACACTCAGTTTTATTGGTGCAAAACTAGGCTGTTTTACTGACCAGTTTATGTAGGTTGCAGTCAGACTTGCTATTGAAATCATTCCTTAGCCTTGCAGTCTACGAGCTATATAAATTGGGGTTGTTAATTACTCCCCTTCCATCCATCTTGTATAGAAGGGTGCTTCTTGGGACCACAGCTTTAGGATAATGTGTATCTTGGGTAGTCATTAACACTCAGCTTTTAGGAGCAATGAGTTCTCTGACTTGACCATTTAATGACACATAATGAATATGCTAGAACTGACTACAACACATCTCTTGCCTATATCTGAGGGTATTTAATACTTTCTCCACATTTGAGCTAAATGTTTTCATCATGTGAAGTTTATTATTGAAAATAACATCTACTGTCATCAACAGCTTTAGTGGACATCAGGATCAATACTGACTACAGTGTTGTTGGACCTTTGTGGAAGCTGCCAATATCCTTTCTTCCTCTGTGACTACTTTTTGGTTTGTTTTTTTAAACCTTCCCTCATATGTAAATGAGGCCATGTAAGGCATATTGATTCAGCTCAGTAGGATTATGCATAGCAAAAATGACATAAACATAGTCTCCTTACAACATGACATCCCACTCTACAACACATAACTCATGCAGTACCACCTATCTCACTCCAAATACCTTATGGCTAAAGGAGAGTTAGACTCATTGTGTTTTATGCACTGAAGGCTCAGTCCAAGTTCACCTCCTGTCCAGAGGCTTTTCTGACTTTCTGTCCACCCCCACTCACTTAAACCAGCCCACACTGAATCGATCGCTCCCTCCTTTGTCCTTACTATCTGAACTTCTTTCCAAATCAGCAATGATAATTACTGCCCTTGTCATGTGCGGAGTCTCCATTCTGCACTCTAAACTCTTCAGTGACAGGGACCGTGTCTCATTCATTCATTCTGCAAATGTTGAGTGTTCCTCTCTCAGTTGCTGTGCTATGTGCTGAGGATGCAGCAGTGACCCAAAGTGCCTATCCTTTCAGAACTTAGACATGTGTCCTAAGCACCTACTCTCATAGGGTCTGCTATGGAATAAGGGCTTACCAACAAAATGTCTGTTGAATGCTTTTCATTCTCAGTCTTTTCTAGTGTTTAAATTTTTAGTGAGTCAGAATTTGATGACCTTGTAGTCCATGTAAGTCTGGATGTTTTTCTGTCTGATTTCAAGGTCTTTGTATACTAAGTGTAAGAAAAGTTAATAAATATGTGCCTTATATTTGCACTATGCTTAATGACTAATAGATTATTTCCATACTTCTTCTTTTATTTGATTCTTATAGTATCCCTAAGATAAGTAGAGAAGATGGTTTTATTTCTATTTTGTACCTGGTCACTAGGACCCTGGTCTTCTGGTTCAACCCCATCATACCTATATTCACAAACATATCCTCACATGCACATGTGTGCATGCTTTAAAATCATTTTAGAAATTTGCCAGCTTAAGATGGTCTTGCTTTTATTTCCTTAGAGATAAATTCCATAGTGAGGCCACTATTGTAGGGAAGAAAATTGACAAATAAGGAGACAGGGGAGGGGAGACATTTTCCATAGCAAAACCCAGTTTAATGTGATCCATCCTTAGAATCTTTCCCTCCATTGGTAATGTGTAAAATGATAGCAGCCATGAATGAGCATGATATTTCAGTGCTAGAAGCTACCTTAGAGCATCTGATCCTGTCTCCTTTTTTTACAGCTAAGGAGACTGAAGTGCAGAGAAGTGAAATGATTTCTCTAAAATTTCTCAGCTAGTTTAGTGGTAGCCAGTCTATAGACCACTCAGCGTGAACATATGAAATTATGAGAGCAGTGGTTTCTTGGTGTATGCTAAATCTGATTAACAAGACTGTGTGTCCGAGAAACCTTTTAATTCAACTGACCTGTTTTGAGTCAGTGGCTATAAAATAATTTTTCTTGGCAGGCCCCAGATGATTCCAATGAGCAACTGCTTTTCTAAATGATTGGTGATTGACCCTCTAGTATGTAGAAGATAAGAACCTTCAGTCTCAAATCTGAGCACACAATTTTCTGACAGAACTTTTCCCACAGGCTGAAATTGGTTTCAGGTATATATCAAGTCTTAGAGTCAGGTGTTGACTACAGCTTTTTCCATCTTTGATGTTTAAAAATATGTTTTAAAATTTTAGTTAGAGGTTAAAATACTGTATTTTAGAAAACCACGGATTGTTATAAGTTGAATTCGTAGGTGATTAATTTTTGGAGAAAAAGACAAGTTAGCGTTAAGTGTAGACCATAGTTATGACATACACTAGGGGAGGCCATATGTAAATGTGTGGCTGTTTTTATTCCTAGATTTCCATAATTTTTTACAAAATATTTTATTTATTTATTCATGAGAGACACAGAAAGAGTGAGGCAGAAATATAGACAGAGGGAGAAACAGGGTCTATACAGAGAGCCCGATGTGGAACTCGATCCTGGGACTCCAGGATCATGCCCTGAGCCGAAGGCAGACCCTCAACAGCTAAGCCCCCCCTGGGGTCCCTATTTCCAGAATCTTTAAACTTCGTGGTTTTCTGACAGTAGCCCAAAGAAGTTAGAAATTTTGCAGACTCGGGGCTGGGACTTGAACGTGATTCTTCTGATTTTTCTAGTGTAGTACCCTTTTCATCACCCACCCTGTGAATGTGAAGCAATTCTAGCAGTCTCTTCCATTTCTTTGATTTAGCCACAAATCATATGGATGAAGAACCTAACATCGTGTGAAGTTTTAGCGTTGGTGAGGGAAGATAATGAGAGCCATAGTAAAGTGCTACTATATTTGACTAAGTTACTTTGTCTTTAGTCATTAAGAAATGAGGATCTGTAGACGTCAGTGCTTCTTGGAAAATCTTTGTGCATTTATCTAACAAATACTAAGCACCTTGCAGCATTTTAGGCCGGTTGCAGAATAGAGGGAAGAGACTACACATACAACCATACACCACCTGCAAGTTCTAGACTTACTGTATCATGTACAGACTTACTGTATCATGTACATAGGACTTGCAGAGCCAAGGTGGTTATGCAGAGTAGTCAGAGGTACAGCTTAGTGTGTTTGTTGCTTCATGGTTGCCTACAGGGCATTCAGCTTCCTCAGACAATCCCCATGGAAATCAAGTTCTACCACATTGAGTACCTCCTACTTTATAACCTTTAAAAACCTATGATACTTTTATTTATTTTAAGCCACTTTATTGAGGTATGGTTGATATACACAAAGCTATACATATTTAATGAATACAACTTGATGAGTCACACACATACTTTTACTTTCAGGATTTCATCACTGTTCCAGAAGAGCTTAGATTTACAGGCTATGTGCTTTACTTAAGTACAAGCATAGGCTGCTCTTCCGTTCTCTACCAGGCTTAGTGTGAGCAACATCAGCTCCTTAAAGGAGAGAAAATAGAGAACATTCCTGTGTGTCCCTAAACCATGTCTCTGCCTTCAGTTTTCAAGTATCTCTGGTTGATGTTCATCTTGATGGTTTTAATGTTGAATTTAGAAGAACCTCTTTCTTTTGTACGCCTACTGTGTGCTCTGCTGAGTTTACACAGTTAGAAATCTACAAGGGCAGGTGTTGTTGGCCTCATTTTATAGCCTGGATAAACTGAGACCCAGAAGGATAATTAACTTGTCCAAAGTCATGCATAGTAAGTAGTATAGAAGAGGCAAGATTCATTTTCACTTCTTTCTGGTTGCAAACGTGGTCTCTTGCTCTTTTTACTCTACTATTCAGTCAAAGATAGTGTTTCTGGGTCAGTGTTTTCTGAGGTTTTTGGTATTTCTCTACTGGAATGCTACAGTGATTTTTAGGATAAATTAACCCACAGTGATTATACTATGTATACTATGTCACAGCATTAAAAGAAGTATTTGTTGAAGGCCTATTTTTTTGTGCCCCTTTCTACAGCTCCTCCACCCCATGAAATCAAATGGCATCCTCTTCAAAGGGCTTAGTAGCTTGTTAGTTATTTGAATTCAGAATTTTCCCCTTAAGGGGAATACATTCACTCATAGATAACCCGGGAATAGATAATCCCCAACTGGAACAATCTAAATATCATTTACATTTGGAGGGTTGTCCCAAATTTACCTAATAACACTTTGTATTATCCAGTGTTGAAATGTTAAAATGAATTACTCATCCTGACTAGTCAGTCCATTCTCTTTGTCCTTCTAAGTTTTATTGCCTTTGCCCCTCCCTCTCTTCTGCCAAGAGTACAGACTTTTCCCCATTATCTGTAACAATATGAGTCAGTTGCATTTAAATTACTTTTGAGTGGCTGTTTCTTGCAATAGTGCTGAGTAAAGTACTAATGAGGATGGCAACTAGAATATAGTGTGGCTCCCAGGGTAGAAATGTGTCACTTTTCTTTTTCTGGTTTCCTCATAGCCAAAATTCAGTGACTTTTCAAACCTCTGATGAGAAGACCCATCTCTTTTGTTTATGAAGCCCTAGTGCTATTTAAGGCAAAATGCAGCTCCCAGATCTTAAATGATTTAACAGAGAAAATACTAATCAGAGCTCATCTACTGCAGGGGACATATTAACCAGATTTGTACATCAGCAGAGTAGGCTAAATTTTCCTTTATGGCCTAATGTCTGAGCTATATGATAAACTATGTTCTCTTGCACTGGCTCTGGACACTTAACTGCTGCTTGGGCTAGCACAAATACTGTAATTAGCATCTCATGTTATTAAAGTTGAAAGATGATTAGAAAGTGGACACATTTTGTTACTTCTCCATAGAATTAAACAACAAAAGATCTAGAGGTGCTGTATGATCATAACTTGGATCAGAGCCCACAGTAAACAAATATTTTATATAAAGAAATCTGAGGAGACTAGAGCATTTGTTAACCAAAACCTTAGGGTTTTCCTATCCTTCTGTAAATGCATAGATTTATCATCACTTACCAGTATGCGATCATAGGCTTTTGTATTTTAATTAGCAATTACTGCAGAATATCTCACAGCTGACCCAGTTCATAATTAGAATAATCATGGGAGTAGATTTTGCAAGCTGGCTTCCAAGGGACTTAGGTGGAATTTTAAAGCTGTAATGTTTTGCTTTAGCTCTTAGGTTAGAGAACCTCTCCTTTTCTCAATTTCCAGTAATGTTCCCCTCTTTTTTAACATACCATGGCTATTTAGGGGTTTGTGCAGACAGAGTCTGCAGCATCCCTCTTATACGTGTCAGATACTCAAAGCTTAGCATGAACCAGTGTGGGGGGGAGGGGGGGAAATCAATGTTTTTCACGAAAATCGATGTGCTGTTTCTTCCAAGGGGCTGTTTCCATTTAAGCTGGATCTCTAATGGTGAAACAAATGATTCTATGGCTTGTTAAAGGAATTCATGCATGGGGAAGGGAAGAGGATTTGGCCTTATGTGGGCTCCTTCCCAGCTCTAGGAAATAATACCTGTGTTTCAGAGTTGGTACTGCTCTCAAAAGTTTAACTTGTATATATAACATCAAATGTTTTATTCTATTATTCATTTAACATCTTCATCATTGAAAATTCTAATTTAATTCATACCAGCCAAATAAGTCAACCGTTCACCACTCTGATATTTTCCTATGTTAATTTCAATCCCCTCAGTCCTTTGGAAGCCACTAGATGGAAGTGTCAATTTATGAAAATTTAATATCAACTTGACCCTGGAGTATGAGCAGCCAGGCAGAATTATCATCAGGTGTAAAGTCTAGTCTGGGCTTCAGGTGCACTTGATCTTTTGTGGTCTTGTCGCACATTAATTATTTTGCTGCACCACCTTGAACAGGGGTTCTGAGAAAAAATAGTCTTAAAAATTTGAGAATAACAGAACATGAGACACATGTAACTCTGGGAAATGAACAAGGGGTAGTGGAAGCGGAGGTGGGGTGACGGGCACTGAGGCGGACTGGGTGACGGGCACTGAGGCGGGCACTTGACGAGATGAGCACTGGGTGTTATGCTATATAAATAGAATTCCAATAAAAAATATACAAAAAAAAAAGGACAGTGTCCAGTGGAAAATCAGATTACACATTTTAATCATCCACACACAATACAAGTAGCCAATATTTCTAAGTCAGCTTTCTGTTGCTACTTCTGTGTATCTATTTTCTTTATTAAATATACATAACTTATTTTAAAAAGAATAATAAAATATAAAAGTAAATTTTAAATTAAAAAAAATTGTGGGCAGCCCAGGTGGCTCAGCGGTTTAGCACTGCCTTTAGCCCAGGATGTGATCCTGGAGACCTGGGATCAAGTCCCACATTGGGCTCTGCATGGAGCCTGCTTCTCCCTCTGCCTCTCTCTCTCTTTCTCCCTGTGTCTTTCATGAGAAAATAAATAAATAAATAAATAAATAAATAAATAAATGTAAATTAAAAAATTCAAGAATATAAGGAAGAAAAATCTAGATCTACTATAGAGAAGTAAATGAGGTTGAATAGAGTCACGTGTCTGTGTGTGTGTGTATGTGAGAGAGAGAGGAAGAAAGATAATGCATGTATGTGCTTCTGGCTTCAGGGTAAAAGAGCATCTCTTCATTATCACTGTTTTCATCTAAAAAGTTTAAGCCCTGGCAGCCCCGGTGGCACAGGGGCAGCCCCTGTGGCGCAGCGGTTTAGCGCCGCCTGCAGCCCAGGGCGTGATCCTGGAGACCTGGGATCGAGTCCCATGTTAGGCTTTCTGCATGGAGCCTGCTTCTCCCTCTCCCTGTGTCTCTGCCTCTCTCTCTCTCTCTGCATCTCTATGAATAAATAAATAAAAAAATCTAAAAAAAAAAAAAGTTTAAGCCCTTTTTATTTCCTATTTCAGCCCAAGAAGGAGCAAACATGAAAACACCATAGGTAATATTTCACAAGGGCCCTTATGATAGACATAAGACCAGTAGTGAGTTGGTCATATGGTCTCCACTAAGATCATATTTTACCTGAAACATGTTATTTTTTGGCATTTGGTCTGAAATCAAGAGACTAAGTAAATAATAAACAGTTTTAAGTGGAGGATAGGGGAAATGCAAATAATAAAATACTATTTACTGGTACCAAGAGTTCTCATCGTTTTAGACCCTTAATTTTCTTTGAAAAGAGCATAGGCACAGAGCAGTGTTTTTCTTGTATTTCTTGTAGTTTTTAGCATTTATAAGTATTTAATAAATTTTTATCGTAATTAATATCCCAAATGGATTGGGATTTTTTTCTGGGGGTTGAAAGTACTGGAGGTTTAGGAATCTTGGGAAAGATTATATGTTTTTTATGATTCACTGTTTGGCTGTGTCTGAGGGCATCCTGATTTACTTATTCATTGTGCTTCTTGCCTCAAGCTCAGTTCTGTATGACAGGTAGGCATCTCACAGGGCAATGAGAATCAGGCTAGTGTTTATTACTCTGGATACCTAGAGTGGGAAGAGGATGGGCTTCAGAGTTAGACAGACCTGAATTTGGATTATAGTTCTACTGCAGTCTGGAGAATAGGGACAATTCTACTTCTTTTTCGGGGTTAATACAAAAATAGAACTAATGCAAATAAAGGACCAGGCATGACAGAGGCCCCTGATGGGAGTGGTTATTAATATCCCTCAGACAAAGATGTTGAATCCATGTGGATATCAGAATAAGCAGATTGGCCTATTCTAAGTGGTAGATATGGTTTGTGTAGTAGCTAATGTCCCATCAACAGTGTACCAACTGCTGAGTTCAATTCAGAACAACTTTTTTTTTTTTTAAAGTAGGCTCCATGCCCAGTGTGGAGCCCAAAAGGGCCTTGAACTCATGACCCTGAGATCAAGACATGAGCTGAGATCAAGAGTCTGACACTTACCTGACTGAGCCACCTAGGCAGACCTCAGTTCATCACATTCTTACTGAGCATTTCTGAGTCCTATGAGAAGTGAGTAGGATGTCTTTCCCTACAGAGCTTGAAGAGAATCAGTGCTACATAGGGCTAACTGCATCTTGAGCTCTTTGCTCAAGAGTGTTAAGAGAGAGAAATCATTACCCTTGTTGGGGAGGGGAAAGTCAGGGTGGATTTTATGAAAGAGTTGGTAGTTGAGAGAAATCATGAGGAAAGTGGGATCAAGGGATTAAAAAAAGGCAGTGAATAAACATTTTTCTTTTTTTTTTCTTTTTTCTTTTTTTATGGAGCAATAACATAATCAGATGAGCTTTTGAAGGCACAATATCAATCTTCTTGTGACGGGTGAAGCAGAGATGACATAAATAGCAGTGCTTTTGCTGGTGTCAGAACTGAGCCCCAAGTTTAGCATCTTTATTGGAAACGCAGATGAATGCTCATTAAATTTATGGATAAAACAAAATTGTAGTGAGATGAGTTAGTCCGCAGGGGAGGCAAACAGGAGAAGGGGCTGGGGGACAGGATTAGGCTTTAAAAGACTTCTGCTATTTCAATTCCTGTTGACAGTCACATAGAATGACATTCAGTAGAGATCAAAGATTTAGCAGTTTAATTTGGCCATTAAAGTCAACAAGCCCAGCCCAGCTGGATAGGGGAATATATAAAAATTCACAGAGACTTGACCTGGAAATGATCACACCTCCTGTTATATGAGTATAACATATATAACAGTCAGGCATTGGGGACCTTGGGGCTATTCTAAGACATAGGATTCCTGAACAAATGTGAGGAACTTCACGAGGCACAATAAGAATAGCTACCATTTATTGAGTGTATGCTATTTTATTGTGACAAATAATGGTTAACATTTATTGAATATTTGCTTAGCGCCAGGCCTAAAGATAGGTACCATCTAATACCTCCCAGGAGCTTTGCTGGGTAGCTCTCTGTCTCCATTTTACAAATTAAGAGGCTAGAGCTCTGAAAGGTTCAGTAATTTGCCTGAGGGCCTAAGTGAAAAAGCCACAATGCCTACCTGGCCATCCCAAAGTCCATGCTTGCCATTCTTTACCGTGTTGTGCTACACTAAAAAATATAAGCATGTGCAAATAAGTGTGGGGCAGCAAATCTGCAGATGTATACAATATTGCCATTTATATAAAATTTGAAAACATGTAAAAACACTAATAATTTTTAGAGATTCATAATAACAATAATAATATGAAATATGCTTGGAGTGGTAAACACCAGAGTCAGGATAATCGTTACTCTGGAAAGGGAAGAAGGAGGTAAACTGTATTTGTAATGTTTATTTTCCTTAAAAAAGAAGAAAAATATGAGGCAAATAAGGGAGAATGTTAAGATAAGTTAAAGCTGGGTCATAGGTATTCATTATGTTATTTTTTCATGCTTTTCTCTGTTTAAAAATGTCAAAAAATTAAAAACAAAAAGAAAACCAGCCCTAAATTATCACATAGAAAGCTTTGATGGCACTGGCCATTAGAAGGAGGGAAGCAGTAAACAGCATGTACTTCTGAGGTCCTTCTAGGACAGCTATTAAACTTGATGGTTCTTGGATGACCAAGGTCCCTACTAGTGTGACATCTTTATAGCTTTTCAAATCTAAGATACAGAATGATGATGCAAAGAAAATTATACTTATTTTTGTTTGTCTCTTTAAAACTGTTGAATGGTAAAAGCAGGATTTTAGAGTTTCTGAATCTGTTTAGATACGGTATGGTGTTTTGAAGAGAGCCAGGGCTCTGTGAAGTCAGATTGACCAAGGTCTGAATCTCAGCCTTGCCACTTGACATAACTGTGAGACTGAGGAGAAGTTACTAAACCTACCTGAGCCTCTGCTTTCTCTATGAAAGGAAGTTAAAACACTATCTCATGATTGTCGTAGGATGAGATGTTATGGGATATCTAAAATGACATGTTAGAGATGACCTGCGTAAAGAGTTGAACACAGAATACGTGCTCATAGTAGGTTATTTCATTTGGCCACAGAAGCTCTATTCAAATACTAATTCCATTCAATTCTATATCCTAAATATTTCTTTATCTGCTTACTTCTCTCTAATCCCAGGGCCATGACCCCTGTTCCAGCTACATTTGTCTCTCACCTGGATTTGATAAACAGCCTTACCTGGTCATTCTGTGTCTGCACTGACTCCCCTCCGAGTTTTTTGCTTCCAGTAGTCAGTTCTTTCAGAAACCTGAGTCAGAACACATCCTTTCCTTCCTCATTTCAGTCTTTCATACTCTGTGCTGGGCACTGCTCAAGCTGTTTCTGCCATCCTCTCTCATCTTTTCTCACTGTTTTCACTTGCATCTTGGGTGGGACTCACCCAAATGGAGTCCTTTTCCAGTGACCTTCAAAATTCCATCCTCTATTTTGCCTCTTGCTTCTTGTCTATCTACCTGCACCTTGCCTTACCTTACCTTTTTAATTTTATTTGTTCTTTAGGCCTTAATCCACACCTTCTTTTTAAAATTGAAGTATAGGGGCGCCTGGGTGGCTCAGTTGATTAAGTGTCCAACTCTTAATTTTGGCTAAGGTCATGATCTCACGGTTGTGAGATTGAGCCCCGCGTCTGGCTCCATGCTGGGTGTGAAGCCTGCTTTAGATTGTCTCTCTCTTGGAGCACCTGGGTGGCCCAGTGGGTTAAACATCTGACTCTTGATTTCAGGTCAGGTCATGATCTCAAATTCATAAGATGGAGCCCTACATCAGGCTCTCCACTGGGCATGGAGATTCTTTCCCTCTCCCTCTGGCTCTTCCCCTACCTTCTCTCTCAAAATAAATAAAGTCTTTAAAAAAATTCTCTCTCGGGATGGCTGGGTGGTTCAGCAGTTGAGTTTCTGCTTTTGGCCCAGGGCGTGATCCCAGGGTCCCGGATCAAGTCCCACATCAGGCTCCCTGCATGGAGCCTGCTTCTCTCTCTGCCTATGTCTCTCTGCCTCTCTGTGTGTGTGTCTCTCATGAATAAATAAAATAAAAAAATTTCTCTCTCTGAAAAATTAATCAATCAATTAAAAAATAAAATTGACATATAACATTAGTTTCGGGTGTACAGCATAATTAGATATTTGTATATATTGTGAAATACTACAAGTGTGGTTAACATGTATCATCACACATAGTCACAAAATTTTTTTTCTTATGATGAGAACTTTTAAGATCTATTCTTCTAGTAACTTTTAAATATGCAGTACAGTGTTATTAACTATAGTCACTATGCTGTACATTACATATCGCTGACTTTATTTCATAACTATAAGTTTATACCTTTTTTTTAAAGATTATATTTATTTATTCATGAAAGACACAGAGAGACAGAGACATAGGCAGAAGGAGAAGCAGGCTCCTCACAGGGAGCCTGACTTGAGACTTGATCCCGGGACCCCAGGATCACGCCCCAGGCTGAAGGCAGGCGCTAAACCGCTGAACCACCCAGGGATCCCCAAGTTTATATCTTTTGACCTCCTCACCCAGTTTGCCTCTTCACTCTCTCCCCACTTTTGGTAACCACTAGTCTGTTCATTTATGAGCTCTTTTTTTATCCCTAAGATTCCAGATATAAGTGAGATCATACATTATTTGTCTTTCTCTTTCTGACTTACTTCACTGAACATAATGCCCTCAGGGTCCATTCATTTGTTGCAAATGGTAAGATTTCCTTCTTTATTATGACTGAATAGTATTCCTACGTGTGTGTGTGTGTGTGTGTGTGTGTGTGTGTGTTGCATGATTTCTTTTTCTCCATCCATCTCTTGATGGACATGTAGGTTGTTTCCATATCTTAGTTATTGAAAATAACACTGTCATGAAAATAGAGGTTTATGCATTTTCTTTTTGAGATAGTGTTTTAATTTTCTTCAGATAAAACCTAGAATGGAATTACTAGATCATAAGGTAGGTCTATTTTTTACTTTTTTTGAGGAACCTCTATCCTGTTTTCCGTAGTGGCTGTACCAGTTTACTTTCCCATCAACATTCCATCAGAGCTTCCCCATCTTCTACATCCTTGCCCACACTTGTTCTTTCTTTCCTTTTTTCTTTCTCTATCTCTTTTTAATTTTTGATAATAGCCATTCTAACAGCTGTAAGGGGACCTCTCATTTAGGTATTAACTTTCATTACCTTGATGATTAATGATGTTGAGCATCTTCTCATGTTCCTATTGCCCAGGCTTCATTTTAAATTTCAGTTTCTGGGTGGGCTTTGCTGATCCCTACCCAAGGTTACATCTCGCTGTTTTTTTCCACATCATCTCTTGCCGTTCCCCAGTCTTCATCAAATACTGTCTTGTAACTAACTTCTTGTTTGAAGTCTGTGCTCTATACCAGCCTTACACTCTCAAAGAAAGCACAGTTTATCATGGCCATTGTTATATTCCAAGCCTAGCTGACAGGTCATGGGTACACAAAAAATACTGATTTGGTTGTTGGAATGAATGAATTTTGAGAGCGATCAAATTCTGCTTCTGTACTTTCCTCACTGTGTACTCTTGGTTGAAGGACTTGACTGACCCTCAGGTTTTTAACCTTTGAAATGAGGTAACACCATCCAACTCTAGTGTGCTGTGAGTGGCAAGTGAACCAATGTATGTAAACTGCCTGGCCATAGTGAATGCAGAATGAAGTACTACTTTTCCTTCATGGATGGATATGCCAGATGATAGAGATTTTCCGAAAAAATATAATTGTGTTTTAAAAATAAAAACATTATTTATGTAGTAATGCACAACCTAACTGTTCTACTTGTAAATCAAGTAGAAGAAGTGTTCTGAGAAACTATTTTGAGCTGCTTATCTCAGCAGAATTTTTAATCTTTCTCCTACCTAGTGGCAACTCTAGGCCATTTCCAGCCTTCTAACCAGCCACTCTGTTAATATTGCTCCTTAATTGCTAGTTGGAGATGAGAGTGTTCAAGACGGCATCACTGGATTTGTTTGTTCCCCATTCTGGGCCCTAACTGCCCTCCTGTGGCTCTTAAGTTCTCAGAGGAGCTGTCTTCCTAGCCCTGCAATTCTAAACCCAGTTTGAAATTATTCATTCCCAACTCTGGGTCTGATTTCTGTGCCTACGATGTTGAACTGCCTTATAGAGAAGAGCCAGGTATCAACACTATCTCTGACCTTGTTTGGTCCTAATTTATTCTTTCGGGGCTGTTCTTTTTAATTCAGAGTTTATAAGACAAGAATTTTTAGAAAGCAAAGCTTTTTTGAATTGTAAATTAGTTCATACTGCTGTAGAAAATCTAGAAATCAATGATCAAAAAGACCAACAAAAGTGACTTGTCATCTCATTTTTCATCTGCAAGTACTGTTAACATTTTACTTTTCTCAGTCTTTGTTATTTTCTTCAAATAAAGCTTATCTAAAAATTTTCTAGATCAGTATTTATAAATAAATTATACAGTAACAACAAATATAAGCCATAGTTTTATGACTAAAAAATAATTACTGTTAATCTTTTTATTTCTGACTTTTAAAAATAAAGTATACAAATAAACATGGATAGATTTTCATGGTAAATTTTTACACATTACAGGTAAAATGAATGCCTCTTTTGTTCCTACCGTATCTCTCCCCCTCATCCTCCTAGAGTAACACTTTTGTTCATTCAATGTGTACCTTCCTAAGTGCTGGGATGTTGGGGGAGTTGTTATTGGCATATAGTGCGTAAAGGCCAGAGATGCAGCTAAACATTCCCCAAGGCCTGGGACAAGTGCCCTCCACCCAACAGAGAACTATCCCATCCTAAGTGTCACTGTTGAGAAACCCTCTTCCAGACCTTGTTCTATGAATGTGCACATGCACACACATACACAATTTAGTTTTATGCTTCTTAAATGTAAGTGGCATCATATTTTATTGTTCTACTTCTTGCTTTTGCTCATGATGCTCAGTATGCCTTAGAGATATCTCCAATTTGGTTCATATAGCTCTACCTTCTTTCTTTTGTGGATAATATTTTATAATATGGGTTTGCCATAGTTTAATCAGTCTCCTATATAATCATTGAGGCTAATTATGATCTTTTAACTTATCTTTGTACTGATTTCTTAGTATTTCCCTAGAGAATATATTTAGAAGTAGAATTGCTGGGTTGTAAGGTATTACTCTTATTTATGGAACTATGTGAAGAAAATAAATTGTGATTTCAGTATATATGTAATGTATCAATCCACTCTATTTATTTAACATCATATTATGACTTGAACAGAGACTGAACTATTGGTTTACCAAATCTGTTTTTTCTTTTTTCTGGGCCCATGACTTGGTTACATATTCCAGCCTCCTGTGCAGTTCGTAGTGGCCTATGACCCAGTTCTAGACAATAGAACATGAATAGAAGTGATTTTTGCTACTTCTAGGTCTGGCCCATAAAATCTCACAGCCATGATCATCCAAGCTCTCTTTTCAGCTGGTAGGTAGACATTAACACTATGGGTAACTTTGGAAACTACAGAGTGACACAGGTAAAGCTGCTGGAAGTTGGGGTTTCTAAAGGCCTGTGTGGGACAGCCCCACCTCCACCTCATTCTGCCTCTACCAACCTGGCTTCACTTTGGACTGTTTCATGTGCAAAAAATAAACTTTTTTTGCTAAGTCAGCAAAATTTTGGTGTTCATTATAGCAGCTAGCATTATTCTAATTAGTAGAAGTTTTTTTGTGTGTCATTGAATGTTTTGAAAATACCATTTGAAATAACTGTATGGCACCTCACAATATGATTGTGTCATAATTTATTTAACCATTCTGTTGTTACTGAGCATTTAACATGTTTATGATTTATAATTTTTTATAATTAATTTTATAATTTTTCTTACCTATAAAAAAAAATCTTCATCCAACTTTCTCATTATTTTGTTTGTTTAGAGCAGTGGTTCTCAACTAGGAAGGATCTGTTTACCACCCATCCCCTCACCCCCAGGGGATAATTGGCAGTGTCTGGAGAGGTGTTTGATTGTCACAGCTTGATGCAGTGGCAGTAGTTAGGGGGAGAAACTGCTGGCATACTGGCATTTAGTGGGTAGAGGTCATGGATGCTTCTAAATAATCCTGCAAGGCATAAGAAAGCACCCTCCCACCGCCCACCCAAGCAAAGAATTATCCAGACCAAATATCAACAGTGTCAAAGCTGAAACTTCCTGGTCTTGAGACGATAAGTAAGATTACTGCATCAAAGGACATTTTCAGGACTTTTGATTTGTTCTGTCAAGTTGCTTTTCAGAAAATCTTTACCATGAGCAGTTCATGAGGGTACCTACCTTACTCCATTGTCACTGATACAGTGAGTTTAATAATTTTTTTTACACTTTGCTATTTGAAAGTTCAAGTAGAATCTTACTTTCTTTTGTGTTCCCTTGATTACTAACAAAGAAGAATTTTACCATGTTTGTTTTTACATTCTTCTGGTAAATTGTATGTTCTTTCATTCTTTATTTAAGGCATATTTTTTTTCAGGATTTTTTTTTTTGTCATTTAATTTCCTTTGTGATATTTGCCATGTTTTAGACATAATGAAATTAAATGTTTTTATACAGTTATATCTTCTGATTTTATCCTTTAGGATTTGTTTTTAGACTTAGTCCTTCCCCATTCAAAGATTAAATAATCACCTAAATTTTCTTCTAGGTTTTTGTGTTCATTTTTTTAAATGTTTAACCTTTTTTAATCTGTCTTGTTTATTTTGAAGAACTGTATATTTTTAACCAATTGTTTCATCTCCATTTTCTTGATAATCCTTTATTTCTCCATTGATCTTATAACCAGGATTTTTAAAGCCTTTAACATAATTTGAAAAGATAAACTTGCATTTAAATATGTTTCTTATGATTAAAAATTTAACACAAATATGAACCATGGCCTTGAAGCAGGAAATGATGTGGATGTTTAGAGAACAACAAATATGCCAGGAGGTCTGGGTTGTAAGGAGGGAGATAATAGTAAAAAAGAAAGTTGAATCACTTTGTGAAAATCATTACTTGCCAAGCCTAGGGGTTGGATTAGTATGCACTGGGAAGTCATCAAAGGTTTTTAAGCAAAGGGATGGCATAATCAGAGCTATCTATGCTTTAGGGAAATTAAGAGAGTAGTATAGAGGGCGTAGAGGTGGAGGACCTGTTAGGAGGCTGTTAAAGCAAATGCACTTGAGAGACAAAGGCCCCGGAGTGGAGAGGGCCTAAGGTAAGAATAGAAGTCTCAGAAAACAGATGCCCAAAGGAGCCAGGCAGTGCTGCAAATGAGTGAATTGTGTTTAATGTGAGGAATGGTGGAGTCTATGCAGAATCTGAAAATGCACACATACAGTGTCTGACCTGGACACCCACTATTCAGTTAGGTGGTTTTTCCTGTGAAACTTATGGGTTGATCAACATATGGGTTGATGTTGTTATACCTGTTTTCTGTTATTGTTCACAGGGAGGTTGTAAACCTGAACTTTTATGTGAGATTTCCTAATTAAAATGTTCCCAACAACAACAGCAACAACAACAACAACAACAACTTGGTGTGAACCAGATAAAACATGTTTGCTGGCCACTATGTGCTACATCAGACATACCTCAGAGGTAGATTCAGTAGGACTTGCCCATCATTGGATATAGGAGAGGAAGGAGATTTAGAGGAATAAAGATAACATCTTAAGAGAAGGTAATATGGTCTGGTGATACATGGGGCAGCATACTGCAGCACAATTCATTCTTGAGCTGGAATGACTAGGCTTGAGTCCTAGCAGCACAATGCACAACTTACTAATTGGATGGCCTTGGTCAAGTCACTTCATCTCTTACCTATGAAATGAGGATAATAGTATCTATATCATAGGATTGTTCTGAAGATTAAATGTGTTAATATATATAAAATGTTTAGGCTAGCGTCTGGCATAGAGTACTTTGATACTAGGTGATAATTATTATCTTAAGTAGTTATTAGAGCAAGCACTGCAGTTAAGACAGTAGGTTGTAGACACAGCTGGCTTGAGTTTGAGTCTCTCTCTTTTTTTAAGATTTTATTTATTTATTCATGAGAGACACATACAGAGGGAGCCTGATGTGAGGACTCGATCCTAGGACTCCAGGATTATGATTTGAGCTGAAGGTAGACGCTCAACCACTGAGCCACCTACGTAGCCCAGGTTTGAATCTCTTAATACTCTTCACCTGTGTGACTATGGGTACATTACTACAACTCTCTATGCCTTGTCTATAAAATGGGGAATAACAGTATTTTTCTAATTCTGTTGATTGTTAAAGGGGCCAGCATGATGGTCTAGTAATTAGATTTATTGAGTTCTATTGAAACAACTTAGGCTTCTTAATGAGAATAGCAAAACTGAGTACTCTACCCATCAAACCACCCTGTGATTATGATGACTTTTTATTTTCTTTTAAAATTCTCCCTTTGCCTTAGCTTATCAGCAAGGCTCTGTGAGTTAGGTTAGAGATTGAACTTGTATCAGAAGTTACCTTCCCAGATCTCCATTTCCTGAAGTTGGCCCCACTGCTGTCCTTTCTACTATTGCTTTAGTTCAGGCACTTATAACTTCCTCCAGACTTTGTCACTCAACTCCTGTATTCCTTGCCTCCAATCATGCCCTTGCCACAGTTCATCCTTCACACTGCCCTGGTGATCTTTCTGTATTGCAAAACTAGAATTAATTATTACTTTAGTTTTTGTTGTTGCTATGGTTTTGCTTGATTTTCTATGTGCCAGTTATTAACATAAGGATTTTTAACTGAAAAAAAAAAAAAAGAATTTTTAACTGGACTATAAAACTCCTTTCTAGAGTGCCAAACATAACAAGTAATCTATACCTTTTACTTTTCTAGAGAAAACCTTCTTGCAGGCTTTTGTGTCCTGCTCCAAACGTGGCTAGTTGTTCTATAGGGCCCTTCGCAGATGCCATTCTGAGACTTCCATTCTGTGACCCTGAGAATTCCATTGCTTCTTTCTTGTCTTGTAGCCTCTGTTTCTTGAACTGCATTTTCTTTTTAGGTTTACACCCATGTGTTGCTGGAGCACGTTCTCATTAGTTCCTTAAGAAAAGATGCATAATAAGGAAAGTTTTTAAGACATTAAATGTCTCAAATTCTTTAAATTTGCTTTCAACTCTGATTGATAATTTGGCTAGAAATAGAATTCTAGATTGGATTGCTATCCTACCAGAGTTTTGACAATATTTGATCCATTCACTGTCTTTTAGCTTTCAATTGTCTAAATTGAGAAGCCAAAGGCTACTGATTCCTAAAGTACTAGCAGATCTTTCTTTCTGGAATATTTTGGGGTCTTTTCTCTATTCCTATTGTCTTGAAATTGCTTAGTGGGTCTTTTCTTCATTGTCTGGAATCTCATGTGCTTAATTTCAGGGAAATTTTCTTTAAAATTTTTAAAAAATAATTTATTCTTCTCTGTTTCTTTGTTCTCTACAACTAGAACTCTTTTTTTTTTTTTTAAGATTTTACTTATTTATTCATAAGAGACAGAGAGAGAGAGAGAGAGGCAGAGACACAGCCAGAGGGAGAAGCAGGCTCCATGCAGGGAGCCTGATGTGGGACTCGATCCTGGGTCTCCAGGATCACGCCCTGGGCTGAAGGCAGTGCCAAACCACTGAGCCCCTGGGCTGCTCTACAACTAGAACTTTTATTAGTCAGATATAAGGTTTCTTGGGTTGGTCCTCTAATTGTGTTATTTATTGTTCTCTTTTCTATTTCCTTGTTTTTAAAAATCCTACTTCCTGAAGTAATATTCCTCTTCAATTTGCTCTATTTCATGTGCTATTTTCTGCTGTCATTTAAAATATTGGACACTTCTCTCTTGTCCTCTTGTTATTTTTGTGTGGTGTTCAAAAGGGTTCTGGCTTCAGGCTATTATTTGATGTCCCTGAAGACTTTATAATTTTTTGGAATTTGTTCCCCCATCCTTTCATTGCATCTGTTCCCTCTTGAGCTCTTTGTTTGTTTGTTCATTTTGGTCACTGACTTTAAAGTGAGAGATTTCCTCAAATGTCTAGTAATCTTTGGCTCACTGCTCATATTAGGAGTGAAGCACTAAAAACCGATTAGAGCGTCTGGATGCTTGGTTGGGTCTTATGCATAGGAAGATTTCAAGCAGGTTGAAAAGACTGTTTTTTTGGGGGGGATGGGGAGGTGGGAGGAATCCCCTCATGTTTATATGTGCACGTCTTTACTTTGGACCAATTTCCTCAGAAATTTCTAGTGTGCTGCCAGAATCTATACATGTAGCCGCCAACGTAGTAGAAACTGAGCAGAGCAAAGGGGCTTGTAATATAGAGAGGGGTGCCGTGAGGAGAATCTCACCATTCAGAATGTGGACTTTCACGATCTCCCTGTTTGTTAGTGTAGCATTTCAATTTTATCTACATCTCTAAAAGTCTGTAGAAAGTAGGCTTCCATCTTCTGCCAGAATTGGGGAGCAGATCTAGGCTGTAATTGCTTCTTATATAAGCTTATATCCCGTCTTTTGCTTCAGTTCTGAGTCCCTTCCCCTGAACTTCAGAAGCCTTAGTGCCTCAATTCCTGCTCCTTTCCAGCATTCTGCAGCTGGACTTGGCATCCCTCCTTGCAGGCAGTTTGGTTTCCGTTCTTCCTGTCCTACTAAATCGGTTACCATTCATCCATCTGCTTTCCATCTTCCAAAATTTGGTGGATATCTCTCATTTGCTGGCATCTTTCTCAATCTTTTTGTTTTTATGGGCTTACAGCTTTTAAAAAAAATTTCTTTCACTGTTGTTTTACTGGGACTTCTGACCAGAAGTTGAGAAACTTGGGGGTTTTCATTTGCCCTGGGCACCCAGAAGTCTATTGCACTTACTGTTTTCCTGTCTTCTAAGCTGTGACTCTACATCAGATGCCTTGTCTCATGTATCTTTACATTCCTAGGGCCTAGGACATAGTAACCACTCAAATGTTTGTTGAACGTGTGAGTGAATAAATAAATTTTAGCTATTCTTTGTTAGTTTTGCAAGCATTTGTTTTCTTGATGTTTCTGGAAGCACAGTACCTACAGTGCCAGTGGAGACTCTGCCATTGTGGCGAGGCCCATCTCCTTTGAACGCAGCTGTTATTCACAGTATGCTCGAGTTACTTAGAATTCCCAGTGGGCATTGTTATGCAGAGAATTTTATTAAGTATCCAATGATGAATATATCTCCCAGCCTCTTATTACCAGCCCCCTGAAGCACATCCTTGATGCCCCCAGCTGACTTAATCACCACATTGCTCTCAAGTACCCAACACATGTTTAATGCACTACTCTGGTTTTGCTTCTGATGGCACCCATGAGAAGTGTGAGGACCACTATTTATCTTGTTAGAGAAGAGACATTGGAGGAAGCATCCCAGGGGGAAATGTAACTCACACTTGGGCACATCTGGATTCTGCTGTGAAAGACTGGCAAATTCTTAACTGGAGCCTAGAGTGAGGCTGTGGGTAGTGGCCTCTACCTTTTATCACCGGTTCAACAAGTTTAATTTTGTTACAGTAAAATTAGGTTAAAAAATCAAAGTTCTGTCTTTCTGATAACTCACTGAATGCAAATCAAGTTTCTGTGTTTCTTTTAATATTTTTTTTTTAATTTTATTTATTTATTTATGATAGTCACACAGTGAGAGAGAGAGAGGCAGAGACATAGGCAGAGGGAGAAGCAGGCTCCATGCACCGGGAGCCCGATGTGGGATTCGATCCCGGGTCTCCAGGATCGCGCCCTGGGCCAAAGGCAGGCGCCAAACCGCTGCGCCACCCAGGGATCCCCTGTGTTTCTTTTAAATTAAAAAACTCAAGTCATACTTTCACCTTAGTGAAAAATGCTTTGTGATAGATTAATGTTTTAGAATTAGTATTTTTTTTACTTCTTTCCATTTTTTATTTTGCATTCCTTCTATCAGTAAAAGGTTCATCTTAACCCTTACTGTCACTTAATGACTCATTTTCAGCATTTCTACCTATTTTTGTTAGATTTGAGGTACATAGCAAGTACCTATAGAGTCACTACCAGTAGAGGGGTCTTAGAACTGAGAAACAAAACTTTGCCTATCCTCCTGTTTTCTCCTTATTTCTTCCCTCTCTCTCTTCCTCTTCTGAGCCATAAAATTAAGTAAAATAAACTTTGCATGTAATCAGATATGATACAACACGTTATTATGGGAACAATGTGCTGCTACTTTCTTGGAGAGAAGCCAGAGCAGAAGACATGTGTCCTACCCCCATGTGGAAGAGGGCACCATCAGAGGTGTCATCACTCACTGCTCCACCTTTTTCCTCTTGCTGCTTTTTCCCTTTAACAGTGACCAAATCATTACCTCCCCCTTCAGCATTCACTAGGAGCAAGGTAAACCAATCCAGTCCTAATCCCAATTTTTTTTTTTTTTTAGAGAGAGGCTTCTGAGGTTTCCATAAATGACATATTTTCCAGTAGTCTCTGCTTAATACCATAAGACTTTGAATAGAACCTTCTGCAGATGGATGCTGCCATTCTAGGAGTTGGACTACTCCTTCCTGTTCAGTTCCCAGCATACATGCGTTACTAAGGCACATTTAAATGGTCCTGCCTGAACTCACAGCCAATACTCTTATTGAAAACCATCTCTATCCCTAAATGGAGTAAACTTAAACCTGAATCAGAACCTGTCCTCTGAATGTCTGTAATTATAGACATTTGGGAGCTGCTTTCTGGGATTTTTCAGGCATGCCAGACACATTAACCAGTCCTAGACTTGGCACATTCGCTAAAGTTTTCACTTTATATCCCAGCATTTATATATAAGCCTGAGGATAATATTAATCAAATAAAATATACCTCTTTTTAGACTCATGAGTAGATTGGCAAACTTGAAGACATCTAAAGGTAGTTTTTCTATCTAGGGGAGAGGGAGTAAAAAATTGTAAGATGCTACTGCAGTGTGGTAGAATTGTTGTAGGTTTCTCTTCCAAAGTCTTAATAAAATTCTGAGTCTGTATCCAGTTTGTGATATAGTTTGACAGTAGCCATTTTCATTAAATATTCAAGTTAGAAACACCCGCCTACTAAGCTATTCTAAGGACCTAATTGTAGACAGCAATAATAATGAGTCCTTTAAAGAGCCAGTGCCCTTGCCTTCTTCCTTATTTTTTTGTCTAGGATTTCTGGAGGAAATGAAGTGTGATGGAAATACTCTGATTTGCAGTCAGGTAGGCCTCAATATAAATCCCAAACTTCCTGTTTATTGATGATTGGACTTTGAACCAGTTGCTTAATGTTGTCTATAGCCTCATCTGCAAAAAGAAGGTAAACATTTCTATCTTGTAGGCCCTGATGGGGATTTGGGATAATGTAAATAAACACCTGATACATCATAATTCACTGACACTAAGATGCACTTTTTCCCCCGCATTTTAGTATATCTGAAATCAGGATGTTCTTAAATTCAATAAGTAAGCATACGGACATTATTTGATTGCAACATTGTTGTCCTTTTTTTGGTGGTACATATCGTAAGGTGCTTCATAAATTGATGGGTGCAACTTTGAATTGACAAAATGTGGTGTGCCTGGCTCTCAATGAACAGTAGTCATACTTACTGTGATGATCTATTTTTTCTAAGAAAGCATTTAATGGTACCCAGAAAAAATCTGAATTTTACTAATTTTCCTAGACTTTAATTTGAGGTACCATTATAATTTTTCTTAGGAAAAATAGTATTATAACAAAAATAATAGTGACTCCTGTTTAGTCACTTTATGTCTCATGTGAACAATGCAAAGGTAAAAGAGAATAGTGTCATAAGACTTATTAGCAAGACTATGACTGACTGGATGAGGAGTAACAGGTAGAAGAAAATCGAGGACAAATATGAGGGATCATGAGTTCTACAAAGACAAACACCATGCAGGAAAGTTGTAGTGAACCAGAATTTTGCTTACAGAGCTAGAGGTTGACAGGTACTGCTACCACATATTCATTCTGGCATTCTTACCTTTGAGGATAGAAGACTGGCATTTCTTTGGGACTGCAGACTGGCATTTCTTCTTTTATATCCTTATGCAGACCAAAAGGCCCATGACTATCAGTTTGGTCCTTCAAGTGTTTGTTGAGTGCCAGGTATTATGCTAGACTGTGAAGTTAGAGATGAATAAGCCAACTCGTGGTTTCAAGAAGCCCCAGTCTAACCTGTCTCCTACTATGCTCCTTTCCCCTTCACCCCTATCCTGTATCTTTTCCTATTGCTTTAAATAGAAAATATATGAATCAACTCTTTTTGCTTCAGAACATATTTCCTTTGAAACTTTAGTACATTTTATGGTATTCACTTTCATCCAAAACAAGCATACCACTGAAAAACAAATAAGAAAACTAACATGATGAAAAATTCAATCATACTTATAATTAGAAATTTTATCTATCAGTGTAACCTATATTTAATGTCAGTTTGGTTATTTTTATAGTAAGCTAATATTAAAAAAATAACTTAGGATATTAATTAAATTTTTGGTTTTCTTCAGTGAATGTATTGTGTTCCTTTTTTAGATCTTGGTGTAATGTCTTCTTTGGGGATTCCCAAAAAGGAATGTAATGTGCTTGCATGCCCAAATAATTTTTGTGCCAAAGGAACAGTGACAAATGTAACACAAGGGAAATGACATTTTCAGGTTTTTAAAATTAATATAATAAGTGAGGGGAAGGAAGGCACTAATTTAGTGCATTTAAATTTTAAATAAATGTACAAAACGGATTAAATGAATATAAATGTATGACTTTAAAATTACTTAATTTACTCTGTTTTATTGGTATTTAGCATCTATAATAACAGCCAGCAGTATCTGAATACTTGTTATGTTCCAGGCACAATTCTAAGCTCTTTAAATGTATGCTTATAACAGTCCCACGAGACAGATATCATTACTCCCAATTTATAGATAAGGAAACAAGGCAGAGAGAGTCAGTAACTTCCTTAAGGGAACAGAGTCAGTATTCAAATCTAGTTTATTCACTGTATTACCTGGCATTACTAAGTCTATTATTATTATTTTTTAAAGATTTTATTTATTTATTTATGAGAGACACACAGAGGCAGAGACATAGGCAGAGAGAAAAGCAGGCTCCTTGCAGGGAGCCTGATGTGGGACTTGATCCCGGACCCCGGGATCACAACCTGAGTGAAGGCAGATGCTCAACCGCTGAGCCACCCAGGCGTCCCTATTATTATTTCTAAAAAGATTTTATTTATTTATTCATGAGAGACATAGAGAGAGAGGCAGACACATAGGCAGAAAGAGAAGCAGGCTCGCTGCGGGGAGCCCGATTCAGGAGTCGATCCCAGGACCCTGGGATCACTACCTGAGCCAAAGGCAGATGCTCAGCCCCTGAGACACCCAGGTGCCCCTAAGTCCATTATTATTTAGGAGACAGAATCAGCAACTGTTGGGAAAGTTATTAAAGTTTTTTTTTTAATTAAAAAACAAAATTTGGGGGGTTGAAGGAGGGAGAGAGAGTCTTAAGCAGACTCCATGCCCAGCACAGAGCCTGTTGTGGGGCTTGATTTCACGACCCTGAGATCATTATCTGAGCTGAAACCAAGAGTCAGAGGCTTAACCAACTGAGCCACCAAGGCACTGCAGGTACTAAAGTTTAGTTAAAGTTTACTGTTAAGGGGCACCTGGGTAGCTCAGTGGTTAAGTGTCCAACTTGGTTTTGTCTCAGGTTGTGATCTCAGGGTCCTGAGATCGAGCCCTGCTGGGCTCTGTTTTCAGTGGTGGTGGTGGTGGGAGGGATCTGTTTCTTTCCCTCTCCTTCTCCTTCTGTCCCTGCCTCCTGCTTGCTCTCTCTCTCTCTCTCTGTATCAAATAAATAAATAAATCTTTAAAGAAAAAAATAAAGTTTGCTGTTGAGTTTCATCAAATAGCTGGCTGGGATTTTGGAGAGAAGAGCAACATGTATTTAAAATATCTTACCAACCTCATCTTTTAATATTGCCACACATCCTGAAGAGAATATTTATTATTCAAAATAAAACTGTTAGAAATTAATTCTAAGTGGATCTTGTATATAAATCATTGGCATTTAGATAAAGATTATTAAATAACTAGTATAATTGTAAATTCAGGAGTCTGATAAAGCTGTTCTTGGGGGAGGCTGACTATGAAGGCCGTAAGACATGGAAAAATGAATGATAACACTGAACTTTTGACTGGTTGAAAGACATGGTGACAACATTCACTTCTTTTGTTTATCATGGAAGTCACAGGAGTAAAGGGGACTTAGGAAAGGGCAGTGAGAGCCTGAGTCTGAGGTGACTGTGAGATGGTATGGTGCAATTTGGCAAAGCTGAGTGAGGAGGCACCAATAGGAGCTTGGAGACCTAGGCTCTAGTCCTGCCTTTGCTGGTTGTTTAGAAGGTTGATCTTTGGCCAGGGTACTTGATGTTTCTTGGCCTTAATTTCTACATTAAAAGACATCGAGGATTTTCAAATTCTGCTCTAAAGAATCCTTCAAGATGCCAGAATTCTTTTAATGCTTAGGGAGAAGAATACACCTTAGTCCAAGTTAACCTAAACAAGTATGCTTTAATCACACATATCATACGTATTTGTAATTTGATTTAAGCAAAGTTTGAAAACTGGTGGATTAGGTGATCTATAAGGCCTCTTCCAGCTCAAAAATTTTGTCCCTTGTTCCAAAATCCAAGTTTGGAATGATCCAACAGGGATAGAAGTTGAATTTGTGGAGTGAACAAATTATAGAGAGCTGAGATTGTGGGCCATTTATTCTTGAACACTTAGAAGACAAGCGTTTCAGAAAGTCTCAGTCTGCATTAGGACCTATTCTTTATAATGAGAGGGCCATACTGATATTCCTTCATGGGTGGTAGCAGAAGTTCTCAGCTGTTTCTTAATTTTCTAACATATTTCCAGGACCCTTGGGAACTCCTTTCCATCCAATTTAAAGATTTCTTGGTTGTTATTATTTGTTGGCCCCGGCAAATAAGCTGTCCTTTTCTTGGGCTTTCTTCCTCTTCAGAAATGTCTTTTCTGCCTCTTGTATGCACTTGCACACATATGTGTTTTCTCTCTCTTCAAATTTCTCCATTATATCCTGCCCAGCCAAAGCCAGATTTTATGATTTGGTGTAAGCACTGTCTTCAAAGGGTGATTTACTACATTCCAACCCCCTACAGAACAATATTTTATAGCCTACTAAAAGTCAGGTTGGCTGGCAAGTATAGAATGGAATAGTTTTGATTGGACTAAAGCAGCATTATAGTTGAATATGTCTCCAAACTCAGGTCAAATTATTGCTTAAGAAACTTGAGTGAATTATGTCAATAAAAACTTATTTGAGATTAGGTTATCTATCACTCCCCCAAATAAAACTGAAGATGTAGGTGAAACTGAGAATGGAAAATAAGTTTCCAAAAATCATCTTAACTAATTATTTTAAGTAAGTGACGAAATTTATCCCCATTTAAATTCAACTCCCTAAAAGGACTATCAAGACTCTAGGGTTTTTACATAGTCATCATTTTGTGACCAAGGAGCTATGTAGAATGGAGGCTGTTCTTTGTAAAAATCATCCTAGATGGACAGTGTTGGGTTACAATGGAATGTGTCCAGAGGTGAAGGAGGGAGGAGAATCCTTACATGACCTGTGGGAGATATTAGGGGGTAACATGTCTTTCCTTTGACGTTCAGCATCAAACTGAACATTTAACACTTATAGTCCTTTGCAAAAAGCAGCACGCACTCTTCCGCTGGCTGCAACTTGGCAGTTATAGCGCATAGCATAGATGCCTGTTGTATTGCCTCAAGTTTACATGGAGCATCAAGTTTTTTAAAAAATGAAATCATTATAAATTCTGGCAGTTTTTATGGTATAATTAAAATGTCTAACAGGATACCTCTGGGAAACTAAATGCAGTTTTACTATTTATAGAGCCAGCCAAGGTAGTGCTTCTTGCCAACTTTCATATCTTATGACCTATAAATTGCTCTTAATAGCTAATCTGTCATCTCAGCTTCTCATACAAGAAAGCTTGTTTCCTTATTAATCTGTTAATTTGCATCTGCAAAGGACATTTACAAATTCTTGGTTTGAAAACATTGCTGTATTAATGCTGGGCATTATAAATAATTTATCACCTGTGATAGCAACTCTTGGGTCTAGGTAATAGATCTTTCTGACATTGTGTTATTCTTCCAACCCTAATATAATTTTGATAAAAATAATTATTATGAAAGCTCTCTGGCCCCACAGTATTAGAAAAGGCTGATAGATTGCTGTGGAGAAGCTATAACAATCACTAACTGCTCTCTAAGCTCAGAGTAATAGATTCAAACCAACTGTTTCTACCATGGGATACTATATGGTAGAAAGAACTCAGATATGCACAAATCACTCTTTTACCTTTTAAGAAACAACTGCAGAGTAGTCCTCCAACCCTAGCTTTAGGCATTGGGACAAACTTGTTAGATTGATTATAATAAAGCTGGTACCAATTATAGAACATGTACAACACAAAAATGATTTAAGAATACTAAAGACCATATAATTACAACTTCCCTGTTTGTGTGGTATTTAAGTTTCTTCTTTAGGTTGTGGCTGTGAGTTCACAATTCTTAGAGATCCCATTTCAGGAAGCTTTCTCCCTACCAAGAGCTTTAATATTTAATCATTTTGTTTGTGTTTTATTGATTTGTTTTTTTTCTCTGTCTTAATCCAAGAAGGATTTTGGGAGCAGGACACAAAACATAAATGGGAAGAAATCAGAGTAATGAGAGCATTAAGGTTATGTCATAAGGCTGAAGCCAGGGCAGATTCTGCACATATTATGGGATTCTATTTGGCTGTTAAAGGGAGGCTCTGTATCAAGCCATAAGCTTCCTGGTAATCCAAACAAAAGAGTAAATTTGACCACTTGCAAGATTCACAATTTATTTTTTTAAGATAAAACTATAGCAGTTGCTTGGTAAAAGCATTGACATCTAAAAGAAATTTTTCCATTAGTTCTTATAGAGATGCCATTGGGGTGATATCATGGATAATGTCCTCAATAATATAGATAGTAATTTCTTTTTATTATTTTTGTCCAGTTGGTTTTGTGACTCTTGAGTAAGTAACTCTAGATGTTCAACTATCATTTAACTGTTACACAGACTTACTTTATCAGCTCAGTTACTGATTAAGGGTATATTTTCAAGCTACAGTACACTCATTAAATACACAGTGTGTGTCATTTCAGACTGTAAGAATGCAATATGTCATGTATCCACCATTTAGGTGTCATGCGGAATAGTTTCACTGTCCAAGAATCCTCTGTACTCTGCTTATTTAGCCTTTACCTGCAACCACTGATTTTTTTTTCTTTTTTTCTTTTTTTTTTTTTTTTTTTTTTTTTGCTTTCTCTGTAGTTTTGCCTTTTACAGAGTGTCAGAAATTGGGATCATATAGTATGTAGCCTTTTCAGACTGGCTTCTTTCATTAGCAATGTACAGTTAAGGGTTCCTGTATGTCTCTTTGTGGCTCCATCATTTCTTTTCAGCACTAAATAACATTCCATTATAAGGATATACCAGGGTTTATGGATTCACCTACTGGAAGACATCTTGGTTGCTTCCAGTTTTTAGCAATTATGAATTCATGTGCAGGTTTTTGTGTGGACATAGGTTTCATTTCATTAGGGTAAATACAGGGGAGCATGATTGCTGGATAATGTGGTAAAAATATGTTTAGTTTTGTAGAAAACTGCCCAGCTGTCTTCCAAAGTGGCTGTCTCAAGTGGCATCCTCATCAGCAATGAAATGAGAGTTCCTGTTATTCCACATACTCACCAGCATTTGGTATTGTCAGTTTTTTGGATTTTAGTTATTCTAATTAGTGTGCAGTGCTATCTCATTGTTTTAATTTTTAATTCCCTGATGGCATACGATGTGAAGCATCTTTTCATATGCTTATTTACCATCATTATATCTTCTCTGGTGAAGTGTCTGCTCAGATCTTTTGCCTATTTTAAAATCAGGTTTTTGTTTTTTTTTTATTGCTAAGCTTTAAGGGTTTTTCTTTAAAAAACATATTTTGGATACAAGTCTTTTGTCAGATATGTGTTTTGCAAATATTTTGTCCCAGCCTGTGGTTGATATTTTCATTCTTTTAGCAGTATCTTTTGTAGAGCACAGTTAAAGTCCAACTTACCATTTTTTTGCTATGGGTCATGCCTTTGGTCTTATATCTCAAAACTCATTGTCAAACCCTAGGTCTCCTAGAGTTTCTCTTATGTTATCTTCTAGGAGTTTTATACTTCTGCATCTTACATTTAGGTCTGTGATCCATTTTGAGTCAACTTGTGTGAAAGATGTAAAGTCTGAGTCTAGATTCACTTTTTTACATGCGGATGTTCAGTTATTCCAGCACCCTTTGTTGAAAAGACTGTCCTTTCTCCATTAGATTGCCTTTGCTTCTTTCTCAAAAATTAGTTGACTGCGTTTGTGCCAGTCTAGAGATTTTTCATGGATGAATGAACAAACCAACCAACCAACCAACCAACCAACGAACCCAAAACACTCCAGTATCTTTGTAAGCTTTGACTACTTGAAGTAAAGTGTAAGCAACATTAGGTGTTGGATATACCAATGGTTCTAGAGTGCTCCTGGGTAAAGGGTGAATTTTCTTATGCCTACATTTGCAGAAGAACACTGTGAGTAATATACTTCAGTATAGGAAGATGGTTACACATCCTGTCATCAGTGGGGCAAGCCTCTTATGTTGTCTTTTTAGTTCTGGTGACATAACTTCATGTTCTATTTTCTGGTTACTTTTTACCATATTTTTAAAACTTTTATTGGTACTCACCACACTGGAAGCTATTAATGGCCCCATTTTACAGATGAGGAAACTTATGCAGTATCACATAACTTGTGCAGTATCACACAATTTGTCATTGAATCTGTGTTGTGTGTTCCTGATTTGAATCTGTCCCTATTCTCCTACATCCCTCTGCCTCTTGGGCTGTAAGTGGTTAACCTAGGACCTTGGTTTGTGGGTACTGAACTTGCAGAGAATACAAGATGCATGTGTATTTAGAAGGAAAACCATATTTCTAGTACTAGCTGGTGTATTTCTCCTTTTAAAAAACTATCCACAATTAGTCAGCCAGCAGTTATATTGGATATACTCTGCATGTACAGTTAATCCCCCCACAAAATATACCCTTATGAAAAATACATACAATGGAGGAGGAGAGGGAGACATGCTAGATATGAAGGAAAACATGGTTAAGTCTTTAAAATAATCTTTAATGGTAGTGTTATCAATGTGGTTATAATTTGAGTAGTTTAAACTTTCTCTATTTTATATCTCAAACTAGAAGTCCTTAAAGGTGGTTTGCAAGTTATGAGCAAATTTCTTTCTTTAGTCTCATGAAGGCTAACTTGTCAGATGCACTTCTTCTGTAAATATTCAGGTCACAGAGCAAAGGGTGTTGACTCCTGTGTGCTAAGTCTGCAGCTGGATATCATGCTTTGGCAAGAACCAGAGTAATTTATATCTTGTAAAAAGAGAGAAAAAGTATTGTCTTATCCCAACCAGATAGTTTGTTAGCATAACTGTTTGTGTGCATTTTAGTATTCAAATACAGATGTTCCAAAATGTTTCCACTGTGGGAAGCAGCTGCTGCTATTCTAGCACAAAAATCTCAAAGAGATTAATATACAAAGGCAGCAGTGAACCTTAGTGGCAAATGTAGCATCTGCCTGAGGTGGGGCCTGTGATTCCCCGTAGATAGTGGGTCTTCAGATTCTCATTAACAGCCTGAAACCATGTTTTAGATCTAAGCTTATTCTACAGGAACAGGAACAAAGACAAGTGATTAATTTGTAATTCACTTAGCTGATAAATATCATCACATGTTATTTGCCCAAGGGCTGTAAAACACTGGACTTCATTTCCTGTGGCAACTGATAGGAATATAGTTGGTTGTAATGACTGATGTGTTCAGTTGCCATACCAGCTTCTGCTAGGTAACAGAGCTTAACCCAGCCAGCTTGCAGTCATAAAACATCCATCCACACCTTAGTGATGCATTCACTGAGAACTTTATGGTTTATGCAGGACACTCATATGTACTGCTTCATCTGATCCCATCTTAGCTCTTGGAAGTATCTACACTGTTGATACCAGTACAATTTACATATGAAGGAAACACGGGTGAAGAAGCGAGGTGACTTATCAGGGTTATACAGCCAAAGCTTCTGACTCTAAATCCTGCCCCATTCTTATATTACATCTCTAAAGTAGAGCTGCCTCTCTAATTTCAGAGACTATTATGTGTGCCTCATAAATTATATTGTCTAGAGATGCTGGTTTCTAGGACACCTGCCATGAAGAGTTGCAGCATGACAGCACTGTCTGGTAGCCAGAGGGTACCAGGGAAGAGCTAGTATGGTAGTCCTTTCCTCTTTTTCCCATACCCTAGAGGAGAAATGCCCCAATACTGCCTTTCCTTATGTTCAGAGAACTTCAGCAATTGAGCTCCTGTGTCTCCCTGGCATTTAGAGAAATGAAGAGCCGAAGCAGAAGATCCCATGGCTGTCATTTGGAGTTGCCATAAACTAGAAGTTCCTAAGAACAGTAATGCTTGGGGTGCTGTGCCTGCCCCAGTCCTTATAAGTTCATCCCCTGCAGTGTTCAAAGGCTCATCGCCTCCAGTGCCTCCAGATCTACGATTTGGAATTATCTAGTGAATTATTTATGGTTTATACATTTGACAGAGGCTCATGGCTGAGTTCTGAAAACACTCAAATCCTGGTGCACTGCTGCAACCTAGAAATGTCTGTCTGGAAAACAAGGCTCAGAGAAGTTAAGTGTCTTAAAGGCCCCAGAGCTAGTAAAGGGCAGTGCAATTTTTTTTAAAGATTTTATTTATTTATTCATGATAGACACACACACACACACACACACACACACAGAGAGAGAGAAAGAAAGAGAGAGAGAGAGAAAAGCAGGCTCCATGCTGGAAGCCCGACGCAGAACTCGATCCCGGGACTCCAGGATCACGCCCTGGACCAAAGGCAGGGGCTAAACTGCTGAGCCACCCAGGGAACCCAGGGCAGTGCAATTTTGAATCAAGTTTATCTGATTCTAAGTTACAATAGCTCCATAGTGAACGATCTTTGTGTGACAAAGATTTGTGGGTGGAGTTTGTGGACTTTATTGCTACTTAGCCAGACTTGGATGGAGAACCTGAGAGTGTAAGGTGGGAGGGCCAGTTACAGAAGTAGAGGAAAGAGGCTAAGTCCCTGGGCTTGTGCAAAGGAGGAAAAGGAGATTGTTGGGTGGGGGAGGGGAATCATGAGCAGTAGAAAAGTTCATGTACAATGTGCTGACGTGTAGTTCTAACCTCTGGTCCCAAAAAGGCTCCTGAAGTGGGAGCCTGAGACCAGTACTTGTCCAAGGGGCATGCTCTTTGATGACATCATTGCTGCTTCTGCCAGAATCATACTGCTACAGCATTGTGGCTTTTATGGATGCATTTCTGCTCTTCTCTATTCAGAAAAAAACAAAAAGTAAACAAACAAAAAGTAAATTTCTAAATACTTATGTCCTATTTTTGTAAATCTTTTTGTTTAAATATCTTTGAAATGATAAAAGCAACTTAAGGGACATCTGGGTGGCTCAGTCAGTTAAGTGTCTGACTCTTGGTCTCGGCTTAAGTCTTGATCTCAGTGTTGTGAGTTCAAGTCCCACACTGGGCTGGGCATGGAGCTGACTTAAAAAAAAAAAAAAAGGCAGGGGACCTGGGTGGCTCTATTAGTTAAGCATCTGCCTTCAGCTCAGGCCACCATCTTGGGGTCCTAGGATCCAACCCTGCATTGGGCTCCCTGCTCAGTGGGGAGTCTACTTCTCCCTCTCCCTCTGTCCCTACCCCTACTTATGTGTACTCTCTCACTTTCTCTCTCAAATAAATAAATAAAATCTTTTTTTTAATGGCAACTTAAAATGATATAGAACCCTTTGCAAATACACAAGTTGCAAACATCATAAAGATGGTCAGTGTTTCTGTTATTTTGATCAAGAACTGCTATTTTGCAGGCAAAGAAATAGGGTAGTAAATCACTCATGTCTATAAAATATTAATAAAAGTGTTCTGAAGTGCACAGTAGAACACATCTCATAAAAGAAATGCCCTTACTTGAAGTGGGACAGTCTTATCTCATTGTTATTCCCTAGCCTGGAGGCCCTTGTGAAAATCACTTGCCTACCTGTGATAGAGCGAACTCTTTGTTCTGCCAGGATCACATGCTTATGTTGGGAAGAGGGATCATCATGAAGAAAGGAGAATACATGGCTTGAGCTGTAGGCACAGTATGAAAGAAGGAAAGGGTTGGTGAGTCTCCAACTTGTAGAATCAAAGATGGGTGGGGCATGTGTTAAATAGGTGAGAAGGATTGAGGAACGCACCTGTTTTTGTTTGTTTTTAAGATTTTGTTTATTTATTCATAAGAGACACACAGAGGCAGAGACACAGGCAGAGGGAGAAGCAGGCTCCGTGTGAGCCTCCTGATGTGGGACTTGATCCCAGGACCCTGGGATCTCGACTTGAGCCAAAGGCAGACGCTCAACCACTGAGCCACCCAGGCGTCTCAAAGAAGACACTTGTGAAGAGCACCTGCTGTTGTATTGGAAGTGTTGAATCGCTAAATTCTACACCTGAAACTAATATTATACTATATGTTAACTAACTGGAATTTGAATACAAACTTAATTATTAGTAATTAAACAAAACAGAACACAAAGAGAGATTAGAAAAAGCCCAGCGTAACTTCCCCTTTATGTCTCTGCAAGGGAGTTAGAAACTAGACTAGAATCTAAGAGTAATTGCACTTGTGGAAGATTCAGAGGCATATAATTCCTCTGTTATTTGTGTTATTTTTGTTGCCCCTATTTGGCTCACTCTACCGACATACAATCCTTTTCATTAAAACTTTTAAGACAAAAAGAGCTCAAGTCCTTTTCTTTACACAAGAACTGTATGTGTGGCAAGCATTGTGAGGGGACTAGGAAGATAGCTTCTTTCTGCACAGAGGCCAGGGTCGGAAGAGCCTCTAGGGAAGAGGAGTAAAGCTGGAAGAGCCAAGGGCACCTAAGTGACTCAATCAGTTAAGTGTTTACCTTTTGCTTAGGTCATGATCCCTGTGTCCTGGGATCCAGGCCCAGGTCCAGCTTCCTGCTCAGAGGGGAGCCTGCTTCTTCCTTTGCCCCTCCCCCACTTGCACATGCACACTCTCTAAGTAAATAAAATCTTAAAAAAAAAAAAAAAAAAAAACCCTAGAAGAGCCAATGTGGGCCTGAAAACAGGTGGTGAGGCCCAGTGGGACTGCCCCATTCAGAGGTATAGGTTGGAACCACCCATTGTTTTTCCCTGGGGTTCATCCAAATCTAAACCCTCCACAATAATCAGCAACCGATGAAGTCACATTGAGGGAACGCAGAAAAGAAAACAGAACCCTCCAGTCACAAAATTGACCCAGTCAACCTAAGTCACAAAATTATCAATCATCATTCTAAGTATCTCCCTTACCATTAATCTATCCATTTGCTTTGGGAGAAAACACAACTAGAGAAAGGCCCAGGAGTGCAAAAACTCAAGTATGGATTTCTCATGAATTTCCTATGCTGTAGTATATGTTGTAATTAATTCTGATTTTCTTCAATGTTTTCTTCTACTACAGAGGTTAATGGCTATTAATAGAGATATAGCATAATACTAGAAATGTCAATTAGTCTTTAAAACAAAGGTTATATAGAACACAGCCTGTTTCTGTGAGATTAGGCATTGAAAGTTACTGATTAAACTACCATTGTCTTTTATTAGGAACTTGCTGTTTGGATGGCCTCTTTTTCAGTCTGCACAGGTCTGTGGACCACTGATAGAAATACCATTAGGAGCAGGGTTGGATGGTTACAGGCAAACCCTGAACATTTTATCTGCTAAAACAAGCCAAAGGCATTTTCTGATATGCTTTCATTTCTCTGCCTTATCCTTTCTCTCCAGGCAGCTTCATCAGCCCTGAGCAGTCTGGGCCACGTATACACAGCCATTGGAGACTACCCCAATGCACTGGCCAGTCACAAACAGTGTGTTCTTCTTGCCAAGCAATCCAAAGATGAGCTTTCTGAGGCACGAGAACTCGGCAACATGGGAGCTGTGTATATTGCCATGGGTGACTTTGAGAATGCTGTGCAGTGCCATGAGCAGCATCTGAAGATAGCCAAGGATCTGGGGAACAAGCGAGAAGAGGCCCGGGCCTACAGCAACCTGGGCAGTGCCTATCACTACAGGAGGAACTTTGACAAGGCCATGTCTTACCACAACTATGTGCTGGAGCTGGCACAGGAATTAATGGAGAAGGCAATTGAAATGCGGGCCTATGCTGGCCTGGGCCATGCTGCCAGGTGTATGCAGGATTTGGAGCGGGCTAAACAGTACCATGAGCAGCAGCTGGGCATTGCTGAGGATCTCAAGGACCGGGCTGCAGAGGGGCGAGCATCCTCAAATCTGGGTAAGGACAGGATTGCTTGCAAGATTCAGAGTCAATGCCGTGGGCTGGAAGTAGACAAGGTAGCCCACTATCTTTTACAGGAATCTGTGTGTTTGTATTCTAAAGAATCTCCACATTGTGTGTGTGTGTTATATATTTCCTTAGATATATTTCCTTGAAGCCTTCCTGCTCTAAATCACATGATCCTTCCTGCCATCACAGTGCTGCAAGGATTAGAATTTTGAAATACTGGAAAAACAGAACACCCCACCCTTATAATCTGTTTAAAGAGAAGAGCAACCAGATTTATATAATTAGAGAGAAAGGGAATGAAATGAGGATATAAAAGCTATGTTTGGTTTAAATGAAAGAGAAGCTGCTAGGAAGTCATCAATGGAAGGGAATTTGAGAAGAATTTTGTTTAAAGGGATTTCTTGGTGACTTGAATGCCACAGGAAGTGTATTTTTTCCTCAAAAGTACGCATATTCACAAATGACACTGCTAGTTTTAGTATAAATGAGAAATAATGTTTTGAAAGATCTATTTAAATAAGATAGATTTGCAGTCACTGTTTGGTGGTACTTGGTTACAATTAAGACATAAATTTTGGGGAATTTGTATGTAATGGAAGAGACAGTAAGTATTGGTCACTGGCTACTTTTTAGAAGATATTGTTATCATTACTCTTCTCAAACAGATGTGGCTACACAATGAATGGAAGGAACAGATGTGTTTGGAAGTATAAATGGAACTCATCCCTGAGGCCCCATTGTTTGTTCTGTGTCCACAAAGACACAGGACAGGGAGAGGACAAAGGGAAGGTGACCTCATTGGTATTTGTGTATGCTTATTGGATATTAGTAGCAGCAGAATGTAAAACTCCGCTCCCTTTTCTTATGTGACCTACAAAACTGAGGCACCTCTCTCTCCATTTATATAATTTTAGCACTGCTCCTCCCTCCCTTCTACCCTCTGCTTATCGTAACCAGATGTTTCATGAATATAGTTGCTAGGAAAAGTCTGGCAAATCCCTGGAGATAACTCTGAAGATGGTATTGAGATCAGAATGACAGTCTAGAGAGTCTGATAAGAATCATAGACATAAGCTCTTGGCATTATATATTCATTCAATAAATTATAAGTATTTATTGAATCATTACTGTGTGCTAAATCCTAGAATGGTTGCCTTAAGGGATAGAGATTTAAGAAAAAAATCTTTGCCCTCAAAAAGCTTATAATTTAATTGTGGGAAAATAAGACTTAATACATAGGACAACAGTGGCCTCCCTACAAGTCATATTAGTGATGTGGCATTGCCATGAAACTCCAAGAAGGGAGACCCTGAGGGATGAGAAGAGCCTAGAAAGCTTCTCAGAGGAGGTTAGACTCATTTGAACCTTGAAGAATAGGTGAGATTTGGCCAGGAATGAGATGGCATTGATGAAAAAGGATATGTGAAAGAATGGGTTGGCATATCTGAGGGATGGTGGCATGAGTACCCTTCAGGACTGTGCTAAAAGATGGTAGATTAATATGAAAACTAAGCAAGAGATATGCTAGCAGAACTCCTGGAGGTTTTGAAATGTAGGAGTAAAAAGGTAGATTGTATATTTAAGGAAGTCAAGTCAAACAGTGGCACATAGGATAGATTGGAGGGCTTGGAATCTGGGGTTCAGAAGGCTGTTGCATATTGGACCATTCAGATTTTATCATCTTGTATCAGTTTTGATAAGGTATATTTTCCAGACTTTGCTCATTTCATCTAAATATTGGATTTAGTAGCATAAAGTTGTTTATAGAACTTTCTTATTTTCCTTTTAATGCTTGTAGGATATCTAGTGACCTCTTTCAGTTTTGTTATTACCTGCAAACCACCCCATCCTCCTTTTCTGGATCATTCTACAAAGAGATTTATCGATTTTCTTGATCTTTTTAAAGACCAGTTTTTGCTTTTGTTAATTTTTTAATTGCTTGTTGCATTTTTATTTCACTTATTTCTAGTCTCATTTTTATCATTTTCTTCTTGCTGCTTACTTTGGGTTCTCTTACTAGCTTCTCAAAGTCAAACCTCAGGCCATTGATTTTAGACCTTTCTTTTTTCTAATATATGCATTATTTTAAATTTAAGATATAAAATTATGCATATAGTAGAAAAATATTTTTATATATTATATTTTATATTTTAAAAATATATTTTATAATTTTTAATAATTTTAATATAAAATATGTTTTATATTTTTAAAAGTATATTTTTAAAATATGATTTTATTTTATATTTTTTAAAATATATTTTTATATTTTGTATTTTTAAAAATATAAAAATATATTTTTATTTTCTTATATATGCATTAAAATGATGCATATATTAAAAAATATAAAATTATGCATATATTAGAAAAATATAAAGTGATGCATATATTAGAAAATAAAAATATAAAAATAATGCATATATTAGAAATAATGCAAATATTTTAAAAATGCATATATTAGAAAAATATAAAATTTTCTCCAAACACTGCTTTGCCCATTTCCAGTCATTTTTGGTGTATTTTGTTTTTACCCTCACTGAGTTTAAAAATATTTTCTAAGATCATTGTGATTTCTCTTTAACTCCTAAAAGGGTTATTTAATTTTAAACATTTTGAATTTTCCTAGATACATTATTGTTATCAAATTCTATTTAATTTCATTGTGGTCAGAGATTTTATTTATTTATTTATTTATTTATTTTTTTTTTTTTAAGATTTTATTTATTTATTCATAGAGACACAGCTAGAGAGAGAGAGGCAGAGACACAGGCAGAGGGAGAAGCAGGCTCCATGCAGGGAGCCTGATGTGGGACTCGATCCCGGTTCTCCAGGATCACACCCTGGGCTGCAGGCAGCGCTAAACCGCTGCGCCACTGGGGCTGCCCTGGTCAGAGAACATACTTTGTAGAATTTCATTCGGTGTAATGTCTTACAGATATCAGGTCAAGGTAGTTAATGGTGCTGAATGTTCAGATCATCTTTGTTTTGATTTTTTTGTCCATATGTTTTGTCACTTGCTAAGAAGGAGGTTGTTAAATCTCCAACTATTATTGTGGACTTCTCTGTTACTCTTTATCTCTGTGAAACATGGCTTCATGGACTTTGAAACTGTCATTGGGTACATGCTCATTTATGATTGTTTTTGTCTTCCTGACAGATTGGCCCTTTTATCATTATGAAATGTTTCTTTTTTGTCATTGGTCAGACCTTTTTGTCTTGAGGTCTACTTTATCTGATACTCTTACCTTCTTATACTTACTGTTGGTGTGGTCCTTTGTTTTTCCATCTCTTTACTTTTTATTTCTCTAAGTCATTAAATTTAGTTTGTTAACTGCAGATAACCTCTAGTTTGGTTTTGCTTTTTTATTGATTTTGACAATTATGGCCTTTTAATTAGAAAATTTCATCCATTTAACATTTATTGTAATGGCTGGTGGTGTTGTATCTAGGTTTGTCATTTTATTCCTGGATTTCTCTTTGTTGCTTTATATTTTATTTTCTATTCTTCCTTTCTTGCTATCTGTGGATTAATTTAATCATATAGGCTTTATTTTAACTTGTCTACTTGCTTTTTAGCTTTGCCTCTTTGCATTATATTTTAGTAGTTGCTCTAGGATTGCATTGTATTATCCTTAAATTTTCTCAATCTACTTTGAGCTAATATTTTACCATTTCCTTTCAAATGTAAGTCCCTTACAAGTTTATAGGTCCATTTATTCCTTATTCCCTGTACTTTATGCTATCTATTTTCTTTTTAAACTTCACAATACAATGTGGGTTTTTTGTTGTTGTTGTTTTATACAGTTATATTAAAGAATTAAGAGGAAAAATGTTTTCTGTTTACCTACTTCTTTATCAGGATCTGAGGTTCCTTCTCATATCATTTACCTTCAGCCTAAAGAACGTCATGTAGCAGTTCTTGTAGGGCAGGTCTGCTGGTGATGAATTCTTCCCATTTTTATTTACTTTAAAACATCTTTATTTATCTTCACTCTTGAAGAATATTTTTGGTGGATACAGAATTCTAGGTTGATGGATTTTTAAAAAAGGTTTAAAATAGCCTTTCCAGTGTTTTTTGGTCCCTATTATTTTGATGATAAGTCAGTAGAATTGAAAATATGTGAGGCATGTGCTAATTCTTTCTTTGTTGCTTTCATGATTTCCTCTAACTTTGATTTTCAGCAGTTTAAAATGTGGCTTTCTTTGTATTTTTCCTTACTCTGGTACTTTGAGCTCTTGAATCTGCAGGTGTATATCTTTCACCAAACTTAAAGAATTTATACCTATTAATTTTTCAAATATTTTTTCTTGCCCATTCCCTCTTTCATCTATTTATGAGACTCTGCATTATTTTAGATCTTTCAAGATTGTCCTATATATCACTGAGGCTCTGTTCACATTTTAAATCTTTTTTCTCTGTATTCTTCAGATTTGAACATTTCTGTTTAAGTTCACTAACTCTTCTGTCATCTCCAATCTGCTTTTAACCTATCTAGTGATGCCAAGTTTGGGATTCCTCAAGGCTACTCTCACTTTGGATGTCAACTATGAGCAAGGATCACCCAGACCACCTTCAGATTCAATAATTCATTTGAAGGACTCACAGAATTCACTCAAAGCTGTTACACCCATGGTTATGGTTTATTACAATGAGAGGATATAGATTAAAGTTAGCTAAGGCAAGAGGCACATGACAGAAGAGTTCTAAGCATGAAACTTTCAGTTAGTTGTCTTCTCTCAGTGGGGTCAGAGACAGTGCCTGTGCTTCTAAGCAACAGTATCAGCAATGTGCACAGACCATTATCACCCAGAGAGGCTCGCTTGAGCCTTGGTGTCCAAAATTTTTACTGGACCTTGGTAACATAAATATGGTTGACTACAAAGATGAGTGACCTTGGTCTCTATCTCCCCAAAGATTGAGCTAAAAGCCCCCAGTCTAAATCACATTGTTAGCATCGATAATTTGGCATGGCTAACACACTCAGGTAAACAAAGACACTGTTAGGGCAGGGCATTCTGAGGGCTCCAAGATTGCTTCCCAGAGCTGAGAGTGAAGTCCAGACCTCCCTTTGGGCAAGTTTATTCGTTACTGCATAAGTGAATTTTTTTATCAGACATATATTGTACTTTTAGTTTTAGAATTTCCACTTAATTCTTTTAATGAACATTTTAGTTTTTCTGCTAAAATTTATGTTATTCACTACATGTATTTTTCCTTTGCATAACTGAGTCTGTTTATTACAAAAGCTTTTAAAACCTTGTTTCCTATTTCTGTGTGGGTCGTCTCAGAGTCAGATCCTATTTTTTTTTATTTTTTTATTTTTTTCCTATTTTTTTTTAATCCAGTGTAGTTAAGATATAGTGTTGTATTAGCTTCAGGTATACAATATAGTGATTCAACAATTCTATACATTACTCAGTGCTTAAATATACTCTTAATTCCCTTCACCTATTTCACCCATTCCCCCCACCCACCTCCTCTTTGGTAACCATCAGCTTGTTCTCTGTAGTTAAGAGTCCATTTCAGAGGTAGACCCTGTTGATTTCCTATTGTTGATGTTGTTGTTTTGTAGCAGCTTGATTGAGATATATTCACATACCATGCAGTTTACTTATTTAAAGTATATAATTCTATGGCTTTTGATACAGTCACAGAATTGTGCAATTGCCTTTTATTTTGAATATCAGTCACATTTTATAATGTTTCTTTGTGTATTCGATAATATGGAATTAATCCAATATTGTGAATGTTACTTTATGAAGACTCTGGATTGTGATATATTTCTCCTAACAATATTTTGTTATCATTGTTTCTTTACCAGTTAACTTGGCTTAATTCAAATTCCAAATTCAGTCATCTTTGTGGTAGGTGGCAGCTAAAATCTCTGTTCAGATCTTTTAGCTTTAACTGGGCTGCTTAGATTCAGCCTTGCATGTGCATATTTCAGGTATTAGAGATTTGCGTAGAATTTATACTTAGAATTAAAGGTTCCCCACAGTGGCTCACTCTGGGATTTTTCCTCTGGTTCTTCAAGCAAGTAATACTGTATTTCTACATGTGTTGTAACCCTACCACATGGCACTAATTGGGGCTTGCTTTCTGGCCCCCCACCAAAAAAATGCCCTCTGGCATTTCAAAAATAGGAAACTTAACCAATGCCATTCCTTCTTCAAAGGGTCAACTCTAGCCTCCTTGCTTTTGGTTGCACTGTATCTTTTTGTAAATTCCTCCCCCTGCATCTTTCGTGGCCACCATTCCTTCCAGATTACAGTTGTTTTCTGTAAGAGAGCTGGTCTGAAATGAGCTGCTTCTCCATTACTGGAAGTGGACTCCTATTCATTTTTAATCCATTGAAGTTTGACTCACACCTTTGTCTCCTGAAAAGGATCAACAGTGATGGCTCATGGCTGAATTGAGAGATCTTTTGACACTTCTAAATTTTCCTAACCATATGCAGCAATTGTATGCTCAACTCACTTTTCCTTGAAATTTCCTCCTCTTCTAGTCTCTGTGAGGCACTGCTATCCTGTTCTTTTCTTTCATTGCCCCTTCTTGGTTGCCCAGTCTCGTGCATTAGCCTACTAATGGGTTGTTTTAGTACCAGGCCCTCCCTCCCATGTGAGTTCCCTCCCACATGTCAGTATGACACTGATCCTCCCAAAGCTGCTCTGCAGGTAGCAGTTGCTGCATATTGCCCACATCATTATGGCCAGAGTCCTCACCTTGAAATGGAGTGTGTCATGATTTCCATTATTTAATTCCACTGCTCCTCTGTCCATACTGTTTACTTTCCCTAAAACTAGATTTTTCCATCTTCTTTAAATTCACCACATTGGGTATGATTTCTTGCTTCACTATATTTCCTCAAGTTATCTCTTCCACTTAGAGCATTTGATTCCTATCTTGCTTGTGTAAAGTTACTCATCTTTTTGGATCATTCTAAATACTGTTCACTACTTAAAGACTCTATTGATAATAAACTTTTCTCTTGTCTGAGCCCTAAGAACACTTTTAATATTTTTCTATTCTAGTTATATTCAATCATAAGTTTTGATTATTTGTATACTTGTATAGTTATCCTTACTGGATTAGAACTCTTTGGAAGTATGAACAACATTCTATCCATAATCTCTGTATCACTGAGTGTAACCCCTTACCACATAGTGGTTATGCAGTAAGTGCTTATATTGTTAGATTGAATGAGTGAAAGCTTATCCCAAGATGTTATGCCCCGATGATTGGAGGAATAATGGTGCCTTTGGAAAGAAACATGAAAGCTGAGAGGCAAAACTAGTTTGGGGAAGTGTTTGATGTTTGGTTTTGTACATGTCCAATATGTATGTCTCTTACTGAATGTAACATGGGCAAATAGTACTGGAAACAGGTATCAAGAGGGCATCATCTCATGACATCTGTAAGATAAGGGAGAAAGCCTGCCAGTGAGGCTGAGTCAGAAACACAGAGGGTAGAGGGGGTTCAGGTAGAGGTCAGGGAGAAGAGAGCTTCAGGATGTGGAGGGCATATCACTTATATCACAGAAGCCAAGGGGAATGAGATTTGAGTCACTAAGAAGGTTTTTTGGCAGTAGAAGCTCTCTGTGCACATCTGAGGGGAAAGCAGATAAAACTTGTGGAGATAGAGAGGAGAAGGTAAAGATGACATGAAATCTGCCCTTCGTGTTCAGCATGTACTGATATTTATTACCACCTTTATTTGTTTTAAAATAAAACAAGTAGAAATGACTTAGACTCTTCAGATTTCTTATGAACAACAAAGAATAGCCTAGCTGTTTCCTAAGCGTGTGTCTTGTGAAAATAATGTTAATGTATATTTTAACTTAGAAAATGTCCATCTTTTCTTTTATGCTGAAAACAATTACAGTTGCATGACATTATATCTGTAGACTGGTTTTTTGGTAGCCTTTTTTTATGGTTCTAATTTAGGCAGTTTGGAGTCAAATCTCAGACTATAGAGGAGGTCACTGGAACAAAGCCCCAGTTAAAGTCCTTAGTGATCATCTCAAGTCTTCTCATTCACTGGGGACTAGGCACACTTGTCTCTTACTGTGGGATGAAATGCAGTCAGAAGAATGAGAAGGGAACAGTAGGATGGCTAGTTTCAGTTTTTCTTCCCTCTCTCCTTCCCTCCCTTCCCACTTTCCTTCCAGATGAAGATGACCTCTTAGTTTGTCACTATGCCCCTGGAGTATCTATAAAGGCGAACACATTTCAGAAGACACTTCCCACATACAACAGTGCTAGGGCTGGCTTTGTTTCTAGTACTGGGTCAAATGTGAGAGATAGAAAGCCCTTCCCACCAAATTCTGGGATCAAATATCTAATAATCCATCTATGGAAACTAATTGAAATTTTAAAAATAACCATCCCTTTTTTAGTCAAAAAGAAATATCTAGAAAGTAGTTTATTTGAGAAAGAAAGGGAAATGGGACTAGTGTTCATTAATTCATTTGTTCATTTAATTGTTCATTCTTTTGTTCAACAAGCATTTATTGAACATTAGTTATGTGACAGGCACACTAGTTAGTGCCTGCCTTAAATGAATAAAACCAATGTAGTTCCTGCCCCTATGGAGCTTATGGTTTTTCATTTCACAAGTATATATTGAGACCTGCTCTATGCCACATTTATATTCACTTTCATATTTAATGCTCTCCACAAGCCTATGAGGTCAGGAGTATTAATTAATTTTACATATGAGAAAATCACAGCCCAGGTAGGTTAAAAAATTTGATCCATTTCATCTCAAGAGATCCATAGCATAAAAGACTCATTAAGATCTCATAAAATAGTGCTTGGCTTCTTTTTTTACCATGTTTTCAAACCATCCTGGGAGTCATGTGTTGGAATAAGTTTGGTAGCAATTCTGGTGGGTATGCATCATTCTTTTTATTTGCAGTGTGGCAAATGATAATTACCAGAAATGGTGATTTTCAGCTGCTCTAATTCTGATATTTAAGAAATATTACCTAATTAACTTTTATAAAAATTATATCTAAAAATTAAATTTTAGCAGTCTGAATCAGAAAGTTGTGCATTCCCAAGGAAAGATGGAACAACATTTCATATTGTCTCTATAATATATACACATATCGTACATTAATTACTTATTATTTTGGAATACATTTTATGAATTAAATCATGAACATATGTAAAACTTGTATGCTAAAAAATCTTAAAGCAAATTTCTTTTGTCAGAGAAATAATATCTGGTAATATGGCAATCACTCTATTTCATCTGTTTTCACATTTCAATTTTTATATGTTGGAGAAAGATGGAGAGAAACCTAGCTTCATAGGTAAAATATTGATAATAATTGTAGTTAGTAATTAATTTACACCAATTAAGTATTTTTCTTTGGAAATCCATAGTGTGATTTATGGGGCTGTATTCAAAATAACTGTTCAAGATGTGAAAGGGTCTATGAGATACCACTTTGAAGTTCTTGGTGTAGCAGTGTGATTCCACCATATTTATGTTTTACGGTACTTGTTTGTCTTTCTAACAGCCTTGTGAAGTAAACTATTATTATTCCTTTCCACTGGGGAGAATCCAGAGATTAATGAATGCTTGTGACTCACCCAGATTATAGAGTAATAGGCAGAGTTGAGGCTAGACTTCAGGTCTCTGATTTCCATGTCCACAGTTCTTTCTGTGAAGGAATATTCCCAGTAGAAGGGTGGACTCCAGTGGAAACCATGCTAGGATTACCCAGCCTAGGTTCAAGACCATGCTGCTTCCTCTTCTGCACATCTTCCTGCCTTAATACATAGGAAGATGGAAAAGAAGAAGCACTACTAGAAGGGTCATAGGTCACCTTGCTAGTGCTCAGGGACAAAAATAGCAAGTGTTCCTAGAGAAGTATAGGCACCTTCAGGATGGAAGAGCCCCTTCTTTTTTTCCCAAAGAAGCTGGTGTTAATTGGCTACTTGCACTGAGCTAGACACTTTGTAAACATTACTTCATTCTCACTACAAAGCTGTGTAGTAGGCATAGAAAGAAAGATGCTGGCTCAAATTCAATTTATATGCAGCAGTGGCAAGTTCCAACCTTCAGTCTGTATGCTGTCTTCTAATACAGCCCACAGGCCCCCTCTGGGACCTACATATTTACTGAACAGTTAGTTCTTCTGCTTGAGAAGTGTAGATGAGACTACACAGATTGTTGGAGTCTAATAATGTCTGTGATATGGGAAGCCAAAGCACACACCTCTGCTTTCCATTTAAAGCAGTTCCTATTAAGGGTCATAAAAAGGGGAAATATAAGTATAAAAAAAATGCGACCCAGAGCTGGAAATAGGTATTTCTAGACATCTAAAAGAAAGTAACAGAATGTGCTTTCCCTGTTTGAAAGGAAAAATGAGAAATGGAGGGCATCAACCAAAACAGGAGTTTTTCTGATCAAGCAGCAGAGGCTTCCCTGAAAATGATTCAGACCCTCATTAAGGTTGTGACACGCACATCCTGTGCTGTGCCCCACACCTATCAGTGCCTAATAAATATTAATAATATTTACTGTCTACTTTAGGTCAAGATTTGTCACCCTGCTTGTCTAGACATTGCTATTTAAAAGGAGCTGTGATTTGCTTACAGATACAGTGCATCTGTAAACATGTGAGCTGAGGCAGACGGGGCGGTAAATCTTGGTCAGAGCTGCACTTTGGACTGTGGCAGGAGAGGCTGCAAAACTGTTGTTGGAATAATGAAGTGGATGCTTGCTGCCAGATCCCAGAGTTCTGTCTCCAGCAGTCAGAGTCTAGCAGTAAATTAGCTTATGTTTCAGCTTGGCAGTTGGCACTTGGTTCATTTGTAGATGCTAATTGTAATCTGATGTTATCAGCAGCAGGTAATTGAAATGGGCTTGATGAATTACTTAATTTCTTTTAATAGCTGAGTCTTCAAGAACTGAATAAAGAAGATAAGGTGATCGGGAGGAAAATACAACAGCTCTATCTTTCTAATTAGTGCTTGGAGCTTTTTTCTTCTTTACACAAATGATTATGAACATGTGAGGCTGAATAGGTTTATGAGTCAAAAGCCCCCATGGGGGCATTTCCCATTAGGCAGCCCAGTCCTGAGCATTGATAACACTTCTGTTAGGACTTCAGAAAGGAACACTTGAGGGGATAACTTTGAAGAACATTGATTTCTGAACACAGTTTTGTGTTCCCAGACTTAGGTGGGCACTGCCTGCCAGGAGTGCTGTCACTTTGGCATACATCCTCCCTTCGGCCCCTGGCCCCTCTTCTGTGGCTGTGTTCTGTGAACAGTGCTGCCTGGCACCACACAGTGAGCAGGGGAGCCTTGCAATGATGTTAGGCATTGGCTCCTGTCACCCACACCTGGCACTGACACCTCCCACACCTGCCTGTCTTTAAGTCTGTCCATCTGTAGCAGCTCCTTTGTATCCTTTGGCTTTGCCAGCAGTGTTGGGTGCAGATGTGACCCTGGGTCCTGCCATCTGTGCTGGACACTGCATACTGGACCTATGTTATGTGACTGCGATGAGCTTTGGGGGTCTTTCTTCCAGAATCATTTGGCTCTGCTTTTAGTCACACATTGGTTTCTTAAGGAATCCATCTGTTTTGGGGTGACCTTGGAGGAATTTACTTTTGACCAATTTTTTTTTGAAAATTAAAATGACAGCAGAAAATGTAGAGCATTAGAATCCATTAGAATAGAGCCTCTTCAACATTTGGAGATGATATAGCAAGTGATTATTCAGATCACCTGTGTGGTTCTCTTGCATAATGAGTTCTGTTTTAAAACAGCTTTTTGTTGGAAGACTCCAGGTCTCTAAGCTACCAATAGGATTGTAGCAGTGAGTGCCTTTGCTGGTAAATGCATTGCAGGGATCCTAGTAATGCTCTACTTCTTGATCTGCATGGTAATTACGTGGCTGTGCTCACTTTGTGAAAATTTATTGAATTGTATGCTTAAGATTTAATACCTTTCTGACAATATGTTATACTTCAAAGGTTTACATTTAAAAACACATTGTACTCTGGGGGTAGAGTAGAATTGGAATGATAATGCCTTTCTTGATTCCATCCAAGCCTATGGCTTTCAACACCTTGCACCACCTTCCCAAACTCTTGCTTCCTACACATCTCCATCCAGAGGCCCCAAATAGGTCTCTCTCCAAGTCTGTGATTTCAGGCTGTGTATTCCTTCTTTCTGAGAATGGCAACATAATCTCAGCACCCAGCCCAGAAATCTCAAAGTTATCCGAGGATCCCTGCCTCCTTCCCTCACAGCCCAGACCTACTTGCCTCTCCACACAACGGTAAAGCATCTACTTGAGGGTTTCCAGCCTCCCATCATCTCTTGTCTGGGTCATTTTAGCGCTTTCCTTCATATTGATCTCCCAGATCCTCCTACAGATTATTTTCCACATTGCTTCCATGGTAACCCTCTCAAAACCCCAACTGCTCAATGTCCAATCTTATTAAATCATTTCTATACATAAAACCCTGCAATGATTCCCCATTGACTTCAGGATGAAGTCCAAAATCCCTGGCCTGGTGTGAAGTTTTTTAAAAACCCAAAACACTTTATATATCCCCAGCTCCTAGCACAGGGCCCCTAAAGCCCTTTCAATTCTGAAAGTGATAAGAATACTAGGAACACCTTTGTTCTATTGAGACAACTCTAAGTGAACTGGATGGCTGCTGGATGGGGATTGGTCACCAGAAGCACCAAGACAAGATGAGAAGGTTGGAGTTTTCAGCCTCATCTAGAGAGTAAGGAGGGGCTAGAAATGGAGTTAATGGTTGATCAAGCCTACTAGAGGAAGCCTTCATAAAATCCCAATGGCAGGGGATTTGGAGAGCTTCCAGATGGGTAAACACATCCACTCTGGGAGGATGATGCACTCCAACTCCAGGGGGACAGAACTTCCTGGGCTTGGGACCCTCCCAGACCTCACCTATAAATCTCTTCATCTGATTGTTCATTCGTATTCTTTATATGGATATGTTCATCTCATATCCTTTAATAAACTGGTAAATATAAGTGTTTCCCTTAATTATTGCTTTAGCAAATTAATCAAACCTGAGGAGGAGATTATGGGAACATCCAACCTGTAGCCGGTTGGTCAGCAGCACAGATGCCAGAGCTTGCAACTGGCATCTAAAGTGGGGCTGGGGGGAGTCTTGTGAGACTGAGCCCTTACTTGTGACATCTGATGCTGTCTCTGGGTAGATATGTCCGAATTGAGTTGAATCGTAGGACACCCAGCTGGTGTCAGTGACTTGTTTACACCAGGAGGAAACTCCCTCCTCCCCCACATTTGGTGACCAGAAGTGTCAGAAGTCAAGTGTTCTGTGTGAATAGTAAAGGAGGCTCACAGTAAAGAAGCCCAGGTGGGAGGAACTGGGTTTTTCCCTACCTAGGAAGGATAAAACGGAGTTTTCCTGTTTACACCTGGCATATATATTTTTCAACAGCTCTCAACATTAAAAAATATTTATTGAGCACCTACTCTGTGCCAGAACCTATACCAGTGGCTGGTAGACAACACAAGCATTTCAAGTGCTTGCAGGAAAAGTACCTAGCGATTTCAGAAAGTATTACCAGTGTGTAAATTTAATAGGGAGGTGGGTTGTCAGGAAACTTTTCTGTGAGGAACTGGCCCCAATTTACCTTACTGATGCCATTTTCTGCCATTCTCGCCGTTCACATTTACAGCTCACCAAGACTCTGAGCACTTTCCCTCCTCCATGGCTCTTCTCAATGCCACTTCTTATGCCCCAAATATCTTTCTCCTTCTGTCAGGCTCTGAAGTCTTACTTATTTGTTCATACTTCACCAGATGTCATATTATTCCCAATTAAGCCTCCTGGGCTCTTCCAGGAAATTTGGTGTTCTCCTTATATTTTGTGCATGGCACTTGTTAAGTATTACCATTATTTACCAATGAGATAATAAATTTCAAGAATGGGCAAGATATGTATCTTAAATTTTTTGTGGCATTATCACCTGGTGCCCAACGCTTGGTCCAGAGTGGGCACAGCATATGTGTATTTTGAATGGATGAAGGATGATGAGAGGCAAGCACTATGGAAAATGCCTGGAATTAATAACTGGAGTCTAAAGTCCAAATACTTACTTACCTCTTCCATATTTACTGTGTTCATCCATTTGTTCCTTACCACTTCCTTAAGTTCACATATCATTCCTGCTGCCTCTGATCCCATAGTCCAGGGAGACTAATTCTGAGGAACAATGGCAGTTTTTATATATTTTACATTGGACCTTTACATTCTCATCGGTATAAATGATCTCTAAAACTCTTTATTGCTCAAAAAGTTGAAATTCTATGATCTTTTCATGGAAAGGCAATGTATATGAAAGCTGGAACCTGATTCCTAAAGCCTTTTAAATGAACCAAAAATATAATCAACTTGAGAAATAGTGAAACCAGCAGGCAGTGATTAGGTTTTATGATACCCATTTTAATTTTACTCCTTATAGTTAGTAGGAATACTGAATTGAGCAGATTTTTCTCTTTCTTTTGCATAGTCCTTTGCCCTATAGCTAAATGAGACAGTCTGATTAGCAGGCTAACTAAATAATATATTAACCTTTTTTGGATCTTTATCCAAGAAGTTTACAAAGCATGGCTAAAATGAGGCCCTTTGTGCAGGTTTGAAGAACCCTAATATTTATTACTTTTGGACAAGAAAATCACTAGAATAATCACACTGTTTCTTCTTTTAACTACATGAACTTAATAGTCTATTCTCTGCACTTAACATTTAGCCTTAGGAAACTGATACTAGCTTCACTTTTTAGGTATTCAAATAACAGGTTCCATAGAGAATATATGAAAAGGCCTTTGTGATCTCTCCAACATACCTTTCAAGTAGCACAGAAAGTCATGATAATAATAAAAGGAATGACACGTAATGCCTCCGATAATGCACTATATTTTGGGTAGCTTCTTATGCATTCTTTTATTGTTTTATTTAAAAATTCACAAAGCTATGGCTTCTTATTCCCATTTAGAAATTAAAATCCTAAAGAACAGAGAAGTTAGTTGTCAAAGATCCCACAGCAAGTGTGTGGCAGAGCTGGGGTTTGAGCCCAGAGCTGTCTGAATCTAAAATCAGTGCTCTTTATATTATGTCACACTGCCTCTCAAAAGAGAATGCCTAAAATTATTTAGGAAAGAGCTAAAGCTCTAGCACTTTTAAGTGAGTAGGGCAACTTGACATTGTAACTGGAAAAAATGGAAATTGATCATTTTTCTTTATCCACGGCTTCTTTCACTCTTACTCATCCTCATTTTATACTGGCACACATAACACACCTACAGACTGAATGCAGGTCAGAAGCTTGCCTGCATGTATACCACAACCTGAACTCTCCCCTCTTTTCCAGCATGAAATCCACGAGATCAAGTGTTTAAGACTCTCTTCAGCATAATTAGTAATTTCATGGTGCCTTCAAAAAGCAGCTTTCACCAAGAACCATTTTCAGCATGTTGTTCCAGAAACTCTTAAGGCTCTCTCTGACACAGCAGAAAACACATTTGTTGAATTGGATTAAAGCTGGAATGCAACTTTTAGTGGATATTGCTGACTCAGCCTGTCCCCACTTGACTTTCGAACAGCTTTGTTAGCTCCTGAATACAGGCTCTCTTCAATGAATTTCAAAAAGTGGTCCATTCTGCCCTCCTTTGAAGGGTTAAGTTACTCAGGGAGGTGAACGCTTTCATTTTCTAGTAAAGATTGCATTGGTGCCATTTAAAATGTTTCCAAGAGCAATTAAAAAGTGAAGTAAATGCTTTGTTGTTATGTGTCCAATGTGCTTGTAAAGCAAGCCCTCACCAGAACAGCCCCAGTGGCAAAAAAGTAACGGATTTGTGTTCTTGAGCCAAAATGTCAGAGTTGGCCACTTATTTGAAACAACAGCAATTCTGTAATTGCATTTCCTTGATTCAAATGGAAGACCCCATCAAATCCATTATCTAATACTGAATAAGACAAAGACAGCTTATAACATGGCCCAGCTGTTGGAGTGCTCTGGAGGGAGATATAATATGCTCTGTGACTCAGTAAGCAGAAGGTAATGGACTAAAAGTTATCAAGCCCTTCACAACAAGGAGATCTGGAGTTTAACCAGAAATTTCAGACTGTCAACCTTAACAAAACAGATGGTGTTCTCCAGTTCACAGCACCATCCGGCGAGCTGGCATGTCTGCTTTGACAACTCCTGGTACTTCTTAAATGCCTGATGGAGAAACATCCTCTTTGTCATCAGTGAGAAACTTGCACTAGTTTGTGTGTGACAAAGAGAATAAGAAGTACCTATGTACTAAATCCTTTAGTGAACGCTGTTATGATCTTTCTCCCCTATTCTCCTTCTGGACTTTGAGGGGAGGACATTCTACTTAAGAATCCTATTGGACTGTTCATTTTTCTTTCTTCTGGTACCATAGAAACCACTCAGCTAGTGTGCTGATTTCTCCACTGTAATCACTAAGATGTCCTATTCACAAATGGCTCATTTTCACTGGCAACATTACAGGTGTTTACAATATTGTATAGCAAGGATGACCACATAATTTGTCACTGGAACAGTCCCAAGTACCACCAGGATACAGGATGTAGAGTCATTATACATCTAGCATACTTATGAAAAACCTGACTGCTGGAGTCAGGTAGCTTGGCTTTGGATCCTAGCTACACCACCTGTTGGCTTTGTAACCTTGGACAAGGTGCTTAGTTGTTCTCTGCCTCAGTTTCTTCATCTGTGAAATGGGCATAATTATAGCACCATTGGTCAATATGTGTAAAACCCTTAGAACAATGCCTGGCACATAATAAATGCTGAAAAATGTTACAATCACTATTATCATGATAGTTGTATCATATGTGGGGAAGAGTAAATCATTTTTTTTAAAGACTTTTATTTATTTATTCATGAGAGACACACAGAGTGAGAGAGACAGAGACACAGGCAGAGGGAGAAGCAGGCTACATGTAGGGACCCCAATGTGGGACTTGATCCCGGGACTCCAGGATCACACCCTGGGCTGAAGGCAGGTGCTAAACCACTGAGCCACCCGGGGATCCTGAGTATGTTATTTCTTAACACAAAAGTAAGATGCTAAGAGAAAGGTGAAAACACTACTGAAATACATAGCATTTCTTGCCCTTCAGACAGTTCTGATCCATTGAAAGTTGAAGGAGGTTATTAAAAGCAGAGCAGTACATGTTGTTATTTGACCTCTTTTTACTCCAGCTTTACCGAGATAGAATTGACACCTAACAATTGTGTAAGTTTAAGGTATACAGTGTGATTATTTGATATGTGTATATGTTGTGACATGCTTTACCATAATAAGGTTGGTAAGTACAACCTCCACCTCACATAATTACCATTTTGTTATTGTATGGTTAGATCATTAAAGGCCTATGCTCATTACATACAATATAGTGTGGTTAGCTATAGTCATCATGCTATACATTAGATACCCAGACTTATTCTACTTATAATTGACCCAAATCTCTCCATTTCCCTCACTCCTCAGCCCCTTGCGACCACTATGAGTTTCTATGAGTTTGATGTAACTAGACTCCACATATAAGTGAGATTATACAATATTTGTCTTACTCTCTCATTTCACTTAGCATAATTCCCTCAAGGTCCATTTATGTTGTTGCAAGTGGCAGGATTTCCTTCTTTTTTATGACTAATATTCCACTATATATATACATATATATGTATATATGGAATGTTAATCATATATATATATTTAAATATCTCACATTTTCTTTACCCATTCACCCATCAATGGACACTTAAGTATTTTCCATGTCTTAACTATTATGAATAATGCTATAATGAACCTGGGAATGCAGATTATCTTTTTGAGATAGTATTTTCATCTCTTCAATACATACCTAGAACTGAGATTATTGGATCATACAGTAATTCTATTTTTAACTTTTTGAGAAACCTCCATAGTGGCTGCACCAATTAACATCCCCACCAACAGTGCATCAGGATTCTCCTTTCCTTTACATCCTTCAGCATTTATCTCTTATCTTTTTGACAATAGCCATTCTAACAGATGTGAGGTGACATCTTATTATGGTTTTGATTTGTATTTTCCTGATGATCAGTGATCTTAAGCACTGTTTCATGTGCTTGTTAGCCATTTGTATGTCTTTGAAAAAATGTCTACTCAAATCCTCTACCCATTGTAAAATCAGACTGTTTGTTTCTTTGCTGTTATGTTGTGTGAGTTCCTTATGTATTTTGGAGGTTGACCTCTTATCAGATATATGGTTTGCAAATATTTTTTCCCATTCTATAGGTTGCCTTTTCATTTTGTTTATTTTTTCTTTTACAGTGTAGGGCTTTTTACGTTGATGTAGTACCACTTGTTTATTCTTGCTTTTGTTATTTACACTTTTGGTACCATACCCAAAGTAACCATGGCCAAGCCTGATGTCAAGGAGCTTTTCCTCCCTGTTTTGTTTTTTTTTTTAAGCTTTTATTTATTTATTCATGAGACACACAGAGAGAGAGGCGGAGACACAGGCAGAGGGAGAAGCAGGCTCCATGCAGGGAGCCTGATGTGGGACTTGATCCCGGAACTCCAGGATCACGCCCTGAGCCGAAGGCAGATGTTCAACCAATGAGCCACCCAGGCATCCCTTCCCCTATTTTCTCATAGGAGTTTTATGGTTTCAAATTTTGTATTTAAATCTTAACCTATTTTCACTTAATTTTTGTGAGTAATGTAAGATAGGAGGGGTCCAATTTCATTCTCTTGCATATAGATAATCAGTTTCAACACCACTTACTGAAACCATTTCAACACCATTTATTGAAGAGATTATCCTTTCCCCATTAAGTAGTCTTGGTTCCCTTCTCCAATGCTAATTGACTGTGTATGCATGGGTTTATTTCTGGGCTCTCAGTTCTGTTCCATTGGTCTATTTGTCCATTTTTATGACAATACAATACTGTTATGATTATTACAATTCTGTAAAATAGTTTGAAGTCAAAAAGTGTGATGCTGGGGCACTTGGGTGGTTCAGTCAGTTAAGCATCTGTCTTAGGCCCAAGTCATAATCCCAGGATCCTGGGATCAAGCCCCATGTTGGGTTTCCTCTCAGTGGGGAGCCTGCATCTCCCTCTCCCTCTCCCTCTGCCCCTCCCCCTGCTTGTTCTTGCTCTCAAATAAATAAAATCTTTTTTAAAAAGTGTGATGCCTCCAGCTATGTTCTTTCTCAAGATTGCTTTGGCTATTCAGGGTTTTTGTTGTTGTTGTTGTTTTGTGGTTCCTTATGAATTTTAGGGTTGCTTTTTGTATTTCTATGCAAAATGCCATTTGAATTTTAATAGGGATTACACTGATTCTATAGAGGACTGTGGGTAGTACAGACATTTTAACAATATCAACTCTTCTATGAATATACAATACCTTTCCATTTATTTGTGACTTCTTAAATTTCTTATTTTCTTTTTAAGATTCTTTTTTTGAGAGTGGGAGGGGGTAGGAGAGGCAGAGGGAGACGGAGAGAAAGTCCCAAGCAGTCTTCCCATCAAGTGCAGAGCCTGACACAGCTGCAATCTCAGAACCCTGAGATCATAGCCTGAGCCAAAACCAAGAGTCAGATGCTTGACTGACTGAGCTACCCAGATGCCGTATCTTTTTTTAAAAGACAGTTCATTGTATGTAGAAATGCAACTGATTTTTATATGTTGATTTTGTATCCTGAAACTTCACTGAATTTATTTATTAGGTCTAATAGTTTTTGGGTGGAGTCTAAGATTTTCCGTATGCTGATCATGTCATCAGCCAACAGAGACAATTTTACTTTTTCCTTTCTGGTTTGTGTGTCTTTTATTATTGATTGGTTGATTGATTGATTGCCTATTTGCTCTGGCTAGGATTTCTAGTACTCTGTTGAATCATAGTGGTGAGAGCGGGCATGCTTGTCTTGTTCCTCATCTCAGAGGGAAAGCTTTCAGCCTTTCACCATTGAGTATGATGTTGGCTGTGGGCTTGCCAAATATGACCTTTATTATGCTGAGGTATATTCCTTCTATACCCAATTAGTTGAGAGTTTTTATCATAGAAGAATGTTGAATTTTGCTAAATGCTCTTTCTTCATCTACTGAGATGATCGTATGATTTTTCCCTTACACTATGTAACATGATGTATTATATTTTTGATTTGCATATGTTGAATCATCTTTGAGATGATTCATCCCAGAAGTACACCCCACTTGACCATGGTGTATGATTCTTTTAATGTGCTGTTGGATTCAGTTTGATAGTATTTTGTTGAGAATTTTTGCATGTATATTCATCAGGAATATTGGCCTATAGTTTGTTTTCTTGTAGTATCCTTATCCAGCTTTGGTATCACAGTAATGCTGACTATATAAAATGAGTTTAGGAGTTTTTTGTTTTTTTTGGAAGAGTTTGAGAAGAATTAACATTAATTCTTCTTTAAATGTTTGATATAGTTCAACTGTGAAGCCACTTGGTCTGGGGGTTTTCTTTATTGGGAGATTTTTTTATTACTTATTCAATCTCTTGTTATTTTTCTGTTCAGATTTTGTATTACATCATGATTCAGTCTTGGTAAGTTTTATATTTTGTGGAATTTATCCTGTTTCTTCCGAGTTGCCAAATTTGTTGGCATATAAGTATTCACAATAGCCTCTTATGATCTTTTGTGTTTTTGTGGTATTAGTTGTAATGTCTCCTTTTTATTTAAAATTTTACTTATCTGGGTCCTCTCCCTTTTTTTTCTTAGTAAGTCTAGCTAGCTAAAGGCTTGTCAATTTTCTTTATTAAAACAAAAACAAAAACAAAAAAAACCTCACCAGCTCTTAGTTTCATTGGTCTTTCTATTTCTATTCTATTTCTTTGATTTCTCCTTGGGTCTTTGTTATCTCCTTCTTTTTGCTAACTTTGGGCTTAGTTTGTTCTTGTTTATCTAGTTTGTTGAGGTGTCATTAGGTTATTACTTGAGAGCTTTCCTTTTTCTTATGTAGGCATTTATCACTATAAACTTCCCTCTTAGTGCTGCCTTTGCAAATTTCCATAAGTTATGGTATGTTGTGTTTGCATTTTCATTTGTTTCAAGATATTTTTAAAATTTTTTCTTTGGAAATGCCTGGGTTGCTCAGTGGTTGAGCATTTGCCTTCGGCTCAGGGTGTGATCCCAGGGTCCTGGGATTGAGTCCCACATTGGGCTCCTCTCAGGGAGCCTGCTTCTCCCTCTGCCTATGTCTCTGCCTCTCTCTCTGTGTCTCTCATGAATAAATAAATAAAATCTTAAAAAAAATTTCTTCTTTGACTAGTGGTTGTGCAAGGGTGTGTTAATTTTCACATATTTGTGAAATTTCCAGTTGCCTCCTATGATTGATTTCTTAGTTTCATACCATTGTGGTCAGAAAAGATATTTGGTATAATTTCAATCTTAAAATTTGCTGAGACTTGTTTTCTGACCTAACTAACACATGAGCTATCCTGGAGAATGTTCCATGCATGCTTGAGAAGAATATGTTGTATTCTCCTGCTGTTGGGTGAAATGTTCTGTAGATGTCTGTTAAGCCCATTTGATCTAAAGTATTATGTAAGTCCCTTATTGATAAATCCCTTATTGACTTCTGGTCCAGGTATCTACCTTTTGAAAGTGAGGTATTGAAGTCCCTACAGACATTGTATTGTCCATTACTCCCTTAAGCTGTCAGTGTTTGCCTAGTATGTTTAGGTGCTCCTATGTTGGGTACATATATATTTATAATTGTTATATCCTTTTGATGAGTAGACCTTTTTATCATTATATAATGAACCTCTTTGTCTTTATTACAATTTTTTACTTATAAGTCTATTTTATGTGATATAAATGTACCTACCTCTGTTTTCTTTTGGTTTCCATTTGCTTGGAAGATCTTTTTCTGTCCCTTGACTTTGAGCCTTTCTGTGTCCTGGAGGTTGAAGTGAGTTATTGGCAGCAAGTAGTTGGGACTTTTTTTTTTTTTTTTCTCTTTCTCACCCATTCAACCAGTCTGTGCCTTTTGATTGGAGACTTTAATCCGTTTACATTTGAGTGTGTTCTCTCATGGCTGTGCAGCCTTCCTTAGCTTGTGTGCATGGCAGTGGAAGTCAACAATGAGTGTTGGGCCAGGGGCATGCAGGTGGACAGCTGGAAGGGCTAGCCCTGCACCTGACTGTAGTGTGTATGTGTGTGTGTGTGTGTGTGTCAGTTGCAGGGGTGTAGGCTGTTGTTTTGCACTTGCACAGCAGCAGAGGCCTGGGCTGGCTTCTTATGCAGTTCCCAGGCTCCAGTGAGGGACTGGGGAGGCACACAGGTGGCTGACATCAACAAACATGAATAGGTTCGGGGTGAAGACTGGTGAAATCTGCAGGTAGTTTGCGGTTGCTATGCTGGATACTGGTCTCTTCAGTGGTCAAAGCACTACAGCCTTCTACAGAGCAATTCACTGTGTGGCCATATGGCTGATACTGGTAGCCCCTACTTTTCTTATGTATTCATCGCCTTCTCTGTATGTCTCCAGCCTTGCTGGTCTCTAGGTGGGGTTAAACTAAAGCAGAGGCATCATGTGGTACACCAAAAGGCTGGGAAGCTAGTTGCTTACCCTGTATTCTTTTTTCTCTGGAAAGGGAGAAAGTTCTAGTTGGAAAGAGCCCTCTTAACACTGAGCAATGCTAGTTTGGGGAGTGGGATGATGTAGGCAAATTGAAGCTGTTCTTCCTTGCCTTTTTGAGTGGTTAGTCTCAAGGTTTTTGTCCCACTGTGTTACTGAAGTTCCTTAAGTGGACTCCAAAGCTCTTCCAGAGCTGTTTTGTTCATGGAGAGCTGCCTCATTGTTGATCTTTGTGGGGGACGGAGGCTGGAGTCTCTTACTCTGCCATCTTGCTGATGTCACTCCTGCTTCTGATCTCTTTATCTCTGACTGAAAAACTGTGTTGTCACTGGCTTGCATCCCTCTGACAAGAAACACTTCAAATGAGAGACCCGTGGAAAAAATCCAAACCAAAACATTGATTTGCTCAGGGATTGCTCACCGCAGATTTTACTGTTGCTGCCACTGCTCACTGATGTTTGAAGGAAGGCGATCAGTTTTGGATACCAAGAAAGGAAATGCTCAAGCAGGTATGATAAGTTAGTGTTCTTAGATGGCTGGACTTGGTGTTGGATGTTGGAAGGCCCAAACCAGATCTCTGAACCTTATCTTTCACAAACCACTTCTCCTTCTGAGCTTCAGTTCCCTAACACGAAAGAAGGCCATATATTCATTCTTTCTAAGATGGTTATTAAGCTCACAACAAAAATGTGAAGGTGATAATGCTTTGATGATTCTTAGGTACTAAAGAAGTAAGAGTCACATCAATATGACTCTACTGAGAACCTTGAGGTTGATGTTATTTTGTTTGTTTGTTCAGCTTTTCCCGTGGAAGATAAAGATAGTCCTGTGGGAGAAGCTTTAGGGTGGATAGTTTCCTGTGAGGCCACAGCAAGCAATGGGCAGAGCAGGGCAAAAGTGAGGTAAACTTGGGTCAACTCATTCCATCACTGTGCAACTTTTGCGTCACTTAATCTTTCTGACCCTCAGGTTCCATCCTGAGGTGTTGTAAGGAGGAGACACCCCCTCTTCTAATAAGCTCTCACAAGTCCACATCAGTGCTGTTCCACACCCTTGCATTGCTCTGTGCCCGATAGGCAGGGAGCATACTAACTGCCCTGCGTGGTTGGCATCCCTGTCTGTCTCTCCCCTCAGGCTGCAAGCCCTTGGAGAAGCTGTAGGTTCCCCACCTGACACGTTTGTATTCTCCATGCTTAGCCCTCTGCTTGTTAATATTTGATGCTGCATGAATTGATGAGTAGTGCTTAGCACATAGCAAGCACTCAGAAAATGGTACTGCTGTTGTTATTCTAGGAGAGATTTGTCTTTTAAAATAAGCTTACAGATGTCTCCACTCATCTCAATTAGCTGGATGTTAAAATGCAGACTTGGGTAAGGAATGACCATAGCAAGCAATTTTGGCTTTCTGGAAGGCTTTTAACAAAGAAAGGCAACAACTGCCAGTTGTTTTGTAATGATGACCCCAGATTTTTAAAACTCTGACCAGTGATCTCAGATCATGGTCTTGAGACAACTTGAAGGCATACTTGGTAGGTTTCTAAACCATCTTCTTCTAAGAGATCTGATAAAGCCACAGCTTCCTGGGATTCTCAGAGGCAGGGAGACTGTGACAGCCAGGAGACACAAAAACCTGAGGCTTGTTGTCAGATGGGACAGGCCTGAGTTTGAATTCTAGCTCTGCCATTTGTGAACATGTGGCCTTGGGAAAGTTGTAGAAGTTCTTCATACTTCAATTCCCTCATCTGTAGAATGAAATTAAGAATAGAACCTCTTGGGTGGCAGTCCAGGCACAGCTCCTGCGAGGATTAAATGAGGCCATGTATGTGAAGTACTTTGCACAGTGCCTGGCACACAGTACTGGCTCAGGAACCTCGCTGGCATTGCACTGAGACCTCCTCCTGCCTTGGGGCACTGTTGGCACCACCGGGCCCTCCCCTTCTTCCTTCTGAGTGATGTTAAGGCTCTGGGGAAATTTAAAGTAGCTTTTCTTTGTGGATGATTTGAAGATTCCTGACCTAGAGAGATGATTGGAGCTAGTTCCTTTTGTGCTGTGGGATTTGCTAGAAGAAAAGTTTCCTCCTAAGCTGGTGAAAAAATAACTTTCTTCCCTTATATGGTTTTAACTTGTACTGAGCCCCTTTTTCCTGTTTTACCATTTCAGACCTTCTATGTGATCTTGAAAAGCATTTTGTTTTCTTCTAAATATGTTCATAATGATTGCAGAAGCAGTAGTGTGCTTGTAAAGTGTACTCCTGACTCTTGTCCATTTCTGTGCTGAGTCATTGACCCCTTCACCTTCTCCATTCTCTCTCATTTATGGTGCACCTGAAGAAGGGAGTCATACTAAATGTTGTCAGATGAAAGCAGTCCTGTTAAAGAAACATGTTGACCTGTGGTTATTCTCACACTCATTCTTTTGGGGACACACACACACACACACACAGACACACTAGTGCTCTCCAACACAAAGTTATACTTGGAGGAAAAAGGAATTCTTAGAGTTAGATTAGCAATGTATGTAGCAAAGTATGATCTGTCTGGCTTTTCAATTCTTCATTTCTAAAATATTCAAACAGTGTGTTCTCTTTGACCTTTTTTGACTATAAACACACAGAAGTTTTTTTTATTCTTTTGTCCATTTATCCATTTACCCATCTACCCATCTATTGACATATTCTTCCATTCATGTGCCTACTAAATAACTTTTAAATACCTTTCACGCTTTAGGTATCATTTATGCAAGATAAAACTCAGTGGGTTGGGTGTGAAGAGATGGAGGTCTAAGTTCCAGCTCTGCCATTAACTCAGTATCCACAGAGAGAAGAAATGTTTCACATTATATGGTGACACTGAGCTTTTCTTCCTCTGGTATTTTATAATACAACCCAATAGAAAATTTGACCACTGCTCAGGTGCTGTGGTTATAGGACATTTCACACGCTTTGAGATTAATGAAAAATGTACAGATGGCTCTGTTGTACATTTAAGCATTTTAATTTATGTCAACATTCACACTTTCTTCAAAAAGCGTACTTTATTCTGGGGAATCTCGTGGCGGTGGTGTTTATGAATGACAGTATACCCATCTTATCATTTTTGGCTTGTCTGATGGTTTCCCAAATGTTACATTCTCATTTTATCAAACCATTAACAATGGTGGACAAGGAATGTCAGAAAAGTCCAACCCTGATTTTTCCTCTTTGCCTTTCCTTTGTTCTGTTTTTATGGCTCCAGTAACAGGGATTTTATTATAGCAGTTTGTGTCCTCAGCTCTTTTGCTGAGGCTCTGCATAATTTATGATCTAGATTCCAAAATGTTAGTGAATTGCTGCACCAGAAATAATGGAATGTGACAGCAATGGATTCCACATTCTTGGCCCAAATATTTGTGTCTGTGGTTTACAAGTCATTTCAGAGCATGATTGCTACATTGCTCAAGCTGTTACTGAGAATGAATTCTGACAAAGGAAGAGAATTTGGGTAATTATGAAAACACAAAATGGGTCTGTGCAACAGGATTCTGCTCTTGAGTATCAGGAAGAAGAGCATATCGCCCCCCAACATTCCCCCTCCATAGACATGGTTCACCCCTCTGTCAGGCCACGTTGCTGAATATTGGGTATGTGATTCAGATCTCAGAGTATCTGTTATGTTAAAGGTATACATGATTAGTGAATCAACATTTATTGGACACTTATCCTATCTGAATAAAGTAGGTGTGTGCCCTAACAATGCACCCTTGGGGCCCTCACTTTATTTTTAAGAGTTTTATCTTCCTGGGGTGAGTGCCTGGTGAGATAGTGAATGATAAATCTCACATAAGCCCAGATGACCCAAAAGCTCCATAATCTGTTTAACTCCTTTTCGTTGAAATGGATTTTTATTAGGTATATCTTCCAACTCTTTCAGAAAGATCTGGAAACAGAGCCTACTTTAAATGCAAAATCATTTAAACGGACCAAAAATTACAGTTACTTCAGAAGTACTAAAGAGACTGGTGTAATAAATGAATCCCTTGCTCTCGTGTTGTTGTGGCTTTTGTTGGTGAGTCAGAAGAGGTTTAGTGGTTGTGGAATCAACTCTATGAAGAATCTGGAAGGTTTGTGTGGTATTAAATTGTCCTTCGTATGGCAAAAATGAAATAAAAATCATCTCACCAAATTCTTGGACTTTTCATAAAAAGAGTCCTATATATTAATTATCATTAGTGAGGTGATAGGACATAAATGCAGTGGATAGGAGCATGCTGCTACAGTTTTGTAAGGGTGTCTGAGGGACTGAGAGTTGCTCTTTACTAAGAGCTGCTCTTATCTTGTAGTAAAAATACTGATGCATTGTTTCCACAATCAGTTTGAACCTTTACTCTATGATCCAAGTACCCAAAATGTGGACAGAACTATGAAGTAGGACATATATAGGAATGTACATAGCTGCTGTACCCTCCAGCGAAGTGTGATGAAAAATGCATGTGTTTAGGATTTCTTATTCATTTGTTTATTTTGTATTTAGTGAGCACTCTGTCTTGGGCACTGTTCTTGGCATTGCAGATAAAGCAGTGAATAAAACAGAGCCCCTACTTAGCTTATACCCCAGTACAGGAGACATGATTTTGAAAGAGAGAGAGAGAGAGAGAGAGAGAGAAAGAAAGAAGAAAGAAAAGAAGAAAAGAAAGAAAGAAAGAAAGAAAGAAAGAAAGAAAGAAAGAAAGGAAGGAAGGAAGGAAGGAAGGAAGGAAGGAAGGAAGGAAGGAAGGAAGAAAGAAAGAAAGAAAGAAAGAAAGAAAGAAAGAAAGAAAGAAAGAAAGAAAGAAAGAAAAAAATGCTATGAAGGAAAATAAAGCTGGGAAAGGGGCTAGAAAAGAACAGTAAGGGGATGGAGAGGAAGGAGGGAGTGGGGTACCAGCTGGGATATTTTAGGTGGTAAGGTCAAGTGAGGCCTCTGTGAGGAGGTAACAGTTAAATGGAGACCTGAAGGAAGCCCAGAGTGCACCTCAGAGTGAGCCACTCTTGGGTTCGAATTCCTTCTTTGGAACTTACTTGCTAATGGGCCTCTCTGCTCTTGCATGGAGGATTTGTTATTGATATTCTTCCTCTTCTTCCTTCTCCTCCTCTTCCTCTTTTTCTTTTGCATTTACAAATTAAATACAGTTTTATATTCTCTGACCATGCTGGTTAACCCAAAGTTGTTTGTTTGTTTGTTTTTAAGATTTCATTTATTTATTCATGAGAGACACAGAGAAAGAGGGAGAGACACCGGCAGAGGGAGAAGCAGGGAGCCCGATGTGGGACTCAATCCCAGGCCCATGGCATGACCTGAGCCAAAGGCAGACGCTTAACCACTGAGCCCCCCAGGTGCCCCAAACTCAGAGTTTATAATACTTACAGTAGCCGTATTTTCCAAATAAAAATTCAAGACTCAACAATCTGATCTGAAAAAAACCTTATTTCTGATTTATGAATTTATATGCATAAATGTCCAAGGGAGTTATAAAAATTAATTATATTTGCTTACACATTTAGTCACTCTTTTCCTTTATTGAGAGGAAGATTACATAAAATTGACCATTTCTGGAAAGCTCTAGCCTATGGATGGATACCTTCATTACCTTAAATGCCCACAGTCCCATGAAACTCTTTCGGGGAGTCCAAAGTCAATTTTAACAGATAGAGATTTCAACTTCTTGGAACTTAATGTGGGACAGTGGGTGGCACAAATGTTGACCTAAGTGGGAAGTGACAGAAAAGTTCTATAGTCAGAATTTCTAATGTGGTGTGTTTTGGAGACTATGATCTGAGTGGGAATGATGTGGACAACATTGCTGTCAGTTCACAGTAACGTTAAAAGCTTCTTTAGAGAAAGAGTCCACCAGGACCTTATTACTTCTAGAGCCACTGGCTGCTCTGGGGAGAGATTCAGAAGCCCATCACCCATGAGATTGTGTCTGTTGTACGTCAGGTTTCCTCTTGTGGAGCGTTACACCCCGCAGCTCTGTCCTGGCAAGACTTCTGGCCTTCGGAGCCCCTGAATCTGGAGCACTCAACTGTCATGGTCATTATTGTAATACTCTGTATTTCTACAGTGCTTTATGAATCGCTTCATTTTGTCCTCATTAAGAATCCTGTAGAGAGTCAGGGCTGACCCACTTGACCGGATGGGCAGGGAGTTCACATGTCTGAGGTCACCGAAGAAGCCAGGACTGTACCCAGATCCAAACCCATGAACACGTTTCCCCTGTGCCACCATGCTGGAGGACCACCTTCCTTAGCATAGAGCTGCTGACTTGTGGCAGATCCTTCCACAGAAATCATGTGGGTGGGTGCTAGGGTCCTGGTCAATAGTATGAGGTAAGCCAGGAGAGGAGAGAAAAGACATTTGGCTTGGGGCCTGAAGCCAGAGAATCATGTCGGGGAGAGATGGCACCTAAGAGAGAAAAGAGACTTCCTTGAACACTAGGATCACAAATTTTAGAGGTAGAGAGGGACTGTGGTGATTGTATAATCCAATCCCTTTAATGTTTAGAAAAGCAAAACGGAACAAAACTAAATGACAGCTCAGAGAAGTTGAGGGATTTAAATCACAGAGCTGGTTCGTGGCCAAACAGTATGAAAGCCTGGTGTTTCTTATGCCCAGGCAAATGGGTTTCTGTTTTATTTTTCTTCCTTGTATCAGGCTTATGCTCTTTAATCTCCCTCCCGCAGTGGAAAGCCTTTGAATTTTTGACAGTTTCGTATTTCTAAAAGCAGTCCCGATTAAAATGACTTTAATTGAAATAAGAACAGTGATTAAGGCCATCCTATCCTTGTTATTGCGGGTTTAATCCTCCTCACCATCCTCTCCTTGAATTGTGACTATACCACAGAAGTAGAGCTCAATGGATACTGGAGGCAGTTGCTCATTTCATATAAATGTGTTTTCTTTTCTGTTGTTTCACGTATTACAATGTGGTGTTATTTCTTTCATGTCTCTCCTCCCTTCTACTCTCCTCCCTTCTAGGCTATGAGCTCCTTGAAGGCCTGGCAGCAGGCCTTTCAAGTTAGGCTTATACCCCGAGCACAACATATGACCCTCAGAAGGCTTTCATTAAAGGTGTCTGTTTGGGTGGCATGTTTCTGTTGCATCTCTTTCAATGCCCTCAGCTCCACCTGGTCCTCTTTCCCACCCCAGACTACCCCCCCCCACCCCATCTCAGGATGAAAGCAGTTGTTCTAGAATCCTAATCGTTAGCAGGAAAATTTGGAGCCTTGTGATTCATGCCCATGTTTGTCTTTTTAAGTATCTGTATTTTGAGAGCTAGTGGTCATTGTTATTCTTTGTTCATTTGAACTGCCCTCTATTTTTGTTTGTATCTTTGAGTTCAGCTCCACGATATTGATTTCCTTTTAATGGAATAAAAGCCACCTCAGATCTTTCCTGCATATTGAGTTATGTTTTGGTGTTCAGGAAAGGCAACGCCACCTAGTGATTAGGAGCTCAGGCTGTGGAGTCAAAGGGGTACAGAGTTTCTCCTGTCCTCTCAGTGGGGTTATCTTGGGGCCAGTTGTTTGCCTTGATAAGCCTTGGGATTTTCCCAAGCTATTAAAGCCAGAGCCGCATTGACCACATCATTACAATTCTAAACAGCAACATGTTCCTGGATTGTTTTCTTCTTCAATCATCCATGCAGATGGAGAGATGAGCTTTTGCCAGAGTGGGCATCTTGATGGTGATCCTGGGTAGGAGGACACATACAGAATCTCACACTTTCAACTCTCTTATTTTATTAGTTATTAAAGCTTACCTTGTACAAATACTTGTAAACATATGCTCAGTGTTTTTAAAAATTTGTGGCAGAAAGAGATTTGTTGGAACATTTGAAGATTTTTGGATCTCATTTCCCAAGAGTCTAGCAGTTCATCCCTTTACCCATTATTGAACATTTATAAAAGCAGAGTTCTGACAGCTTTTTACAATATCTTGAGATTATAATAATGATTTCTGTGTCAGACATTTGTTTGCTTCAGAGTCTGGCTGGTTGATACTATAGTTCATTCTGCAGACTGAGTTAGTGTTTAGGAGTGTGGTGATTTTAAAATACGTCCACAAGTTCCCTGACATTCCTTCCCTCAAAAAGCTGAGTCTAATTCTCCTTCCCTTGAATGTGGGCTATTAGGGATGCCCTTCAAACCAATAGAATATGGCAGAAGTGATGCTATATGATCTCTGAGGCAAAGTCATAAAAAGGATACAGCTTCTGCTTGGCTCTCTCCCACTGGGATCACTCACAATGCCATGTTGCCAGATTGCTCAAACTTCATCTCCTCTTGGAGGAGAATAGTGGTATTCCCCTTTCAAACCAAGAGGAACCGCTAGGAGAACTACTCATCTCACTTGAGATATCTGCAGGAATGGGACTCCTATTCTTTGAACAGATGCTTGATTATGTAGTGAATTTGCTGTTCTGGTCTTTGTACCTTCCTGAGAGGGAGAAGAGAAAGGTGGAGATGTACCAGTAGTATAGAATTGACACTCCCCTAACTTGGCAAATCAAACACACAGAGATTTCCTGTGGACCAAAGGGTGTACAAGTTAGCTTGAGACAACTTCTCCAGAACACCCTCCAAGAGGGTTCTTTTGACTGAGCAAACCCCAGCAGCACAAGACTGTTGGGTGTAGCTCTATGGATGGGGTCTGATATCAGGGCTCCTACATCAGAAATTGTACAATGGGTAAATCTCTGCCCAGAGGCTCCCAAGAACTTATACAAGACTCCCACAGGGATCCCTGGGTGGCGCAGCGGTTTAGCTCCTGCCTTTGGCCCAGGGCGTGATCCTGGAGACCTGGGATCGAATCCCACGTCGGGTTCCCGGTGCATGGAGCCTGCTTCTCCCTCTGCCTGTGTCTCTGCCTCTCTCTCTCTCTCTCTCTCTGTGACTATCATAAATAAATAAAAAATTAAAAAAAAAAGGACTTCCACAAATGAGACCAGCATTTGAATGCTTGAACAAAGGGCAGCAATAGCCAAGAAAATACCGGTTAAGTAAGAGTCACCTGTCCATTTTGGTGCCCACTAGCCCAATACATTGGAGTGAGGGAGGAAAGAAGTACTAGTTGTTTTCCAGTAGAACCTGGATAGACCTTTCTCTGTTGTTTATGGTTAAAGTGGCATACTTATTTCTCAGCTTCCCTGGCAAGAATGGCTTGCTGCTTATAGCTAATTAAATGTGAGGCCATGGAAAATGCACGTGTAGTTCTTCAGTGTCTGTTTTTCTGCCACAACCACTGAGGTGGGGCGGGTACAGAACAGAGCCTCCTGCTGACTCACCTTGGACATGTAGAGTGAGCAAGAAACAGACATGTGGCGAACCTCTGAGACTGTAGTGTTCCTTGTGACAGCATAACCTAGCCTACTCTGATTAATACAAGCAGGGGCACGGAAACAGAATGCCCTCATGTTAGATGTTTCCCTGGACATCTGGAGCTCAATTGAGAAGTCAGGTTTTGAATCTGAGGTCTGTGCAGCCTGAGTCCAGCTTAAGGGAACAGCGCTGCTCTAGGGACAGGCCAGAGCCTGTCCACGAATTATCGATTCCCTGCCCCTGAGGAGATAAGGAGAGAAAGCAAGAGTAAGCATTTTAAAACCTTGATAGAAACTGGCCATTGCCATGATATTTGATTGCATTTTACAGCAGTAATTGGCAACAGACCATAAAAGGCAAAAAGCCCCCAAACTGGCCCTTTACAAGATAGTTTGAGAAGTCCTGCTTTATACTGTATTCCAATCAGACTCAGATACAGTTAAAAGAGTAATCAATTTTGGAATGATTTCTTCATTGTATTTATTCCATATATCTATTCTGCTTATAGAGCTTTTTGATCTTTCTTTTGAAATGAATGACAACACTTAGAGTAGTAATATCAGCAGCTATGCAGTGTAAATGCCTGTATTTCCTCCCCTTTCCTTTCAAACTTGTCCTTACCTCTTCACTCCACTTCCTCTCAGGATATCCCTCCTCAAATCCCATATACTTTTCAGCTACCCTACATCTGGCTTCTTCCCCCCACCTTTCTTCTAAATTTCTTTTGCTAAAGTATCCACTGCTCTTCTAAACATCAGGTCTGCCAACCTCTCCTGAAGCTTCCTTTACTTGAAATCCTTACCCCATCTGCCACTCCTGACACCCTTCCTGGGACTCCTCCTTCACTTGGCTTCTAGAGCTCCTCTTTGTCCTAGGGTTTTACTTTTCAAGAAACAACTCAAGAAACAGCAAAAGCTGGGAATACATCATCAGGAGGGTAAATTTTTAAAATTTAGCTCATTAATGGATTTAATAAGCCATTGTACTTATTTTGTAAAGAACCCTTTTATAATGTGAATAAGCATTTTTTTGTTGTTGTAAAAGGTAGGTTTTTCAATTAAAACCTTTTTTTTTTTTTAAAGGAAGTAATACTGGAAATCAGGCACATACACTGAGTAACATGAACTGATTCACTCTTAAAAATTTCTCTTCATCCCAAGGCATTATGATGTCTTCATTTTAAGACATTTCAATTTCATTTGATTTGCTTTAGTTATCACTTGCTGAGATTTCCCCTGGTTGAGCACTGGGCACATTAATTCTTTATTCAGGAAGTGAAATGACTTGCTCAAGATTATACCACCAACTTCTGTTTCTAGGAAAATGAAATAGACATACTTTTCCTATTTCTTCCACTAAAGACAACTAAAAATTCTAGACATTATATGTAAAACAAATGGGGGAAGACTCAAGTAGAAAGAAGGCAGATGAGCTAGGGACCTCAGGACCCAAGAAATGACATGATGATGAATTCCCTGGTTTCTTTTTTGCTTCATATATCTCTGACTGGACATTGCAGAAACCAGCAACCTGGAAATGCCAATGGGTGCAGATGACCACCCCCCACCTCAAAAAAGCCCTGACAAAAGCTTACTCTCCAGCCAAAAACTCCATCTACCAAGACAGAAAACTTTTAGACAATCTGCTGTACTCTCACCAAACACCACAGAAAGAATTGAGGCCCCACCCACATCAACAAAGGCTAGTGGAGAGTATGAGCTTTTTATCCTTGCTAGACTGAAACAAGGCACCCTAACTTACCTGCTGGAGTAGTGCCAAAGAAGACAAATGAGAAGCCAGAAAGTTTGTCCCTGTCAGGTGAAACTCCCCCTCCCCCCGCGCCAATCTCTGTAATAGTAGAAGCCATGTGAGGAGCCTAGATCTCCACCCTCACACGGTTGTAGCCATGTATTATTCCTCCCCTTCCTGGGTAGTGCAAAGGAGACAGTAGAGAGTCAAGGCTTTCATCACTAATCAATGGTAATGAGGCCTCTACTCCTTTGCACCCCCAAGTCATTGAGTAACACATCTTGAGCCTGTACTTACATTCTACCCAGCAGTAACAAGGTACCCCTCCTATTTTCTCTCTGAAGGCTTGTTGGAGAGTCAGGACTTTTACCACCTCTCAGATAGAGAATAGTAACAAGGCCACTCCACTCTTCATGGTATCAGTAGAGGCTATGTGAGGAATAGTAATGCAGTGACCCTACCCCATTCAGCAAGGGTAATATCAGTGGTGGCCTAAACTTCCATCCAGCAAACACATGCCTCTTCCATCCTCTCAAGTAAAACTAAAGTTCTTGGATACATAAAACAAACAGCACTCAAAAAGATAGAGAGAGGAGGGTAATCCAGCTAGGAACCACAGGGCCCAGAGAACAACATGGTAATGAACTTCGTAGGAGTGAATTCCCTCAACAGAGCCTAAATGGAGAGACCTGGACTTCTTCCTTGACCTGGCAGGGACAAGGTGGTACTCCCCTCTTTACCTACCAAGATACAAGATTGAAATAAGATTCAGAATCTTATAGTATCCCAAAAGACCGGATTTCATTTGAAACTCCCTCATCATACCAAAAACCAGGAAGATATCAAACTTAATGAGAAAAGACAACTAGTAGATGCTAATGCCAAGACAACACAGATGTTGGAATTATTTAACAAAGATTTTAAAGCAAACATCACAAAAATGCTTTAATGAGCAATTGTGAATATGCTTGAAACAAATGGAAAAAAAAATGAAGAACCTCAGCAAATAAATAGAAGGTATAAAGAAGAACCAAATGGGAATTTTAGAACTAAAACATAAAGTAACTAAAATAAAAGCTCAACAGATGGGCTCTACAGCAGAATGGAGAGGACAAAGGAAAGAATCAATGAATTTGAAGATAGAACAATGGAAATTATCCAATCTGAGCAAAAAAGAGAAACTAGAGTGAAAAGAGAGAGAGAGAAAATAGACTGAAAAAAATGAATAGGGCCTCAGGGACATGTGGGACTATAACAAAAGATCTGACATTTGTGTTATTTGAGTCCCAGGAAAGTGCTAAAAAAGAATATGGAGAAATAGTGGCAGAAAATTTACCCAAACCAGCAGGAAATATGAGCCTACAGATTGAAGAAGTTCAACAAACTTCAATAGGACAAACCCTAAAAAATTTACACCAAGATACATCCTAGTCAAACTTCAGAAAACTAAACACAAAGGAAAAAAGTCTTTCAGATACCAGAGGAAAACAACACATTACCTATAGGGGGAAAAACAATTCAAATGACAATGAGATTATCAGAAATAATGGAGGCCAGAGGAAGTAGCACAACATTTTTCAAATCTGAGAGAATTATTTCAACCCAGAACTCTATAGCCAGTGAAATGAAAATTAATACATTCTCTGTTGAAGGATAACTAAGAATTTTTCCCCTTACTCTAGAAGAATGGCCAAAGGAAGTGCTCTTAACGGAAAGAAAATGCTTGCTAAAGGAAGGAATTTTGTAATATTAGGAAGGAAGAACATGTTAAGAGCAAAAAATACAGGTAAATACAAAGGACTCTCCTATCAGCAGAATACATGTGGAAGAACTCAACAATAACCATCAACTGACGGGATCTGACATTTATAGAACACTCCACTGGCAACCGCAGAATACATTCTTTTCAGACACCTACAGAACATATAACAAGGTAGACCATATCCTGAGCCATAAAACAAACTTCAACAAATGTAAAGTAATTGAAATCTGCGTATGTTCTCTGAACATAATGGAATCACGCTAGAAATCAATAACAGAAAGATAGGTAGAAAAATCTCCAAACACTTGGAAACTAAACACACTTTTAAATGACAAATAGGTTAAAGAGAAAGTCTTAAGGAAAATGAAAAAAGGGCAGCCCAGGTGGCTCAGCGGTTTAGAGCTGCCTTCAGGCCCAGGGCGTGATCCTGGAGACCAGGGATCCAGTCCCACGTCGGGCTCCCTGCATGGAGCCTGCTTCTCCCTCTGCCTGTGTCTCTGCCTCTCTCTTTCTCTCTGTGTCTCTCATGAATAAATAAAATAAAATCTTAAAAAAAAAAAGAAAATGAAAAAATACATGGAACTGAATGAAAATGAAAATACTACATGTCAGAATTTGTGAGAATCAACTAAAGTAGTGCTGAGAGGGAAATTTATAGCACTGAATTACTTATATTAGACAAAAAGAAAAGTCATATAAATAACCTAAGCTTCACCTGAAGAAACTAGAAAAAGAAAAGCAAAATAAACCCAAAGCAAGACAAAGGAGGGAAATATAAAGGTAAGAGCAGAAATCAATGAAATTGAAAACAGAAAAACATTGGAGAAAAGTCAATAAAACTAAAAGCTGGTTCTTTGAAAAGATCTATAAAATTGGCAAACATGTAGTAATAATGACAAAGATAAATGGAAGATACAAATTACTAATATTGGGGAATATCATTATAGACTCTGCAAAACTCAAAAGGATAAGGAAATAGAATGAACAACTTTACACCTATAAATTTGACAACTTACGTGAAATGGACTAATTCTGAAAAGTACAAGCTATGACAGCTTACTCCATGTGTACTAGATAATTTGAAGAGTCTTTTAACTACTAAGCAAATTGAATTCTTCATTAAAAGCCTATCCAAAAAGAAATCTCTAAGCTTAGATGATTCCACTAGAGGACTCTACCAAACATTTAAAGAAGAACTAACACCATTGTTGCAATCTCTTCTAGAAGATGAAACAGGAGGGAACATGTCCCAACTCATTCTATAAAGCCAATGTTACTCTGATACCAAAACTAGGCAAAAAAAATTTTTAAATTATATGCACATAAACAATGAATGTAGATCCAAAATTTTAAACAAAATATCAGCCATTAGATTTCAGCAACATAAACGGGTGCCTGGGTGACACAGTCGGTAAGTGTACGACTTGTTTTTGGCTCAGGTAGTGATATCATGGTCTTGGGATTGAGCCCATGTGTGATTCTGCTCAGCGGGAGTCTGCTTTGGATTCTCTCTCTTTCTCCCTCTGCCCCTCCAGCTTGTGCTTTTGCACTCTTACTCTCTCATTCTCTCTCTCAAATAAAAAAATAAAAAAGAAAGAAAAGAAAAAAAAAAAAAGAATTCAGCAACATATATATACCATGACCAGAGCGGTGTATACCAGGAGTTCAAGACTGGTTCAATATTTAAAAGTAAGTCAATGTAAACCACCATATTAATAGGCTCAGGAAGAAAAATCGCATGATCATATTAACTGATGCAGAATTGAAAAATAAAAACAAAATATCTAATAATTCCAAATACAGTGAGGATGTAGAGCAATTGGAACTCTCATACATTGCTGATGGGAATGCAAAATGGTAAGACTATTATGAAATGTTAACACTGACTTACCATATTACCCAGAAACTTCACTCCTAGGTATTTATTTTAGAGAAATAAAGTCTCCATACCAGCTTTCCAACTTTCTATGAAAGTATAATTATCTCAAAGTAAAAGATTAAAAAGTAAAAAAGATTACTGAGCCAGCTGAAGTCAGAGCTAGGATTGAGAACAGTATTTTTTTTGGCTCTTATCAAAATCTTTGTTATCATTCTGAACCTTTAAGAAACAACTAATTTTGCTCATGCAGTCTCAAAATGCCAAATCTAGATGTCCGAACTCTTCTAATTCTTCAACTTGCTTGACTTCCAGAAGCACTTGGAGGCATGTGCAAAAGCCACTAGCATATCTTATAGTTTACTACATTTGTATTTGCTGAGGAATTTGAGATGGCCTCTGCACTTTGGAGCAATTAGCTTGTGACCTGAACCAGGCATTAGTGGGGTGCTTCTGACCACTGTCGGAGACATGTGAGAAAATCAGAATATTAGTGTATTCTAGCATTAAGAGAACCTTAGAACCACAGAATGTTAGAATTGAAGACTTTTTGTAAAATATTGTTTAGTCTAACTCCTTCCCTTTACTGATAAGAAAACTTATTTTTGGAGAGATCCATTGACTAACCTAAGATCACACAACAGATTCATGGCTAAGCCAAGAGGAAAACACATTCCCATGATTGTATGTTTCTGTGCTGTGATGCAGGTCCTGTTGAAGTCACCAGGCTGAGAATTTGCTTATGACATCTATGGAAATGACTGGATGGGTGGCTATGGATACCTCTCTATTCCATCTCAAAGGGATTGCCTTATTAAAACATGTAATTTTATGGAGCAAGAGATGTGATAGTGCATGATGGATTTTATCCTGCCACCATCAAGGATATACATTTGTAGCATTCACACACTGGAATTCAAGGACCCAACTTTTGCAGTTGATTTTTTTTTTAATCTTCTCATTCTCTTCTTTTCTGTGTGTGTGTGTGTTTAAATTGCATATAGATGAATGTTTTTCTTTTTCCCTAGAGTGTGACCCTTGGAGACTGGTCACAGAGATGTCATAGCACTAATGGTCTCTCTGTAGCTTACTTTGCATAATGGCCACAATTTTCTGAAATCAAAATTTCTCCAACCTTTGAATAATGAATGGTGTCTTCCCCCACTGCTGTTTAAGGGATTAGTCCAGGAACAGAAGAAAATAATCAAAATGACCAATTGAATATTCAGTGCCATATAATAAAAATTATAATAGCTACCATTTATTGAGCATTGATTCCATACCAGGCACTGTGCTAAGTAAGCTCTTAATGCACATCTTACTTAATCTTTAGAATAACCTTTTGTAGTAGGTGTTATGATCCTTTTATGGATATGGAAACTGAGGCTTATGGAGGGTAAGCAGTTTACTCAAGGTCACAGAGTTGGTACATGGTAGATATATAAATCTCAGAAAATTGATCAGGGAACTGGTTTTTAGCAAAAAAATATTTATTTACCTTAGAGAAGATTTTTCTTTTTAAAGCTTAGAAACAGGGATGCCTGGGTGGCTCAGCGGTTGAACGTCTGCCTTTGGCTCAGGGGGTGATCCTGGGGTTGTGGGATCGAGTCCTGCATTGGGCTCCCTGTGGGAGGCCTGCTTGTGTCTCTGCCTTCTTTCTGTGTCTCTCATGAATAAAAAAATAAAATCTTAAAAAAAAATAAAGCTTAGAAACAGAACAAAGCCTCTCAACATAACACCCAATTATCTGATACATATTTTAAATAAAAAAGGTCTAATTGGATCTTTTTACTCATGGTCTTTGCCTAAACACCTCCAGCATCTAGCACTGACTTACATACTTATATAGCAGGTACCACCAGTGTGTTTGTTGGGCATCCTGGCTATTACACTTGTTATCCCAGAGCACCCCAATGCCTGCTTCTCTCTGGTGACAGATAGAGTTGTATTCCCCAAGAAAGCAAGGATCCCTAACACTAGAGGAAGCTCTGTAGAAGTGATTACCAATTGAGAGGAGTCACTCTATTTGTGTAGCAAAATGGAAATCCAGATTTTCCAAAAGACAAAGTAGACTTTCAAGGGTGGTTTTCAAAATTATTTTACATAGACACCTTAACTAGCCAGCTGTTTTTCTGCATCTAAAATAGGGTTTGAAAAAAGAAAAAAAAATAAAAAATAAAAATAAAAAATAAAAAATAAAAAAAATAAAATAGGGTTTGATTCAACCAGAAGTTCCTAATGCCCAGTTTTTTCTTTAAACATTTTTTAAAGATTTTATTTATTCCAGAGGCAGGGGCACGGGGTGTGGGTTGTGGAGGAGCAGAGGGAAAGGGACAAGCAGACTCAGCATTGAGTGTCAAGCCCAACATGGGGTTCAGTCTCAGGACTAGAAGATCATGACCTGAGCAGAAACCAAAAGTCAGATGCTTAACCAACTGAGCCATCCAGGTGCCCCCTTATTGACCAGTTTTTTGAGACATACTTCTATGTAAAGCTGGATATATACCTATAAAACAAAACTTCTGCTATCATTGTGATAGGGCACACAGATTATTTTAATCTAAGATTATTATGCTAAAATAAAACTATTGACATTGGGAAACATCATTGTCATTACAAGGACAAAATGAGGGAGATTTCTGAAGCATCAAAGAAGGAGTTTATTGTTATTTTGCAAAAGTTGTAGGAGAAACCCAAAGCTCCTTGGAGTTAGTAATGGATCTTCTGCTTTTCCTCAGGAGCAAAGGGAGGAATGTCTTTAATTCTTGGGGAAGAGAAGGACAAGTATGCTTTCCACACTCTTGTGATCCAGATATGTGTTCATTAAGTTGATTCAGATGTTGACTAATAGCAAAGAGGAAAAGACTCTAAGGAGAAAAACACTGAGCTTAAACCTTTAAGTTTTTCATATAGGATCTCTGATTTAGACTGGTTTCTTTATACGTGTTAAACTTGCTATAAAGTCTCTCAAAATAAAAACATTTTGAAGATTCAAGAGAGTACATATATGGTGATATTTCCCAAAGATATGTTAAATAAATACTAGTAGTGGTTCACTTCTGTAAAGAACTTTCCCATTTACAGTCTTGGTACTCAAAGTGTGGCCCATGGATCAGTGACATCTTATCTCCTGGGAGCTTATTAGAAATGCAAACCCTTAGCCCCACCTCAGACCTAGGAAATCAGCTTCTGTATGTTAACAAGTTCCCCTGTGATTCTAATGCACATTAAGGTTTGAGAAGTCTTGGTCTGCAAAGTACTTTTATGTGCATGATCTCCCTTACCAGTGTAGCATGAAGATAGGAGAAAGTGATATTGACCTTAGCACACGCAGGAATCATTTCCCCTGAGATGAGGGAAATAATGGTGATAGCAGTTGACATCCCTTAAGCCCCCACTACACCAGTCCCTCTACAAAGGTCACCAGATTCATTTATCCTCACCACACCTCATGAGGGAGGTATTATTGGTTGCATTTTACAGTTGAGGTAAACAAAGCTCAAGAGGGTAAGTAACTCACTCAAGATCACACAGCCAAGAGGTGCTAGAGCCTGGATAGTTCCTTGATCTCAGAGCCCCTGCTCTTTGCAAGTGTTCAAGAACAACTAGAATGAGAGGGGATAACTACAGTGGACTTCAGTCTTGACTGTATTTTAGAATTGCTTGAAGGGCATTACAAAACACTGATGCCCACTCCCCTGCCCTAGTGTTTTTAAGCTACTATAACAAAATATCAGGGATCCCTGGGTGGCTCAGAGGTTTGGCACCTGCCTTCGGCCCAGGGTGTGATCCTGGAGACCCGGGATCAAGTCCCATATCAGGCTGCCCGCAGGGAGCCTGCTTCTCCTTCTGCCTATGTCTCTGCCTCTCTTTCTCTCTGTCTCTCATGAATAAATAAAATCTAAAAAACAAACAAAACAAAAAAAAACAAAATATCAGAGATTATAAACAGAAATTTATTGCTCACTGTTTTAAAGGATAGAATCTGAGATGAGGGGAAGTAACATGGCTGGCTCAGCTGGTGGAGCATGTTACTCTTGTCTTGATCTTGATCTCACATGGGGCTCTTGATCTCACGTGTTGTGAGTTCAGAGCCCCACGTTGGGTGTAGAGATTATTTTATTTTATTTTACTTATTTTTTTTTAAGATTTTCTTTATTTATTCATGAGCGACACACAGAGAGGCAGAGACACAGGCAGAGGGAGAAGCAGGCTCCACATAGGGAGCCCGATGTGGGACTCGATCCTGGGTCTCCAGGATCACACCCTAGGTTGCAGGCAGTGGTAAACCGCTGTACCACCGGGGCTGCCCTATTTTATTTTATATTATTTTAAAGATTTTCTTTATTTATTCATGAGATACACAGAGAGAGAGAGAGACAGACAGAGACACAGGCAGAGGGAGAAGCAGGCTCCATGCAGGGAGCCCAATCTGGGACTCGATCCCAGGACTCCAGGATCACACCCTAAGCTGAAGGTGGCGCTAAACCATGGAGCCACCCAGGGATCCCAAGTGTAGAGATTATTTTAAAGTAAAACCTTTAAATAAGAAGAAGAAGGGGCACCCAAGTGGCTCAGTTAGTTAAGCCTTTGCCTTCAGCTCAGGTCATGATCCCAGGGTCCTAGGATTGAGCCCCATATCAGGCTCTCTACTCAGCCGGGAGTCTGCTTCTCTCTCTTCCCTGCTCATGCTCTCTCTCACACACTTTCTCTCTCTCAAATAAATAAATAAATAAAATCTTAAAAAAAAAAAAAAAAGGAAGAAGAACAAGAAGTCTGAGATGAGGGTGCCAGCATGGTTGGATGTGGTTGGGTGACCTTCTTCCTAATCATGGCAGAAGAGGCTGGGGATCTTGCTGGAGCTTCTTTTATAAATCACTAATCCCATTCATGAGGGCTCCACCCTAATGACCTAATCATCTCCCAAACGCTCCACCTATTAATACCATCACCTTTGTGAGTTAGGGTTTCAATATATGAATGTTGTAGAGGTACAAGCATTCAGACCATGGCACTCATCCTCAGAAGTTCTGATTTAATTGGTCTGGGGTCTGGGCCTGGCACTGGGAATTTTAAAAACTCCTCATAAGATTCTAATGTGTACCTCAAGGTTGAGACCCACTGGTTTACAAACAGACTAAATGTCTCTTTGTTTGGCACTGTTGACAAGACCTCCATTGGAGACAGCTCACCTTCTCAGTTCACTTGTTGCATGGGTAGACTTTGAGATTGCTGACACTGAGAATGCCAGAATAGTGGCATAAATACCTAAAGCATTTCATGCATTGTTAAACACAACAATTGCACTCTATGTTCAGGCCATTGAGATATGGCTAAATGGCTGAAGGCAGATATATTTTTCTGTCTTTATGATGAGCACAATTCTCTTATCTTACTCCTTACACAGCGTGGCCCTCAGGTCCAAGCACCTTTACTTAAAATCTTATGTGTAAGTCTGCAAGGGGGTCTCAAATATTAGGCACAGAAGTTTTTAAAATAGCAAAATTCTAATCCTCTATCATTTGGCAACAGGATCTGGCTGTATGCTTTACATAAATATTTCATTTAGTCCTCCCCTTATCCTATTTCTCAGGTGAGCAAACTGAGGCTCAGAGAAAGAAAGCAATTTGCCAGAGTTTGGATTCAACTCAAAATATTGTCAAACAGCCCACGTGGTATCCACACTTTCTAATAAGAAGGAGAGTCTGTCCCTAAAGTGTCATACTTTCTAATAAGAAGGAGTCTAGCCCTATAGAGTCAATCCCTGGGAATTCAAGTTAGTTCAACAAAGACTTTCACAGGCTCTGATGTGAGCTAGACAACTGAGCTAAGACAGACACTGAACTCTAAGAATGAAGATAAGGTCATCTGCCTCACAGAGCTCACAGTCTTAAAGGGTAGACAAACGGATAGAGCAGCAAAGCCCAAAAGATAATTTGAGCCACATTTGTAATTTAAATTTTTCTAGCAGCCACATTTTAAAAGGTAAAAAAAAAAAAAGGTGAGATTAATTTTAATAATATATTTTATTTAACAATACATTAAAAATATTATCATTTCAACATACAATCAATATGAAAATTAATGATGTATTTTACATTCTTTTTTCATACCAAGTCTTTGAAATCTTGTGTTTATTTTGAGAGTGCATGCACTAATGCAGGGCGGGGGAGGGGGAGGCAGAGGAAGAGAGGGATTCTCAAGCAGCCTGCAGCGTGGAGCCTGAGACAAGGCCCGGATCTCATGACTCTGAGATCATGACCTGAGCAGAAATCAAGAGTATGACACTTAACCAGCTGAGCCACCCAGGCACCCCCATATGTATTTTATATTATAGCACATTTCAGTTCAGACTAGCTACATTTCAAGTGCTCAGTAGCCACATGTAGACAGTGGCTACCATTTTGGATAGTGTATATCTAGGGAAACGTTGAAGAAAGCCTGTCTTTGTTGTTGAGGAGCAGGGTTTAAGGGAAGTTGGTTGGTTGTTGCTCCCATTTTGTACTTTAAAAAGTATTTAAAAGTCACACATTGAAGTAAGTGTAATGCTGTGTTCCTTAAGTTCTATCTCTACACTCGGTGAAATAATGCAGTTATGCTTCTTAGAGACCCTCAGGTGTAAATGCTTTCATATATCAAAATTTCAGCAAAATGATTGATTCCAACTTTGACAGTGTTTTGCAGCCCAGCCTAGAGAAACGTTACCTGTGTCTCCCAGGCCTGGTGACCTAATGGTTCCTTCTGTCAGTAATACACACTTTTAATGCGGCTCAACATTGTAATGATTATAGTCTAGCAAACATTTTAAGAATCAATCTAAATGATAAGTGTTTACTTTATTAGAATATTTTTTAACTGGCTAGATCATAAACTGTTCTATAGAAACCCCCTTCTGGAAGATGTGGGTAAGGCTGTCTTTCTGTGATGAAATAATTTGGGATAGTAGATCCCCCTTGAGGAAATTCATCCTGGAGATATTAGCATCTGAAAGGCTCTGAGAAGTCCTATATTAACTTTGTTTAATTCAGGGCTTCATACACAGTTGACCATGGAAGACACATGTGTCCCAAGACATCTGTTGGCATCTCATGGGACATGAGAAGGTATGGGAAGGTATGAAAAACACAAAACTATATGATGACTTTGTTTAATTCAGGGCTTCATACACAGTTGACCATGGAAGACACATGTGTCCCAAGACATCTGTTGGCATCTCATGGGACATGAGAAGGTATGGGAAGGTATGAAAAACACAAAACTATATGATGACTTTGCTATGACCCTATATTTACATAATGGCACTTGAAAAATAAGGCATAAAGCCTTTCCTTTTTCAGTCTAAATTTGCATACTACAGACACTAGAGAGTGACTCTTTGGGCCAAAAGACCTCAAGAATTGCCATTATTTTTGTGGAAATACTGTCTTTGCACCTCCTTAGACTGGAGTCACTCTGTATTTAAGTGAACTGTTGTAGAGAGTGGGACACGAAAAGGAATATAGAACATAGATTAACCTCAAATACTGTGAGAGGCTGGACCTGCTGCCCAGCACTGCTTTGTAAAACACTGGACACCCACAGTTCCCATGGTCAAGCCAACTGCAGTTACATTCGTGATTTTGATCCATCTGCATGATATGTCCAGAGTCCAGTCTAATAATTAGATTAAACAATTTCATAATTAGATTACTTCATTAAATAAAGGAAAGACCATTTGTTCTTATGGGGGACGATGCTTGTCCTTCACTGACAACACCTGGTACCATGTAGTTTAACAACTGTTATCAGGATAGGTTTCATTACTTCAGAAACTAGGAAACACTGGTCAGTGTAGAAGCCACTTAGGTGCTACCATAAATTGTTTCACATTTGCCTCTCTGCAGAGCTAAACCCATTCTCTTTCTACTTTTCTCTACAATCCACTCTAGGACAAGGTATTCTCTCCTGTTTCGTGTGTTGCTTTCTGCCTCAGGGGTACAGTGTCTTTCAGTAACAGAGAATACAGTGACTTTGCTGCTTTTAATTTCCATTTCCCCAGACCCTCTAAGGATTATAGATGGGTATGTGCAGTCTCTAAGCCCCAAGTGTGTTTTTTTTTTTCACCTAATTTATGCCTCATAAGAGAAAACTCATCTTTTTGTTTCTTACCCAGTTTTTTGTAATGAGCCATGCAGCATTTAAAAAATGTAATGGATGGGTATGTTTAAAGCATTTGTGTTACTTATAAATTAATTTTTATGCCAAATAAATTTCATTAATGATTTTTTTAAAATCACAGTTAAGCCAATTAACATGTCTTATTAATGATTGGTAATAATCATCTTTTCAAACTGACCTTTATGAACTATTACAGATAAGCACATATTAAGCCTCTTTTTGTAAACTAACACAGTATTCATCTGCAATATTTTATATTACCAAAGTTCAAGGTGTGAAAGCTTTTTTTATTCTTTTCTTACCCCCACTTAGAAGAGACTTGGGCAGTGTCAGCGGTCATCAGAGAGATCACTGAGCGGCACTTGAAGACTTAATGTATTGTTTGGCACATTTTCATGCCTATACAGACTACCCTAAGTTGTGATTGTGCCTCCCATCCAGGTGTGAGCAGGCACCTTGTGTTCATCATCTCTTATCCCTGATACACACTGTGGCACTACAGTAAATGTTTGCTGAAAGAATGATAAAGGCAGTTTAGCAAATTAGGTCCAGGCCAACAGAGATGAATAAATCAAGTTATTTTTCATTCTGGAGGGCTCTCAGGACCTGATCCTAAAGAGATGAGATAGGAAACAGGTACATACTAACAGTAACCAGCTGTCTGACTTTGAGTAGGTTGCGCTCTTCTTTGTACTTCAATTTCTCCATCTGGAAAATGAATGATTAATAACCTCACATCCCTCCGAGTAATACTAGAAAGATAAAGGGAAGAGAGAGATGTGAGCATAGTGAGCTCTTTGGAGGCAAGATCTATGTACCACTCAGTCATCATAATTGCCACTGCTATTATTTCTCTAGGGTGTGCAATGTATTCATTTTACTCTTTTGAAGAACACAAAGGAGAGCTAGCTGTAGTGGAGGATTCATACTGGTGAGACATGGAGGATGAGGCTGGATTTAGAATCCATTCAGTTTAGAATCCATCTTTTCAATATTGGGGAACCTATAGGACTTTGTCCTAAAGAACTACCTTCCCCCACCCCACCCAAGTTGATGAAGCAAAAGCTGGAGACAACTAGGGACCCATGGCCAGATATCAGGTGAGCAACCTAGAGATGACTTAGAAATCACTGGGCATAGGTAGTACCTCCCCAAATTCCACCTTTTCTACCTAGATCCTGCTCACAGAAGCACTGGTTTATTGCCTAGATGCCATTAAATGCTATCAAACATACTGGTTAAGAACTTGAACCTTAGACTGCCTGGATTCAAATTCCAGCTTGCTACTTTCTAGTTGTGTGACCTTTGGCAAATTCCTTAACCCCTCTATGACTTATCTAGAATGTGAGGATAATTATAGTACTTAACTCATATGCTCTTGTGAGAGTTATATTAACACATATAAAATACCTAGAATGGTGCCTGGCATATAGTAAGTTCTCAATAATTTTAACTATTAAAATGGCCATTACTATATACTAGGATTGAGCTAGACACTATCTTTATCATCCTTCTGTAATATAACTATAGCTCCGAGACCAGGATTTGGCCTAAACCCAAGCCATGGAGAATGGGGCCAAATCTCACTGGAGCACAGACCATGTACTTTATTTATCAGTAAACATTAGATACAAACTTGCTTTATTTGAAGGTCAAACAGGAACAAAAATAGAGTTAAATGGAAAATTGCTACAGAATAAAGGAGAGGCAATGTTGATTCTCAGAATTTTAAAGTGGACCTTTAAAATTTTTACTGTAGGTATTAAGATAAAAGTTTATACATGTTTGGCATCCTTCATAGATCCAAAAAGACACAAAATAGTGAGTAGGAAATCATAAGGAGAACGCAGGCTGAGGTGGAAGAGAAAGGGTCAGATGGAAAGGAAGATGGATTATAGATGAAAGAGTTGCAAGGGACCTAACAGTCAAATCTGCAGTAAAGGTAGACTTGAGTGTAACTGAGTCAGTGATGTGGAGAATAAACTCTACTGGAATATAGAGGAAAAGAACAAAGATGAAGACAAGAACTAGGAGGTATTAGCATATAGCTTGAGGGTCTTCTTTTTCTCATCTCATTCCCACATTTCAATTGGTTGGCATGTTGGAAGGTGGCCTCAACTGCTAAGAGAAATTTGAACCAGCTGTGTTTCTGTCAACTGCCGTTCTTGGGCTTCTTGACCAATACCAGAAAACGCATTTCTCTTACTACATCCTTCACCTCCGATCTCAAATAGAATCTCTTGTCGAGTGTGATACCCCTGAAAGCCTTCACTGATGTACTTCTGGCTCAGCACTTCCTAAGAATGGCTTAGTTACTTTTACATTGTGAAAACACTGTCAGAATAGTTACTGAACTGAAAATGTTCTTTTATTCTATAAAGCAGAGCTTAGAGAGCAACATAATGGCCATTTTCATTACCAAGAAACTTGAGAAATTATTGTCTACACCCCTTAAACCCATATTAAATGACCTAATTTTAAACAAAGATCTAACAGTAGATATCTGACGTTAAAATCCTTTTTATTATTATCTTCCTGTAAAGATCTAGTCTTGTTTTAATTATCTTTAAAAATCAGTACATGTAATATGATCTCAATAATATAACCTAAACAATCGACACCAACACAAAAACAGATTGTCAGGAACTATACGAGGGTGTTAGCAATGATTATTTCAGACAGTCACAAAGTAAGATAGAATTTTTCTGTATTTCATATTTTTCTACATTGGATATGGTAATAGCAATCCTTGGCTAAGAAATAGGAAATCTGATTTAAATGACTTAAACAAGTAGGGGCTCATTTTTCTCACAAAACAGTAAGTGTGAGGTATCTGACATTGGTTCAGAGGTGAAGGATGATAGAGCCTATTACTCTGCAATTAATTCTTTTGGCCTTTACTCATGCTAGTCCTTTATTCTAGTCCTCATGGTCACATGGTGGCTGATGTAGCTCCAGGCATCGTGACTTGTTCAAATCAGCAGAAGCAGGGCATGCTAAGCCAGTTGCTTCTGTATCCTTTTACTTATTTCAGAGAAGCAAAAGCTTTTTCTAAAACACCAGCACGCTTATACTTTTGTCTGCTGACCACAGTAGTGTCACTTGACCAATCCTAACTGCAAGGGAGATTCAGAAAATGAATATTTAGCTTTCCAGCCCCATAGCCAGAGGCAGCTAGGGAGAATGGAGGAAGTTGAAAATGAGTGTTGGGTGAGCCAAATTTTGCTGTCGTCCAGAAGCATTTTTTTAAAATGTGTATTATTTTTACAATCGAAAAAATATTTTTGAGATTATTATGTTCAGTTTTGATCATTATAGAATCTCAATAATGTAAAAATATGCACACCAAAAGGACAAAAAGAAAACCCAGTCTGCTCTGGATCTTGACACTAATAGTATTCTGCATTAATGTTCCTGTATGTAATCAGAAGGGGGAGAGATTGGGTGGCTCTTTTATTTATATGTATGTGGAAGAAGTGGTTGGCCAGAGATAGAAGTGTAGATGGACAGCTGACTGCTCTGGCCAGATAGACAGACAGAGACCCACCCCTTCCTGATGTAGCAGGGCGGAGATATGTCAAGAACTAACAAATGTTCTGGGAAGCCCGAGTTTCAGTGATTTCTACAGGTTCTTTTCCTGTGAGTCTACAATTTGAATAAAGGAGGTAAATGGGGTTTCAGATTTAAAGCAGTTCACAAGAGCTTTCTAGTAAGACATGTTTAAATATCATCTCTGATATGCACGAGTGAGCCAGCCTCAGGAGCCTCTAATTTCCTAAGTAAATCCCTCTCAATTAAGCAGAAAGGGAAGAAAAACTGAAAGCAGTAAATGGATCACAATTTTAATCCTATCTTGCTCTTTTCCACGTTTTTGAAATTGCCCTCACCAAAAGCCCATGTACTAATAGAAAAATGAGCAGAATATATGAATCACTTGTTTTGATAGCATTATGCTTAATCTAGCTAGAACACTTCACACAATCATGGAGTTTGAGTTTCCTATCCAGTGTGAATTTTTAAAATGAAGCTTTTCAGACCCGATTGCCTTGGGAAAGCAGATTTTATAATTTGCTCTCCAGCCTGGCTGGAAAATCCATCTGTCTTTGCAATTGAATTTGCAAAGTGAAATCATTTTTGAAGGGCTGTTCTTTTGGCCAGCTCTTCTGCTGCTCCTCCCTTTCCCTGTCTGTTTCCAGGACTCCCTGTTGGTCTGGGCACACCATGCCATCCTCTCATCCTCTCTGGGCCAATGGAATTATGCATCCCTGGGGGATGGGCTTTGTCCTCACCCCAGATGGCACAGCTGAATTCTGCAGCAGTTGCTGCCTCAGACCCTCAGAGGGGCAAAATAATTCCAGGGAAAAGTGCTGGGCTGATGGGCGTTGGGCTCAGGTGAGTTTAGGTCCTAGGTCTGTTAACTTAGTGAGAATGTGTCTTTTGTGAATGTCTTCAAAAGCAGACCTAGCCACCCTGCTTTTGTCCTTCAGTCAAATAAGTTAATAGAGGCCTGAGGATTTTGAAAACTCACGAATGCCATGAAGCATTTTATTGAATTCTGCTCAAGAATTCAACAAATATTTTTGGAAACAGAGTTTTAGGTTACCTGAGGTATATCCAGTAAGCAGTTAGATTTAAGAGACTAATGTTTAAAAGAGAATTCTGAGCTGGAAATTGCATGTTTGGGAGTCACATGGTTGGTCCTTGGTGTCAGGTATTGAATGAGCTCACAAAGGAGAATTTTGTGTATTATTGTGTATTAAGTGCTGTTACTATTTTTATTATTTAATAAGGGCTCTCCTCTCCCTTATTAATTATCATAATGAAATTAGGAGGAAGCTCATATATAGGTGTCTTTTAGTTTTTAATCAATTAATTATTTTTAAGTAGGTTCCATGCAGGCCTGCCAATGCAGGGTTTGAACTCAAGACCCTAAGATTAAGACCTGAGCTGATGGGACGTCTGGGTGGCTCATTGCTTGGGTGCCTGCCTTCTGCCCAGGGCATGATCCTGGAGTCCCAGGATCAAGTCCCATGTCAGGCTCCCTGCATGGAGCCTGCTTCTCCCTCTGCCTGTGTCCCTGCCTCTGTCTCAGTCTGTGTCTCTCATGAATAAATAAATAAAATCTTTAAAAAAAAAAAAAAGACCTGAGCCGAGATCAAGAGGCAAATGCTTAACCAATTGAGCCACCCAGGTGCTTCTGGGGTTTATTTATTTTATAACTTTTTATTTTATTTTTTTTAAATAAAAACCACAGTGTGGTCTCCTGTCATTTGAGGGTATGATAGTTCTTCATTATGTAGGACTTCTCCCACATTGTGCAGGACTTTTCCCACATGATGCAGGCTGTTTGATACCCCTGGCCCCACTCATAGTCTCCCAGTGTGGGCTCCAAGATATTGTGACCCAAAAATGTCCCACTTCATTTTCAAATGTCTTTGATGGAGAGTCTCCTCTCCTACAGGCACACCCTGAGACCCTTAAGGAAATGGGCCCCATTCTCATGTCATGTGAAAGGCTGGCTATAATATTCTCGGAGCCCATAATTTTGCATCCCCCTTGAATGGCATAAGCTGTTACTGAGTTCACTTTGGAAATATGATGGCATCTAAGAGTTAGAATGAATTACACTCTATAGTAAAATAATGGTAGAGGGAGTGGCATATTTTGATTTTGTTACTTATATTATCGAGGACTATAATAACTGCAGCAGTATGGAATAATCCCACCCCTAGAAAATGGAGTATCATACCTTGGCATTCAGTTTTATCTGATCTTCATAATTGTCACCTGAGATAAGTGAAGACTAGAGGCCAGGAAAAGTAGTTCTTTCCTAAGGGAATGAGACAGTGAAGTGGTAGAGCCAGAAATAGGGAGATTCCAATTCTGGTCACAGCGCCTTTCCACCGTAAATCACTATCTCCCAAGTAACTGGCACTTCTAGGTTATGCAAACTGGTAGAATAAGGCCCACAACAAACAGCAGCAAAGTCGAGAAATGGCAGCCTAAATGGGTGGGGAGGTTACCATGGCACAGTCAGTTGAGCATGCAACAGGCGTAAATACATTTTTGCTTGCTTGCTTATCTATAACTTGTTTCATCCCATAAAGGATTTTACTTAGCTTATTATATCAAATGATGATACTATAGAAATATAAAACTAAGATCAGGGAAATACAATTAAACTAGGAAACCAAGATCAGGGAAAAGAATCCAAACATATAGCCCATAGAGGCTAACATGGTTGTTATATTAGAGTTTCATATTTAAGTGAGAGCTTCCTTGTGGCCAAAACGAAAAAATAAATACATAATTCTTATTACCCAAAAGGTGAGAACATAGAATTCCTTAGGGGAAGGAAAGCTGAATTCTAAAAGAAATTTCTCAAGAGACATTTTATATATGGAATTATGGTAACAAAATTTATAGTGTAAAATTTTAGCAGCAAAGAGTATAATAGATTTCAATGTGCTTTTTCTAATAACAAACTTGAATAAAAAAATCAACTAACCCAAGGGCAATAAGATTAAACCTAGTTCACTGAAGCCTGGTCAGGATGATGGGTTCAAGTTTTTGTTTTTGTTTTGTTTTTGTTTTGTTTTGTTTTGTTTTGTTTTCAAGTTTATAGCTTCTAGCAGTTTCATTTGATTCAGGGCCAGAATTCAGGATATCCAGAGGTGTGGATGACTCAGAAGCCCCTCAGACTCTCTCTTCTGACAGACTTTGTTAGGACAATTTAAAATTATAGGTTATGATGAGGGTGCAGAGCATTGATATTGGATGGTATGTCCATGAGGATGTGCTAGGGGCTGGCGCAATAACAACAGCCCATCTTTGTGGTCCAAAGCAATAGAATATTATATTCATACCCACAGGTTCACGTAACACTTAAGACACCTCACTAATCCAGGCACCCCAGGGCTCTGTCTTCCTGTAGCAGCACTATCTGGAACACATAGCTCCTACAGTCAATCAGGCAGAGGAAGAGAGAGCATGGAATATTGTACTCCAGCTCTTACATGCTTCTGTCTGGAAGGAAAACATCACACTGCTCCTCACATTCCATTGGGCAAAACGAGTCACTTGGCCACACCTAACTTCTGTTGAGCACAAAGTAGACATCTGGATGTAGAAGAGAACCAGTGTAGGGAACATTAGTAAAGTCTACCACAGATGGGGGAGAAAGGCAGTCCAAACTAAGCAAATAGGGTGAGAAAGTTAGGCATACAAGGCAGGGTGGGACTGAGCAGAAGGGCCAGTGGGGCTCCTGCTTGGCTGGCATAGCATAAGGGAGCACAGGGCAGGAATGGCTGGTTTGGCACTGGATCCGCAAAGTTTATAAATGCCATTTTAATTGGCCCACACTTTACTTTGCTGGCCAGAGGGACTCAGAAGGTGTTCCAGAGAGGTGGGACTGGTCCAGTTTTTAGAGGCTCAGCTCGAGGAAGAAAGCAGAAGCAGTTATCTCTGCATTTCAGTGATTCAACCCCCGACCTTGAAACAAAAGAAATGTTTGTTTTGTATTGAAACTAACTCCCTGTAATGTTCTCTGCATTGTTAACTTATGAGGGTGCCTCCCTCCTCTTATTGTGATCCAGAATGAAAACCAGCCACACTTTGCCTTCTCCAAACAGTGACTAATGGCAGGGCTTGGCCAGGCAGGCCCAGGGTATTTTTCATTCTGCTCTGGGCTTCCCACCAAGTTCTCTCACAGTGGCCTGGCCACAGCCGTTAGGGATGATTGTGCCTAGCACTTCCTACCTCATCATCCATCTCAGGAGCACCCCTCTCCAGCCACCTCCTTTTTAATAGGTTTAATTATTACTTCCCCTACTTCACGGCACAATTAATCTTCCCCACTGCCTCAGGATTTACAGCCGAACAGGCCCCAGGAATTCCTGAGCTATTCACCTGCAGTCTTGGTTTTTAACTTTCCGAGGTAAGGAGGAAGTAGGGCCATGTATGAAAGCTCCAGTGAGCTCCAGGCTGGCTTCTTGACACTGTCATTCAGTCTACGCCTTTGGGAGGGTGACAAGAGCGGGCTACAGAGGAACCAGCTGTGCCCCTGTTCAGCCTCAGGAGAGCCTTGAGAGCCAGGGATTGAGCAGATAGGGCCTCTCTGCTTCTCTTTCAGCTGCATTCTATTTCCTCTAAGTTTGGTTAGAAGAGGAAGAAGTTATAAGGTTCTAATACACAGCATGGTGGCTATTGTATACTTGAAATTTGCTAACAGAATAGATCTTAAGTGATGGATGTATTAATCAACTTGATTGTGATAATGATTTCACAATGAATAGTATATCAGAGCATCACATTATATACCTTAAATATATACAATTTTGTCAATTATACATCAATAAAGTGAGGAGAAGGAAAAGACAGGTAGTTTCCAGTGAAGTCTGTCTGTGGGAGGCAGAGGTGGCGTGTACAGAGATTTCCTCAACCTTCATATAGTGGGCTCCTCAGGACTGAAACAGAAGGGGAGGGCAGTTGGTATCTGGGACAGAAGTGTCACTGAACTCTCAAATGTCACGGAAGACATCTCAAATTGCTGTTGAAGCAAAAGAAGATAATAGGCCCTTAACTTCACTTACCCTTTGGATGAACAGGAAGAGCCTGGTGGGTTGGGTAGAAAAAGTAGACAGATATAATTAAGATAAATGAAGCTAGAAGAGACACGTGATGGCCCAAGAGTTCTCCAGAGGTGATGCCCACACGAATGATTACATCTGCCTCCTCCTTCTGCATTCTTACATCTCTTAGGATTTCCTGGTCTCTAATGTATACTTCTCTGCCCTAGATAAAAATTTAGCCGGGCCAGCAATCTGTTCTTATATAGCTGCCACAAGATTGGTTTGCCACAACACTATGCTAACATTTAATATAGAAGAGGTGGGTCCAAAATCATTACCACCTTTTACTGAAGGCATTCCAGCTTCATTCCAGAAGGGGAGCAGGTGAAAGAGCATGGACTCCTGAGTCAGAAGAACCTAGGGTCTGAAATCAGTTCTACCACTTGGAGCTGTATGGCCTGAGTAGCTCTTTGAACCTTCTGGGTTTCTGAGACTGCAGTAGTGATCTCACAGGATTGTTTGAAGTGTTCATGAGATGATCAAGTATGGGGCCAGGCACAGGTTTTCAGGAAAAACTTACCTACTATGAAGATGCTTGTAGCTGAAATCACATGGTAAGTAATTTTGGAATTATCTACATTTAAAAATTTGTGTACCTTTGCTGTCCTCCACTTGCAAAACTAATGAGCTTGTCTTCAGTCTCACAAATAGTGACCTGAAAATGAGGTAAAACATCCAGTTGGTTGCATTTCTAACACAGAGCACTTTGCTCTCATGCCTTTGATGTCAGCCATCTGTTTACTAAGCAGGTCTGGCCCCTTGTCCCTGCTCCATGCCTTGGGATATTTTAGGTACAATGTGGAAAAACTCTACGTGGCAACTTGAGAGGGAGAGGATCTGGGGAACTTGAAGAGCTGCAATAATGGGTGACCCTGAGAAAACTGGGACCACTCCTCCTGATGAGGAGGAGGATATTGGAAGGGGCAGCTGAAATACATAGTGCTGTTTCTGTGGAGCCTGTTTTTCAGCTCTTCTCACCATGCCTCCCATCCTGCCTGTTTGATAGAAAAATATCATCCTATCCTTTAAGAGCCTTTGAAATTAAAGGTAAAATTAAATATTGTGACTATAAAGAAATTGAATCAATAGGATGTGGTACTACGTTGCTCTCTCAGTCCTCCCAGCCTGAGAAGGACAAGGAGGCTGCTATACCTGTACATGCTGGTGACCAGCTGATTTTTTTTTTTTTTTTACCCTCCTGAGGTCCCAAAGACAGGAAAAGGAACTTAAATTATCCACATCAGGACTTAGCTATGAGGAAGTTTCCTGATCCAAAAGGAACTACAGAAAAATATGCCATACAGATCTCTCGGCATATCTTGATAATTTGATTTAATTTTCTTTTATGGAATGTTTCACACACACATGTACGCAGAAGGAAGAGTATAATGAACCCCCATGTACTCATAACCCAGTCACCAAATTTTGCTAAAAAACAACTTTGCTAGTCTTGTTTCATCTATTTTCATAAACACTCCCATGCACACACACACACATGCTAACATTTCCCCCCTGCTAGAGTGTTTTTTAAAACAAACCATAGACACCATGTTGTTTCATCTGTAAATACTTCTGGATGTATTTCTAACAGATGAGAACTTTTAGCAAAGCTTCTGTCCCATGTCATATCTAGGAGACTAATATTAACAGTTCCTTTATGCCTCCTACTTATCTTGAAAGTAGATGGGCTGGTACAGCTGAGGACATGTAGGTCAAGAGTGCCTCCTTCAGCTCTGCCACAACCTCACTTCCTCTCACTGAGCCTGGGCCACAACATTTATAAAGTGAACCTGTAGGAGGGCCTCTTCCAGCTCTCACAGCTCATATCTGCTGAGAATAGCTGGGGCTTTTGCTAGGCCGGGTTAGAAGCCAACCTGTTAGAAAGCAGTGGGAAAGAACAGATGAGCTCTTAAAGCCCCATTTTGATCATGTACTATTAATAATCAGAGCAATAATATTTTTAGTAAATGAGAAGAGTGCTTCCACTGTTTGTGGAGGTACACTGAGGCCCTACTTTCAGAGAATTCTCAAGAGAAAAGGCAGCCAAAAGTCACTGCTGAAATGCCAAATGTTCTGATTTTAGTAGAAATTCTGCTTGGTGCATCCTGTTCACACCTCCCTTGGTCTTTGCCGGTAATGGTTAATAATAAAAAGCAAACTGAGTGAGCATTTACTATGTCGCAGGCACTTGTTCTGGCTCCTCATAAGCATGATCCCTCACAACAGTGTTTAAAATAGGGCCCTCATGACAATGTTTAAAATAGGTATTAGTATTCCCAGGCAGTGACCATTCCTGTCACCAAGGTGGAGGCCCACCGTGGTGATGTATAAATCCATATCCATGTGTCCTTTCTCCACACACCCTTGTGGGAACTCGGCTTTGTGAGGATCTTCTGCCCCACTAATCTTCATTTAATCCCCCTCCCTGCAGCATGTTGTCACCTAGCACACCCCTGCTGACAGGCTCTCTGTAAGTCTTCATCTGAGTGACGGCCCTGGAAAATCAAGCTGTGGTCTCGAAAGGGAAGGAGGATCTGCAGATTATCTCCTCAGCATGTGCAATCACTCTGCTGGCAGTTCTCAGGGCCGCTTTTATGTTGCTTCAACAAAGAGAACGGCTGCCAAGAGTGTGTAATGTTCTGTTCGGAACTCTCCAGGCTGGCAGAGGCTGGGACAGTAGAGACACGAGGTGGATGAAAAAATCCCCATCTCAGCCAGGCCCATTGCCTCCTACCCTTGCCTGTGTCCGGAAGTCTTTGTTTTTGAAAATCTTCCTGATTCTTTTTAGAGCCTTGGAAGTGTCAGATGCAGAAGAAGGGGAGGCGGAAGGGGAGTGCACGGGCAAGCTGGCTGGGGGTCAGATCATTTTGCTATCACCAGCAGGCAGTTTCTTTCATAACTCATTGAACCCTGGGTAGCCATTATCATCCCAACTGCTCCCTATTAACTAGGCCAGACTCTTGAGGCCATGAGAGGAAATATGGAATTCCTTTTCCTTTCTGTCACTCTCTAAATGCTGCTCATACCATGTTCAGATAGCAGTGCTTATTGATAGACACCATTATGTTTCTCATACCATTTCTTTGAGAGGATATAAACTGACCTTAATAAGAAAAGAAAAACAGCTCAAAAAGTTTTCAGGTAGAAAAGAAAAGTAGGGGCACCTGGGTGGCTCAGTCAGTATCTCAAGGTCGTGAGGTTGACTCCTGCATCCAGCTCTGCACTGGACATGGAGTCTGCTTCAGATTCTCTCTCTCCCTCTGCCCCTCTCTCCACCCCCCTGCTCACGTGTGCACATGCTTGCTCTCTCTCTCTCTCTCTCTCTCTCTCTCTCTCTATATATATATATATATATATATATATATATAAAGAAAAGAAAGAAAGGCTCAGAGACATAAAGTGACTCTCTCTTTCTCTCTAAAAGGAAAGAAGGAAAAAAGGCACAGAAATATAAAGTGACTATCTCTAAAGTACCCAGCTGAACGAGGTGCGAGCCAGGCTTGTAAAACGGAACTGCTGTCTTAAAGTTCTGTGCCTTTTCTGTGATAGTATGCTTTCCAGATACTTAGCCAGTTTCCTATAGGATGATGTACAAGTGGGGAGGGTGGGGTGTAGCAAGAAAGACTTGTGTCCTCGGTGGAAGGGAGTATGAAAACACCTGAGCTTCCTCCATTACCTTCTCTGAAGGTCTCACACTGCTTTTTTCTTCTTAACATAATCCTGGAAACCAATTAATGATCATATTGACTTAAAAAAAAAAAAAACATTGCAAAGAAATCTAAAAGCTGTGAGGGGAAAAAAATCAATGCGAAGGTATTGCTGTGGGAGAACGTGCTCAGAGGGAGATTTGAGCTCTCCTGCTGCTCCTACCGCCCCCTCAAGCTCTGGCTCTGTTCCTAACTGCGGACCCTTGTCTGGGAAGATATTTTCCCTTTCATTTTAGAAACACAGAAAGTGAGGACAGAGGGAGCAAGTGATTCATTTCCTTGAAGGATTCCTGGAAATTTGAAGTCTAAAAATTTTGTCTTTACATAAAAGGAGTTTAGGGATACAAGCCAAATTCAGGTCTTTAGAATTGAAATGTTTGTCACTAATAATTTTTCACCATTAATGGGGTTCTAGGTGATGCTAAGATATTGCCTCTTGGATAGCATAATTTCTAACCCTGAGACAGGTTCTGAAAAACCCGATCCTTCCAGTAAGGGTACTGGTGACATCTCCAACCCAGGGAAGTGACTGGACCCAATCCCTAGGAATTTTTTTTTTTAAGTGCCTAGGAATATTATTTTGCTTTTTGGATCAGCGTTTTAAAAATACTTTCAGTAATTTTGAAACCAAATGCATTCATTTTAGAAAAAAACCCTACTTAAAATACAGAAAAGCAAAATGAAAAAAACTATAGTTCCACCACCCAAAGATTACTACTGTTAATATTTAATGAAATTCATTGCTGTATATAGACATATAAATGTAAACACACGTGTATATACACCCATTGTTTTTTATTACAATGTACTGTTTTGTGACCATATATTCCCTAATATATTTTAATTTTTTTCCATGTCAATATATAATCTTCCACTTCACTGGGTTTTTTAATTAAATCATCCGTTCTTGGGCAAACTCAAAGGGTTTTTCTTTTCTTTCCTACTTCACCATTTTTAGTGACACTATGTTATTCTATTGCATAGAGGACCATGACTTATTAGTTATTTTTAAATTATGAGATACCTTACTCCTATAAGAAAATATCCAGAATAATTATGAGAGTTTGTTTAATCTCTATCACCTTGAGAATTCCCTGTTTTACAAACATATAGTAATTGCAGTGACTAACATTTGAATTCGTCTACAATTTATAGTGCACTTGCACATACCTGATTTCGTTTGATCCTCACTCCTGCCCTCTAAGATTGGCATTGGGATTATTCTTTTCCTGACTTTATAGATGAACTATGAAAAACTCAGAGAGTCTAAATGATTTATCCAGTACCCTGAGTTAACATCAAAAAGCTGGCTGGGCCCAGAGGTAAATGCAACTCCTGTGACAGGGCTGACCCCATCCCAGGCAGGGGAGGACATGGGGACAGAAGAGCAGCTGTGACATACTCCCATTCTGCCCCCCTCACTTGAGCGTTTATCATGTGTGCTGACATTATTCGTTTCTTGACAGTCTCTCCCTTATGACCCTGCACACTCTCTGAGGGCAGACTTGTATCTTGTTTCTCTGTTACTGCTGCCCACCATGAGGCTTAGCACACAGTAAATCCTGGGGCAACATGGGAGGGAAGGTGTCACAGATAAGTGAATTGTGGGGCCTGGATTTTGACAGCTTTCTTTCTCAGCATGTTTATTTTTAGTTCAGACTTGTTACAAGAACCCATCTTGGTGTTTTGCATTTTTGTACTTCTGCAGGTTCAGGTCGCCACTACAAAGCTCACGCATTGGTTCATGGAAAAGTATGTTCAAATCCAAGCGCAAAGAGGAACCTGTTTGCATACTAAATTCTGTCCATCTTTTCCATCTCCCCCGCCCCCGCCCCACCCCCTTGCCCAGGATGAACCAGGCTCTCCTTAAAGGTGCCTCCCAAGTTACTTTGATGCTATCCTTACTTTGGAACCACTTTCTTTTATTCTTTTTTAAGATTTTGTTTTATTTATTCATGAGAGAGAGAGAGAGAGAGAGAGAGAGAGAGATTGAGAGGCAGAGACAGACGGATAAGCAGGCCCAAAGCAGGGAGCCCGTTGCGGGACTCGATCCCAGGTCTCCAGGATCACGCCCTGGGCTGATGGCGGCGCTAAACTGCCGAGCCACTTGGGCTGCCCTGGAACCACTTTCTATTTTTTATATCAATGATAGATCTCATTTTGAACTGCTTGTAAAAACAATAGCTTAGCAGCTAGAGCATAGTTTATGAGGGTTGTTTAAAGTGCTATTATTTTTTAAAAGATTTTATTTATCTATTAGAAAGAGAGAGCACCCAAACAAGGGGAGCAGGAGAAGCAGACTTCCCACTGAGCAAGGAGCCTGATGTGGCGCTTGATCCCAGGACCCCGGGATAATGACCCAAGCCAAAGGCAGACACCTAATCAACTGAGCCACCCAGGTGCCCCTAAAGTGCTATTATTATTGACTGTGAAAGCTGTAAAGCAGAATTACAAGAAATTTTGGAAGAAAAAAAATCACTCAAATCCTATCACCTCACAAGGTGACAGTTTCTATTTTTGCATAATCCCCCCGGAGGTCTTGTCCATGTGCACACATTTCTTTTCCTAGTTGTTGTCACAGGGAGCATGCGGTGTTTTTTCTGCTTTTTCCACGTATTATTGTAAGAACCTCCCCCCCCATTTTTCTACATAGACTTCATAGTTATCTTTTAATGACTGCATAATCCTCTATTGAGCTGATATACCAAAATGGACTGATACAGGTCCCCAGTGTTTGCCATTTAAGATGTTTCTGATTTCCCACTAATCTGTAATTCTGCAGTGAAGATTGGCATGCGAATAGCTTTTGCATTTGTCAGATGATTTCCTTAGAATATATTCCCAGGAGTAGGATTGCCAGGTCCTAGCAGGACTGTGTTTGTGGTTCTTGCCATTCTGCTTCTCTGCAGGCAGTTCCCGTTTATGTCCAGCAGTTCATGTGTTTACCAATTTCAGGGCAACCTCATCAGTATAGGGTACTGTTTAAATTTCTGTTTGCTAGTTTAGTTGAAATAAAATGGTACTTCAGGGTTGCTTTATTTTGCATTTCTTTGATTATTGAAAGAAATTAGCATTTTCCCCTGTGGTTATTACTCTTTGTATTTCTCGGCTGTGAATTGTCTGCTTCTGCTTACTGTTCTTTGCCTATTTCAGTAAATTGGGGGTTTGATTTTAATTTTTTTAAAAATCAGACCGAGTGAAATTTTTTTTTTAAGATTTTATTTATTTATTCATGAGAGACACACAGAGAGAGGCAGAGATATAGGCAGAGGAAGAAGCAGGCTCCCTGTGGGGAGCCCGATGCAGGACTGGACCTCAGGACCCTGGGATCATGACCTGAGCTGAAGGCAGATGCTCAACCACTGAGCCACCCAGGTGCCCCCGCCCCAGTGAAATCTTTGAAATCTTTATACACAACAGCTATTAGATTTTGTCATATAGATGTCACATATTTTCCAGTATTGGGTTTGCCTTTTAATTTTAGATATATATTTGAGTATAAAACTTCTTAATTTTGTAATCAAATCTGTGTATGTTTTTTTTTTTTTTTTCTTCTGTTCTGCAAAGCTTAGAAAGCTATCATCCCTCTGGAGAGCTGATAAATATTTAACTCTACTTTCTGTTATTTTAAATTCTCTAATTCATCTAGATTGTATTTGAGTATAAATTGAGTTGCAAATTACATTTTTCCCCAAAATGCTGATCAGTTATTCTAATCTTTTTCGTTCCTTTATTCTCTTTCTCAGGAATCATACACCAGATGAAAGGTGATTATGATACTGCTCTGAAACTCCACAAGACCCACCTGTGTATCGCCCAGGAGCTGAGTGACTATGCTGCCCAGGGCCGTGCTTATGGGAACATGGGCAATGCTTACAACGCTCTGGGCATGTTCGACCAGGCTGTCAAGTACCACCGGCAAGAGCTGCAGATCTCCATGGAAGTGAATGACCGCGCCTCACAGGCATCCACACATGGCAATCTGGCTGTGGCTTACCAGGCCCTGGGTGCCCATGACCGGGCCCTGCAACATTATCAGAACCACCTGAACATTGCTCGGGAGCTTCGTGACATCCAGAGTGAGGCCCGGGCCCTCAGCAACCTGGGCAACTTCCACTGCTCTCGGGGGGAGTATGTCCAGGCTGCTCCATATTATGAACAGTACCTCCGGCTTGCTCCTGACCTCCAAGACATGGAAGGAGAAGGGAAGGTCTGCCATAATCTTGGCTATGCCCATTACTGCCTTGGAAATTACCAGGAGGCGGTAAAATACTATGAGCAGGATCTGGCACTGGCCAAAGACCTTCATGACAAATTGAGCCAGGCGAAAGCTTACTGCAACTTGGGCCTAGCATTCAAGGCTCTGTTGAATTTCAGCAAAGCTGAAGAGTGTCAAAAGTACCTATTGTCCTTAGCCCAGTCCCTGAATAATTCCCAGGCTAAATTTCGAGCCCTGGGGAACCTGGGTGATATATTCATCTGTAAAAAAGATATAAATGGTGCAATAAAATTCTATGAGCAGCAGCTGGGCTTAGCTCACCATGTAAAGGACAGAAGACTGGAAGCCAGTGCATATGCAGCCCTGGGCACAGCATACCGGATGATCCAGAAATATGACAAGGCCTTGGGTTATCACACACAGGAATTGGAGGTATATCAGGAGCTGAGTGACTTGCCGGGGGAGTGCAGAGCACATGGGCATCTGGCTGCTGTCTACATGGCCCTTGGGAAATATACAATGGCATTCAAGTGTTATGAAGAGCAGCTGGATCTGGGGCAAAAGTTGAAGGACCCTAGCCTGGAAGCCCAGGTCTATGGCAACATGGGAATCACAAAGATGAACATGAATGTGATGGAAGAAGCCATTGGCTACTTTGAGCAGCAGTTGGCCATGCTACAGCAGCTAAGTGGAAATGAGTCTGTGCTCGACAGGGGCCGGGCCTATGGCAATCTGGGGGATTGCTACGAGGCTCTGGGTGACTACGAGGAAGCTATCAAGTATTATGAACAGTATTTATCTGTTGCCCAGAGTCTGAATCGCATGCAAGACCAAGCCAAGGCTTACCGGGGCCTAGGAAATGGACACAGGTAAAAATGACAGAGGACAAATGTGGTTGATAACATACACAAAGAGCATTTGTGGCAGTGATGACAACTTAACATCTGCACAGCAGGTTGTTAACTACAAAGCATTTTCATACATATTTTATTTGGCTCCACCAATGATTTTGTGAATTTAGTGGGGATATTAATTATCCTTATGTTATGAAGGCAGAAACTAAGGCCCAGAGGAGTTAGGTCAATGTCCAAGATTACACAGATTAAAAAATTAAGGACAGCTGAGAGTCAAACCCAGGGCTGTCTGACCCCAAATGAAATGGTTTTTTGACTACAACATAATGATCAGGATAAAAGGGATAATGGGAATGGGAAAGGTAAATACATTAGTTCATCTGATGTCTTCTGAATGTCTCTCACATTATATGAATGTGTTTATTAATGCAACACCTATGCCCACCAATTATATGGACTCCCATTTTGTTGCTTTTAGGGAAAGCCACCTGAAGATGGCAGGAGTGAATTAATATATACTATCATCATCAAGCTAGGCACCTTGCACAGATATCTTGCTTAACATTTATGGCAATTCTTTATTACTCTACACTAATTATGATCTGCTACGGGATGTAGGATTTACTATCATCCAGAAATGGAGGCTCAGGGAAAGAGATTCATATGCCCCACCCAACTGACTTGGTCTGCCATCCAAATCCATGCTCTTCCCAGTCTTATCATGTCATCTTTTAGCAGCACAAAAAGACACGCTGTTGGCCAAGGTGATGCTTTCCTTCTGTATATGGGGAACCCAAGAAGGTGTCTGTGTCTGCAGAATTTACAGCCCTTCCAGATCAGCAGGGGATTAGGGCTCCTGGAGTGGAGGAAGGGCAAGGGTCAAACTAAATCATCACCCACAGAGTGCTCTGAGAAGCTCAGGGTGAAAGATTTATAGCCATTGTAAAGTGATTTCAAAAACATAGTATAAGCGGTAGTGGAAATTGGGAGGCCCGAAGTACCAAACAGTTCACTTGCTATCATTGTGCCTATTAATATATTTTATGTTTCCTCTGGGGTGTATATCCCATTGAATCTCAAGCTCTTGGGAAGGTCACTAAGGGATGACTTTTGAATTGCTTTCCAGATTATGAAATTCCCCTGCATCTCACTCTAAGGGCACATGATAGATTTTAGCTAGAAGAGGAGTTAAGAGCTTCTATAGTAAGTGACAGTGACAAATGCTTTTCATTTTCTCAGGGGCTTTAGCATGTCTGCACCTGCACAAAATAATATCATTGCTTTTCTGTCTACATCCCCACAGGGCAATGGGGAGCTTGCAGCAAGCCCTTGTGTGCTTTGAAAAGAGGCTTGTGGTCGCCCATGAGCTCGGGGAGGCCTTTAATAAAGCCCAGGCCTATGGAGAGCTAGGAAGTCTACACAGCCAATTAGGGAATTACGAACAAGCCATTTCCTGCCTTGAACGCCAGCTGAACATTGCTAGAGAGATGAAAGACCGAGCCCTGGAAAGTGATGCGGCCTGTGGCCTAGGTGGTGTTTACCAGCAGATGGGGGAATATGATACAGCCCTGCAGTACCACCAGCTTGATCTGCAGATAGCAGAGGAAACCAACAACCCCACATGCCAGGGGCGAGCCTACGGGAACTTGGGCCTGACATATGAATCCCTGGGCACCTTTGAGAGGGCTGTAGTCTATCAGGAACAGCACTTGAGCATCGCTGCACAGATGAATGACTTGGTGGCCAAGACAGTGTCGTATAGTAGCCTCGGAAGGACCCATCATGCCTTGCAGAACTATTCCCAGGCGGTCATGTATTTACAGGAAGGTAAGTGAAAAGGTCTGGGGTGGTCTCTCCATATACTCTGAGATCGAGTTCAGAGTCTACTCAGAAGGAAGTACGCACAGTTTGAGCGGCCACTTCTGCTTGGAGTGAGGAGCTCAGAGGCCACATCATTAGTTCAACTCCAAAACCATGGTGCCCCCATTGGGTGTTCTTTTTGTTGTTGTTGTTAAAGATTTTATTTATTTATTCATGAAAGACACAGAGAGAGAAAGGCAGAGACACAGAGGGAGAAGCAGGCTCCACGCAGGGAGCCTAATGTGGGACTCAATCCCGGGTCCCCAGGATCACGCCCCGGGTCAAAGGCAGGCGCCAAACCATTGAGCCACCCAGGGATCCCTCATTGGGTGTTCTTAATAGTGCAAGGGCATTCCCTCCTCCAAAATGTGCTACCCAGGTTGTGGAACGCTGGCCGCCAGCTGCCCAGGGAGCTGATAACCTCCATGCCATTCAGTGCCCTCGCCCTTCAGACAGAATACATTCTCACATGAGAGGGATCAAGCAAGATTTAGTCACATAAAATTTCAGGACCCGAATCAGAGCAAAACACCCATCTTTTCCAAGCCCCATTGTCCTTCCTGAAAATGTCTAAACTCTTAACAAAACTGTAAAGAAGTCCATTTTGATGTTGCAGCTGAGATTTAATCCAGTTTGAAGGTGGCTTAAGTTGTCAACCAGGCTTCCTTCCCCGTGCAAACTGCCCCCAGTGCTTGAGCTGGGGCTATGGCGGTCTTGTTCCAGGCAGACCCTAATGTGACTACTGCTGCCTCTCCTTCATCCTCTTTCCCTCCCCTCCCTTCCCCTCCACCCCGCGGGTGTCCTATGCTGTCAGGTCCTATGCAGCTACCTTAACCAGTCCTTAGATGCTTCCTTCCTCAGGAAGCACAAGTCTCACAGCAGCTGCTGATCCTCCAACCCTTTACACTTCTACTCTGGGAAGCGCTTCCCCTCACAGGGGCACATTGCATCCTCCCATCCTGGGAGGGAAGAACGGCAGATATGATGTTCTTGGCTCACTAGTAAAAGGAAATAGTCACTGATTTCCAAACAAAAACCCCCATTTCTAGTTTCCAGGGGTCTTTGCATATATAGTTTATTTAATCAGATTTAATTCTCACAGTAACCTTCAGAGGTGTATCTTTATTCCCGTTTGTAGCCAAATGACCTGAGGCTCTGAGTACGGCAGCTTGGTCCTGTCCATCTGGTCGTTTCTTGGTGAAGTGGGGCCCAGCCTGAGTTTTCCTACCCCAGGAACTACACAAGTCCCTGTGTAGAGTTGTTTCTAAGCACAGAACAGGGCTGGAACAGTAATATATCCCCCATTACTCCTGAGCCCCAGCTGGGAAGTCAGGAGGGAGGGAAGCAGGAAGCAAAGTGGAGAATGGGCCAGGAGCTGATGGTTTGCTGTCATCCTTTGTACAGACCAGGGATTGCTCTGGCCTGCAGGCTGAGAGGTTACTGAGAGGTTAGGAGCCACCTCCCAGACCTTATTTGGCTCTCACTCCATGGGAGCTCTGCCTCAATGCATTAAATATGAGAGTTGGCTTTTGGTTTCCTGAAACTTGTCTGTGGTAAAATTCCAACAGACTGGGGGCGATTTTCAGTCGAATTTGTGAAAACTATTAAATTCAGACCCAGCATATGACAACCTTTCAGCTGTGTTCTTTTGTACTTCCTGAAACATTGTTTCCATAAAGCAGCTGCTTTGCCTGAGACATTGTAACATAATTCTATATTTATGGAAAACTCTCAATTTCATTTTTATTGTTTCTTATAATTTTAAGTCTTGCAGAGATCTAAATTCTTATTGTGGCATCTCCATGGTGTCTGTTCTATGGAGGTGCTCCACTAGAGAGCCTGGTGTGCCTCATGGGCCCGATTAGATGCTTCTTCTCATGAACCGTTATGGATGCAGACACCTGGAAGGCCTTTTCCTAGTACTCTGAGTTGGGTCTGTAGCCTCTTGCACTGAGGGAACAGTTCAGTCAGAAACCACCTTGGTGCCTTCTCTCTGTCTTGGCTTTCAGAGTGGGCTATGAGTCAGCATCACCCTTCCTCAGTGCACTACAACCTCACAGATGGGGCCTGGTCTGAGATTTTTGTATCAGCTCTCCAGGTGATTTGTATAGACAGCTCTGGTAAAAGCCATTGGTCTCATCCAGCTTTTTCTCTTTTTGCAAATGAAGAAAAAGTCTGTACCAGTTTAGTGATCTATCTGGAGTTATGTGCAACTAGTTCCTGGCAAACCAGGCTTCAGGAATGCTGGGTGGGTGGGTTAGATTCCTAAGAGGCAGAAGCAGATAGGAACAAGCAGGACAGATACTGTGCCTGCCAGTGACTTTTAGCTCTTTGTTGCTGAACCACTGACTATGGGCTGGAGTGTATCCTACATGCTGGGGATCCAGCAGGGGACAAAGTCCCTGCTCACACAGAACTTACCCTCTAGGGCAGCTATCTCAATGACTTTGACTTCCAACTCATAGACCCAGAATCTAGCAGGGATAGCTACACTGAAGAATGAATATGGTTAGTATGTTGAAGGTTAAAACAACCAGTATTCTCCTGGTTGTCACCCAAGAACCATCTTCTTCCATTTGTGTTCCTATTCTATGAGGTATTTAAAAATATGAATAATTTGCAAGTATTATTTTTATTACCCAGTGACATGATTTAAACTTGAAATGGTTTTTTCTAAGTTTTCTGAGTTAAGTGTGTTTTGAAATGCATAGTATTTTATGAGCGTGAACCTGAATATCACTTTTATTATCCTCTCAACGGATTCAATTCCTTTTCAGAAGTCAGAAATTGCAAGAACCCAGCATGCTCAGAGGCAGTCTCCTGTCCACTCTAAATTAGATTTTAAAAAGGAAGTCCTTCCTTTGTGTGTGCAGATGTAGTGTGGGAGCTTCATGCTCTTTTCTGTACAATCTAACTACTGTGTACTTTATGAGGATAAAGTGATGCTGAGAACTGCTTAGTGGCAAGTACAATAAATGGTTGCCCTCAGATTTGGCTCTCACAAAGCCCTGGAGGTTGCTGGTGTCCTGGAAGCCAGAAGCTTGCTGTAGGAAAGTGACCCAAGCTGCAGGTGTCTATCCGAAGGCCATCAGAATGAAGATAGTCTCATTTAAGGCTTTCAAATCATAATAGTACTTGTTCTGTAACCCTGCTGAGGCATATCAAAGTCTCAGCCTTAAAGGAAAAACAGATTGGACATGAAATGCATCAGTGGCATCAGTAACAGAAGGCAGGGTCAGACGGTGTGAGCATTCTGCTTTCGGGAGAACATCAGATGTGTCTCCCATAAACACTGATTGGATGCTATGTATGTAAGATGGGAAAAAGTATTAGCTTGGCTTCTGTACTTGACTCTGGAACTGTCAGAAAAAGCTTTTGTCCACCAGAGAATTAGGTTAGGTAAATTTGTAGGCCAGGAGTTTTCATTTGCATAAAGCTAGGGGTTTCACATCTAGGAGGGCAGCCAGGTTAGGTTCCATTCATTTCACTGTTTCTACCTGCCCTGCAAACCTGTCTCCTGCTAGTAGCCATCACCTGAGCTCTTGCTGGGGCATCTTGGAGTGTCCTGGAAAGGTCGCTCCTAACACAGAATTTGAAGAGAATACTTACTCTGCCTTGACTGATTCTACTTTTGTCCTGCATTTTATTTATTTCTGTTATTAATATATTTTATATACACCTGAGGCAGAATTACCCTCCAGGACTCCTTAGCAGGGTGGAATTGTCTGTCTTCTGTGTCTCCTTAGAAGTTCTCTGTTTTCAGGTTTAAGGTTAGCTGAGCAACTGGGCCGAAGAGAAGATGAAGCCAAAATTCGCCATGGTCTTGGCCTCTCCCTTTGGGCTAGTGGGAACCTGGAGGAGTCTCAACATCAGGTGAGCAGAAGAATCCCTGTCTCAAGTGGATTTTGTTTCCAGAAGCATGGAAGACATTGGGATTACTGTCCTAGTAGTGATGACATTTGAGAGAAGGTGCTAACTTCTACACTTGGGTTGACATACAGGATCTCCAGTCCAGAAGCGTTGATCCATAGTGAAGATTCTTGCTCACTTGTATGATAGATTTCTCAATAATTTCTTTGGAATTCTTGTGTTATGTGCTACCATTCCTCATTAAACCTTAAAATGAAATTACATACATTATATGACAGAGGTCATTCAAGAATTCATAATTATTGGATTTAATGTCTTTATAGGTTTCTAGAAGTATCAGTAGATACTTCTTTCTCACACAAACCTCCCCTCCCCCCAAACACACACATACAGTTCATGTTTCAGCATATGCACAAATAGCTAAAGAGAAGCCCACTCTTTTACTGGCTCTGGAAACTGGAAAGATACTAGAGTTGTGGTTCCTCTCTCAAGCTGAAGGAGTTGTGAGATGGCGTCATCCAAAATAAGGCAGTTTAAAGAATTCTTTATTTCCTTGTTTTAAAAATTAAAGTTTATATTACTATAGTGATTTGCAATTTTCAAGTGCTGTCACTAACTGCATTTATTCCTTGAATAACCCCATGAGGTAGAATGATAACCATCCCCTTTGTAAAAAAGAAGAAACTGAGGCTACAGATCCTGCCCAAAGTCACAGAATGAATTTGTGCTGGAGTTGGGGATAGTAAGTCTAAGTCTCTTAGTCTTGGAATCCTGCTTTTTAAATTTGCATCAATTTGAATTCAGTACTATTTCCAGCATATAAATATTAGACAAAAGTCTTGTGGAGAAATCGCTTGGAGCAACAGGACAAGGTCTTTGTAGGAATGTGAGAATCTGGTCCTTTGGGTATCTCTGGGAGCAGGTGTGGCTCCAGGGGATCTTGTCCAAGGAAGATCTGACCCTGGTCACTGGTGTGGAGGGCAGTGGTTGATTCAGCTGAACTGCCTGCAGAAAGCTGTCCTCCTCCTGAAAGTGTGGTTGACATCATCTCATTTCACCCCAGCCTAGTCCGTGTCCAGCCCACCTGCTCTGTGCCCGCACTCAGTCCAGACCTCGGGCTCCGTGAGGCCTGGGGAGGTAAATGAGGGCTGCTTGATGACAAGAGGAGAGTCTTTTTGTTTGTTATAATAAAAAATCAGCACTTGATTGGATTAACAGCTGATTTTTTTTCTTGTAACTTTCAGACTGTAAGTCCATAATCTTTGTCTTTTAGATCCCCTTATCTAATTGAACACATAAACTGTTAATCTATTGGATGTGATCTGATTGATGCCTTCTCAGGTTTGCAAGGACCTGCCTGGAAATAAAGATTCCATCTTTTCAAACCTCTTAAAAAATTGTTTGTAGATTGGGCACCAAGATTTGTATAGAAGTTGTCTCTAGTCAGTGAATAGCCAAGCCAGACAGAGGTTTCCGGGGAATGAGTAATACTCTTTGTCCCCTACTTGCAGCTCTACAGGGCATCGGCCTTGTTTGAAACAATCCGACATGAGGCGCAGCTGAGCACAGACTACAAACTCTCCCTCTTTGACCTGCAGACTTCATCCTACCAGGCCTTGCAGCGGGTGCTCGTCAGCTTGGGTGAGAGCAGCTGGGGTTCCTACTTCTTTCTTAAGTTGTTCAGTGATTGCTGTGATGAAATAGGATTTATTGTTATAACTGACTGTGAAGCCACAACTGCAATCCAGTCATTGAACATTTGTTTGTTTATTCAACAAATATTTGTAGAGCACCTACTAGGTGTGCTGTGTGTCAGCTCTGGGAATTAAAGTCAAGTCAATTAAACCAAGGCCTGGTTCCTGACCTCAGGAAGCATTTATACTATTGAAGGACAGAAGTCAGTGAGTCCAGTACAGTGTGACTGGTGCTAGAGTAAAATAAACTCAGTGCTGCTGGGAAAACAAAGTGTTTTGGCAGGCAGACCCAGGAGCCAGAGAGAGTGACTTAGGGCTAGAGATGATTGAGCCCAGTGTTCCCCCTCAGGTTCCCTCTCACTATTAATACCTGGGGAAAGTACCTGAGAAGATGGATCTGCCTTCTGGGCTGTGACCTAGTCAGTGATAATTCTCCCAGGCCTGGGTGCTGCATTGCACTGGGGCAGCACTTATTCCCTCATCAGGGCCTCAACTGTCAGTCAACCTCGTCCAGCTGCCCTGTCCTCTGCCTCTTCTCAGGCCTGTCCAGCTCTGCAGACCATTTCCACCAACCCAGAACTTGGATGGAAGAGGCATTCACCAGAACTAACAATGTCTTTGAAGTTGGATGTTGAAGCCTTGTTAATAACCTGTCCTTTGCTGTGTGTAGATGAATGCTCAGACTTCCCCTTGAAAAATGTATCTATTACATTTGCTCATTGCCTGAGATTACAATTTATTATCTATTATAATAACAGTGTTAAGTCTGCCTAACACTTTGGGGCCAATTTTCCAATGTGCACAGAAATCATCCCTGCTGTTCCAGTTAATAACTTAATAGGGTAAAGAAGACATTTGCATACACACAAGTAAATCCCCACTTTCTACTGATCCTGGAACTGTAGGAAGCTAGGGATCCTTGAAGTGCTGTTGGAATGGCAGGATCTGGGCTCCTGCCTCTACTTGCTGTCTCTTTGGACCCTAGTTTGAGCAAATCTTCCATGTCTATATTTATGATGCAAGCAGACCTACTTCATTGTATTCCTTCTAAACACTCTAAATAATCTTCACTTGAAAATATGTTGCTTTATATATTTGGTGCCCTCATGTATATGCATTTAGCTTTTAAGCTAGATAACAGACTAGTCTTTTAGGGAAAGTGGGATCAGGAATTGGATTGAAAGACCGAGGAAAAGCTTTGAAAGGAGTAATTTCAAAGAACTAGAGACTTCAGAGGTTTAAACCGTTTGCCTGTGTGGACTAGAAGAGAAGAGAAGCAAGTGTTTGGGAGCCTAGAATGGAATGAGGTCTCAGCTCTAACAATAATATCACCATTAGATATGTAATACTTTGAATAACCCATCCAGGCATCATCACGTACAGCACCTCGGTCAATCTTTACAGTAGCCCTTTGAGATAGGTAGAACGACTATAATGATCCTCCTTTAGAGCCGAGGTCAATGAAGGGGGACAGGATACACTCAGCAGAGGGACTGGCAGGTGTAAAGGCACGGGAGGTATCACTTGGAGATGAAGAGTGTGCTGGTGGGGCTGGATAGTGTGATGCATAGAGGGGCTGCATCGCAGAGAGATAGAAAGATGGTCAGGAGCCAGGCCTGTATGCTTATCTGCTAAGGCCAAGTTAAAATAAAAATTGAGCAGGGAAGTGAGAGGGTAACCAGCGTGCAAAGCATTAGGTTCAAGTAGCTCGAGTGAATGATGATAGGAGGCCAGGGAGTAACTTAGCATGTGGATCGGAGAATGGGCAGGCCTGAGGACCATCCTCTGAACAAAGTTGGCTTTCTAGGGGTATGGCTGTTGACGGGGGAAAGCCCAGTGGGTTAGAGTGGTGTGGGAATCTGAAAATGTGGGGTTTTATAAGAGTGGCACTATACTCATCATCTGAGGCAGGGGGTTGGATTTGAAACAGACTGTGCCCCACATAGGAGGGCAGAGACAGTGAGGTTTCTGCCTAGGATCTCTGTACCTGATGGTCCTCTGTGGATAAACACACTCCCCAGGGACTCCTCACTGTATGGCTTTTGTGTCCTAGGCCATCATGATGAAGCCCTGGCTGTGGCAGAAAGAGGACGGACGAGGGCATTTGCTGATCTACTGGTAGAACGACAAACAGGACAACAGGACTCCGACCCCTACTCCCCAGTCACTATTGATCAGATCTTAGAGGTGGTTAATGGCCAGAGGGGACTAGTGCTTTACTATTCCCTGGCTGCAGGCTACCTGTATAGCTGGCTGCTTGCTCCTGGGGCAGGTAAGATCTCTTTCTATGGGAACTGGGCAATTAAGACACTAGACTGTGAAAGTCTAATGAATAGAGGTAGAAGAGGTGTATTACCATAGATCAGACGAAGGAGCTGATGTCGACTTTCAGCAAAACCTCAGCCACGGTGGTTCCATGGTGGGGCATTCAATTAAGAAGACAGCCGAGCTTTCTCATTCCCCCAAGAAATCACCGCTCCTCACTAGTGAATGTGGAAGCATTTATCAAGGAGCATGAAGAGCAGGAGGATGAATTTCACCAGCAGCACTGTTTTTTAGGCAGCTGTTGTTCATTAGCTAATAAAGTGATGACTGTAAGTCCTAACGAGTTCTTTCTAGATATGATTTAATAATTGTGACCCTTTGTCATGGTAAAGTTAGACTAAAATGATAATGGCAGCTTGTATCCACAGTATATAAATGAAGTCTTATGCTTGAAATTTCTGAGTTTAGCAGAACCCATTTTAACCAGTTCTGTGTAAATCTATTTCCAAAGTAAAAATCCCCTTTGATTAAATCAGCATTAAATGTTCAGGCTGTAACTGTTTCACTAAATACAGAACCACTAATTAGCTGTTAGGGCCATATTTTTTGCATAATAAAATGCTGATGGCTTTACCGTGTTGGAGACACACCAGATCCAATTAGAGTTTATTGACTGGGGAAGGGGATCTTATAATTGGGAATCTTGAAGAATGGGCTTCTTGAATATCTGTAAGCCAATTTCAGAAAGTTCAACTGCCAGGAGAATTGACAAGATTTTCTTTTTTTTTTTTTTTCTTTTCTTTTCTTTCTTTCTTTCTTTCTTTCTTTTTTTTTTTTTTTTTTTTTTGACAAGATTTTCTTGATTGTGTTTCTGTTCCTTTGATTTAAAAAAAAATGATGGCTGGGTGACAATTCTCAGATGCCTCTTGGGTTATGAGCACTTGTGCCTCTACATTCTATGCCTCGGCATTATTTTTTATAATCTTTTCCTCTTAATTCCATGTTTTTTATGGGTTTCCCATAAAGAACAGTCTTACCTCTGACCTTTTTATGCTGAAGGTTTGAGTTGTGATATTCATGGTGACTTGGTGTGAGTGTCAGCTACAATGGAATGAAGCCCTGTGTATGCCAGTCCCCCAGAGGGGCACTGATACCTAGAAGGACATGGCTGATGATGGAGGTATCAAGCTCTTTCTCTCTGTCATTGTTATGTTTGGGGGACATGATTTGACAGGTGGTATGTCCAAATCCTGTCATAATGAGCCATGTATAATGAGGCTCCCATTGTTTCTCTTTTTCGTCCTCTTTGCTCTTAATGAGACTCTGAAGCTTTCACTGGGGCTCTAATCCAATCAGAGAGGACCAGCGTTTTCCAGGGCTGACACACCTCATTACCATTTGAGAATATGTCCTATGTTTATTGCCAGAAAACTGCTATGGATTGCTTCAGTTTCATGCAGCCATAGTTTTTTGCTCCTTTAATCCATTAATGATGGTTGACCAGTTAGTCTTATTTAAAAATGGCTTAAAATATTTTTATCTGGCCTTTGTACTACAGTGTATTTGTTTTGACTTGCTTTTGAGAAATGAAAGGTCTTTGAGTAACACAGTTTCTGCTTGGCTAGTTATATTTTTGTTCAGGATTTCAGTTTCTGGGGAGAATATACCTTGGCACGCTCATGCACTATTCGGGAAAGAAAACTTTCCCTAGTTGGTGCTTCTGAGAAGCATCTGTTTGGAAATACATATGAAGTAGTCATCATTCCATGAACTTCTAAATATATTGTCAGAATCAGGAGCCTTATCTTGAATTCCTAGTTTAAAGCACCAGACCTGATAACAAAAGCTGTGGAAATGGGTACTGACCAAACTCTGGAAAACTCTCTTGAGACATCAGATTTCAGGATTTCTTCACATGGTTTGGATGCCAAAGAGGGCTATCCTCTTGCCTTCAGCTCTCCCTCCCACAACCTCGATGTTGCATAATACTGGCTGTGCCTTTCTTGTTTCAGGAATTCTGAAGTTTCATGAACATTACCTGGGTGATAGCACAGTGGAAAACTCCAGTGACTTCCAGGCTGGCAGCAGCGCGGCTCTTCCAACATCCACCAGCTCGGCCCTGGAGCAGCACATCGCCAGTGTGAGAGAGGCCCTGGGGGTGGAGTCTTACTACTCGAGGCAAGTAGTACAATGTTCCTAGTCCCACATTCAGATACAGTCTCAGGGTTGTTAGGGTTTTTTTCTTTCTTTTGTAAACATCCTATTTGAACTAAATGGAAGAAATCTTTTGGAATTCTCACTTTAGTGCATAGTCTGTTCAAGTTGCTTCAGGAGAAACAATATGTGTCTCTGGAGCATAGACCCCTTACTGGGCTGTCTTTATTCTTTTTGGTAATTTCCCTTCAGATAGGTAAAGTTCTCCTCAGAGATGCACATTTTCTGAGGAGGGTTTGTTTGTAGAATGTGTAAACCTAAGCATGACTTTGAATTTAACATACCAGCTAATTAAAACTGAGGTGATTTTTGAGTTATAAACCAATTAATAATGAATTTGCTTGTACTACAGTCAAATGCCTGTTTGAGAGAGTAATTTAACACTGGTGACAGGATCTGTGCATTGCGAGGCTGAGGTGAAGACAGTTGAACTCCCAGTATGGAAAATAGAGAATGGAAGTGCTTTCTGCAAAGATTGTAAAAGTTATATGCTTATGGAAATGTTTTATCACGATTGACTGTTTTACATACAGAAAATAATTTCCACAAGCACCCTGCTGCTGGGGAAAATCAAAAGAAGAGGGTGCCGTGGAGCGGGGTGGTAGCCAGATTTTCAGACATCTCAGTCATCCATCCTGTGCTTTAACAAGTGTCGAGAAGGTCTGTGTGTTAGCTGTGTCAGGTTCCAGAGACATCTGCTTGTCTCTTGAATGATTTCATTTGCAATCATGGAAATCCTAAGATATCACCATAATTCTTTGGAGATGCTTATCCCAGACTCCCAAGTATGTGTTGGTCATTGCTAGCAGCTGGATTGATCTTTGGGGTGCTTATGAAGTTGAGGACAAGTTCTTAGATGAGCCTCGATAATGTAATGTCAAAGGTGGAAGGTGCTGTTGGGTCTTCTAGCCGAACTCCTTTATTTAGCAAAAGCCAGCATGAAATAAGACTGCTGACAGCCAAGTTAGTGTCAGAGCTAGGATCACAACAATAGAGATCTCACCCAGACTCCCAGGCCACTGCTTGTTCTGTTCTTAATTATCAAAATTAATATCATATTTGAGAAAATAGCCAAAGCATGTAAGAATGTCATCTCCAGCTTCTGTGTGTATGAAGTATGAACAGGCTTCAGCCACATGCACACATTGTTGTCTTATTTCTTCTATGGCTGCAGTGCATCCTGGAGCATCTCTTCCCTTTTCCCTGGGTAGCATTGTGGTGATTACAGGGGCTTGACAGTTTGGTAACCCCAAGAACTTGGAAGTAAGGCTATTCTCTGAAATGTAATTATACATGACCATAAAATAGGTTAGGCCAGGGGTGTGCAAAGCTGCTTCAGCAGACAGAGTGGTACCTCAGTCTGATTCCAATGTAACCTGACCAAAGTTATTGCATATCCAAATTGAGTGTTAAAGAAGATGGTTGGCCAGCCATAGAAACAGAAAATGAGGGAGAGGAGGGCAGATTTGGGCAGTGCTCATTTCTGACACTGTCAAAGGGAGATAGAGTCTTGGCTAAGGGACTTGAAGTCCTATTTGAAGGCTGTTCCCACAGTAGACCTGCAGTCTTCATGTTCTCTTATCCTTCCCGTTTTCCCTCCTTTCCACAAATATTGGGACACCTGCTTTATACTAGGTACACCAGAGATCGGGAGTAAGGTGGTGAGTAAGGCAGACATGGCTCCTATTACCAGGGACCTGAAATATTAGAAACAACAGAGCATATACAATCTTTTAATTAAAATTGCCGTAGCACTTAAAGGAAAATGCAGGGTGGATAAAAATGTGTAAGTGAGGAACCTATCTGGGGAGTTGGGGAAGCTTCCTTGGGGAGAGGATATTTGAGCTGAGCTCTGAAGGAGGAGGAGAAATAGAAGAGATGAAGGCCACCTTAGGCAGTTGCACGAAGGCTTTCAGTAACTCTGGTGGAGAAGACCTCTCAGGTTATCTCCCTGCCTTCCCTTGTTCAGGTCCTGTGCTTCTTGTCAAACCTTCTGATTATTATATGGTTTCTCATGTAAGTCTACATGCAAATAGACAATGTGCAAAATAAACTGGCCTTCTGGTCTGTGCAACTCTTCTTGTTTAACAAATGTGCGCTCTCAAGGCAAAGCCTCTTTGAGCACATTAACATCAAATTTTCAAACTTGTAGGACCACAGTCCAGAGCCTTCTCTGAGATGAGATCATGAAGGGACACAAGCATGCAATGCCTCCCATTTGAAACCTCTGTGCATGCAGAGGTAGTTTTTGTCTGTTGCCTCTGTTACAGCACTGTGGTGGCCACACCTGCATCATCTCAGGGCAAACCAACCCTGATAGGGCTCAGCCTGCATGAAAATATAGATTTTATTTGATCCCAATTCTCATTGTATCTAGATTAGGATTCATCATCAGAAGGAAGGGGACTACCCTTTGACTCTTCCCAGTGTCTTTCCCCACCCACCATTGGCCACTATGTTTAACTCTAAACACTTGTGCCTAAGCAGTTATTTTGTATGATACTGGAGATTGAGTAATTTTGCTTCCAGGTGACTTTTGAATTGAAAAAATGGCTTTGGGTTATAGTTCAGCTCTTCATCAATGGTAGGGAGAGAAGAGAGACTGTAACTTGATTAATTCCCCACATTAATCTTTTCCTCTCTACTCTATATAGAAAGCTAACAAGGTAGGGTGAGTCCTTAGGGATCTCTGTAGGATGTTGGGTGGCTTGATGCTTAGTATGACTTTGTTGAACTGCCCCTGATAGCTTTGATACCCAGTTTAGGCTGCCAGAAATAAGGTCTTTTCTGCTGCTTTGGATTCGTCTTATTAGAAATTTGTTCATATTTTGTGAGCTTAACCTCAAAATGGAATACTTCAGTGACATGGTTTGAATTTACTAGAATGGAGTTTTGTGAGACTCTGGTTTCTGCCTCACAGTTTCATGAAAACAGTATGAAAATTTCAGTGTCAGATAAATTATTGTTCATCTATAAAATTTTAAAATATTTTTAAAGCTATAATGCTTAATAATAGTAAAGATGCAGTGGATAAGCAGTCTCATACAGTAGGGATATAAATTAGTCTAGCCTTTCTAAAATTAATCTGCCAGTAGTATAAAAAATCATTAAATGTTCATGCCCTTTGACCCCCAAATTCTCATTTTGGAAATATGGTAAAGAGGAATATTTATAATAGACCTATATATTATAGAAAAAAATCATGTATTTATATATTTATTTGAGAGAGAGAGTGTGTGAGTGGGGAGGGAGAGGCAGAGGGAGAGAGAATCTTAAACAGGCTTCATGCTCAGGGTGGAACCCGATGCAGGGGTTAGACTCATGACCCTGAGATGATGACCTGAACTGAAATCAGGAGTCAGATGCTTAACTGACTGAGCCACCCAGGCACCTCATTATAGAAAATTATAAAACCCTAAATGTCCACAATAATTGAATGTCAAATTATTTTATATCTATCCAATATAATATTACATTGTAATTAAAATTATGTTTATAGAGAATTTTTAATCACATAGCCAAATGTTTACGGTAAAATATTAAGTGAAAAAATAGGATATAGAATTATTATAAATACTAATTTAAATTTTATAATATATACAAAATATGGGTATGAAACATAAGAAAAAAAATCCTTAGAAGGAAATAAGCTGTAGTGTTAGTGGTAATTATAGGTGGATGGTGGAATTATAGATTTGTGGAATTTTATTCTTTATACTGTTCCTTATTTTCAGTGTTTTCACAATGGACACATGTTACTTTTTAAATTAGAAATAAAGCCATGAATTAACAACTCTGTCACTCAAAAGGAAAAAAAGAAAGCTTTCTGTAATCAGCTTACATAGAATAAAATCCAAGTTTTGGAGCTTTGTACCATGATCTAGCTTAGCTCTAGGAAGGCATTCTGGGTTTATTTTTCATCTTGCCTCTTGGCAAACACCATGCTCCAGCTACCATACCTTCTTTTCTTTTCTCTAAATGTACCCTGTGCCTTCTTCCCCTCTCTAGCTCAGGTATCTCTAACCTCTGAATCTGTAGGTGCAGCTGCCCACCAAACATCCCTGCATGAGAATCTTCAAGGAATCTCTAGTCTAAAATCTCTAAATCCCAACTCTTGAGTTTCCCCATTTCCCTCCTCAATTAGTCATTGTAATATACACCACATTAACAGAATGAAGAACAAAAACCACATGATCATCTCTATAGATGCAGAAAAGACATTTGACAAAGTTTAATATTCTTTCATGATTAAAAAAGAAAGCACTCAACAAGCTGGGAAAAGAAGGAAATTACTTCACATAATTTCATAATTTTTTATGTGTATGAAAAACTTACAGCTAATATCATACTCAATGATGAAAACTGAAATAATTCCTTCCAAGATCAAGAACAAGGTAAGGATACCCTCTCTTGTCACTTCTATTCAACATAGTACTGGAAGTCCTAACCAGAGTAATTAGGCAAGAAAAATAAAATAGAAGTCCTCCAAATTGCAAAGAAGAAGTAAAATTATGTCTGTTCACAAGTGACATGATATTATATGTAGAAAACCCTAAACATTATACCAAAAACCCTGTTAGAACTAATAAAAAAACAAACAAAAAAACTAATAAACATATTTAGCAGGGTTGTAGGATGCAAAATCAGGACTCAAAAATCAGTTGCATATCTATATACTATAATGAATAATTCGAGAGGGAAATTAAGAAAACAAACCCCATTTATAATAGCATCAAAAAGAATGAAATACTTAGGAATAGGGCAGCCCCCATGGCTTAGCAGTTTAGCGCCACCTTCATCCAAGGGTGTGATCCTGGAGACCTGGGATCAAGTCCCATGTGGGGATCCCTGTATGGAGCCTGCTTCTCCCTCTGCCTATGTCTCTGCCTTTCTCTCTCTCTCTTTCTCTCTTTCTGTCTCTCATGAATAAATGAATTAAAATCTTAAAAAAAAGAGAAATACTTAGGAATAAATTTAACTCAGGAGGTGAAAGACTTTATACTGAAAACTGAAAAACATTGCTGAAAGAAATTAGAGAAAAAAATAAATGGAAAGACATCCCATGTTCATGGATTGGAAGAATTAATATTGTTAAAATGTCCATACTACCCAAAGCAATCTATAGATTCAATATAATCCCTATCAAAATTCTGATGGTATTTTTTACAAAAATAGAAAAAAATATTCCTAAATTCATGTGGAATCTCAAAGGACCCCCCAAAAAACTGAAGCAATTTTGTGGAATCAAAACAAAGCCAAAGGCCACACACTTCCTAATTTTAAAACATCACAATGGTATAGTCATCAAAATGGCAAAGTACTAGCATAAAAACAGAGACACACAGGTTAATGGAATAGAATATACAAGAAATAAGCCCTGACATATAGGTCAAATGATCTTTGACAGGAGTATCAAGACTACATATTAGGGAAAAGGATAGTCTCTTCAACAAATGGTGCTGGAAAACTGGATGCCAAAGAATGAAGTTAAACCCTTGTCATACACCATATATAAAAGTTAACTCAAGGGCAGCCCAAGTGGCTCAGCGGTTTAGCATCGCCTTCAGCCCAGGGCGTGATCCTGGAGACCTGGGATCGAGTCCCACGTCAGACTCCCTGCATGGATCCTGCTTCTCCCTCTGCCTGTGTCTCTGCCCCTCTCTCTCTCTCTCTCTCTGTGTGTGTGTGTGTGTGTGTGTGTGTCTCATGAATAAATAAAATCTTAAAAAAAAAAGTTAACTCAAAATAAATTAAAAACCTAAAACATAAGACCTGAAAGTATAAAACAACTAGGAAAAGCTTCATAGCACTGAATTTGGCAGGGATTTCCTGGGTATGACAACACAGATAACAAAAATGAAAATTACACAAGTGGGATTATATCAACTTTAGACTTCTACACAGCAAAGGAAATAATCAACAGAGTGAAAAGACAACCTATGGAATAGGATAAAATATTTTCAAACCATATATCTGATAAGGAGTTACTATTTAGAATATGTAAAGAACTCCTACAAGCTAACAACAACAACAAAAACAATTTGATTTGAAAATGGACAAAGGACTTGAGTAGACATTCTCCAGAGAAGATAAACAGATGGCCGACAAGCACCTGAGAAGATGCTCAACATCACTAATCATCAGGGAAATGCAAATCAAAACCACAATGAGATACATATCACCTTACACCTGTTAAGATGGCCACTATCAGGACACCTGGGTGGCTCAGTGGTTGAGCATCTGCCTTCAGCTCAGGGCGTGATCCTGGTGTCCCAGGATTGAGTCCCACATTGGGCTCTTTGCCAGAAACCTGTTTTCTTCCTCTACCTGTGTCTCTGCCTCTCTCTGCATGTCTCTCATGAATAAATAAATAAAAATCTTAAAAAAAAAAGAGATGGCCACTTTAAAAAAAATAAACAGGAAATAACAAGTGTTGGCAAAGATGTGAAGTCAGAACTCTTGTGTTCTGTTGGTGGGAATGTAAAATGATGTAGCCACTATGGAAAACAGTATGGAGGTATGTTTTTTACCACAATAAAAAAAGGTATAAAAAATATATTTGAAGGGTTCCTGGGTGGCTTATTGGTTAAGTATCTGCCCTCAGCTCAGGTCATGATCTCAGGGTCCTGGGATCGAGCCCCACGTTGGGTTCCCTGCTCAGTGGGAGCCTGCTTCTCCCTCTCCCTCTACCCCGCCCCCACTCATTCTCTCTCTCTCTCTCTCTCTGTCTCCCTCTGTCTCTCTCTGTCTCTTTCTCAAATAAATAAATAAGATCTTTAAAAAAATGCATTGGAACCTGCCTACTCTGTCTCTACCACCACAAGCACAGTGGAGGTCCCCCATCATCTCTATCCTGAACCACTGCTGCTGCTTCCTCTCTCTGCCTTCCGCCCCCTTCACTCATAGATGTATTTCGGACTATGCTTCCTTGTTCTCCCCATCACAAAGGATCCCCTTCAAAGGTTCTGATGTTTTCTAGATTTCACATTCCTTAGGGCAGCCTGCAAGCCCTGGTAATCTCGCTTCTGTCTGCCCTTTGTTTTTGTTTTGTTTTGTTTTGTTTTTAGATTTTATTTATTTATTCATGAGAGACACAGAGAGAGAGGCAAAGACACAGACAGAGGGAGAAGCAGGGAGCCCGATTTGGGACCTATCCCGGGACTCCAGGATCACGCCCTGGGCTGACGGCATGCGCTAAACTGCTGAGCCACCCAGGGATCTCTCTGTCTGCCCTTTGAATGACACCTCTAGTCCTTCAGCTTGACGTAGCCCTCGGCCTCTTTTCACCACCAAGGCTTCTCCAAGGGCTGTTCTACCTTAAGGTTTTGCTTGTGCCCTTCCTTCTCTGTGTAAAGTTCTTACCACTGCTGTTGGCTGGTTCCATCTCATCCTTCAAACTCCTGCTTCCATGGTAATTCCTCAGAAAGGCCTTTCAGAAGCTGACCTGTTGGTTTCATTCACCTCTGCATCCCCAGTGCTTGGGGGCAATCTTGCAACATAGTATATGCTTAATGAATGTTTAAGTGAGCAACCAACTGACTCTCTGAATACACACACTAAGCACTTCTCCCTGCTGCACGGAATTACCCTAGTTTTCCTACAGATATTCTAATTGTCCAGTCTCACACCGTTTCCATCAGGACCACCTAGAGACCCAAGTCCAAATCAGGTTTTTGCCTCCCCTCTCAGGTGCTTAATAATAGCACTTATTTTGTTCTTCCTTATTTTGTCATCACCTGACTTGAGTGTCTTCCCAGGCAGATGGTGATACCATGGAAAGCAGATGCTGTGTCCTCTCTGAATGCTCATTGCTAACACAGTGCCTGGCCCATAGTGAAATGCCCATAAATTTGAATTTCAGTCACCAGAAGATGTGCTGTGAGCACACTCTCTGTTCATGCTGGACTGATTTATTGACTCTCTTTTTCTAGTGGATGTAAAATACACTGTGCCCCTAGAAATTGAGTCTCTGTGCCTTGGGGAGCACCTTCATTCAATTACCCACAGCCTGGCTGCGGTGTCCTTGTTATTCTACAGACCGTTTTTGCTTTCTTTAATGGCATCTTGCTGCTGAAAGGAAGTGCAGTGCTACAAAGGAGTTTCTGAAAATGGATTTAAAATAAAAGAACTGCTTTTATTAAGTGTTTAATAAGGACTTCCAGTCCCTTCCTTCCTCCCAGATCAAAAGAGGCGTAGATTGAAACCACTGTATTAGAACATGAACCTCCCATAAGGGAGATGTTATGAATTTCAAAACACATCTTCAGTTTTTAATTCTGATACTTAGCCAGAATCTTGCTGTTTCCTGGACACCTGGGACAGTGCAGTGACACTTTGGTGATGCTAAGCTGACCGGTGAGAACACTAGTAGGTGTGGAAGGAGTGCTTCCAAAGGATTTTAAATAAATTGCAATCATAGACTGCCCTTATAATAGGGGAAATATTCTTTCATTGTAATGAATATTAAACCTTGATAAATTACAGCTGTTATTTTTGTTTCTTTCGATGCTTTTCTAGATTTTTAATTTTTTTACAGAAAGTTATTTTTCTAATCTAGTGCATTTTCTGATTTCACTGATTAATTTAGATTGTACCAGTTTGTAAATGCTGATGACTTCAGTTAGTTCTGGACTGATAACAAGTGGCAACTGTTCAATCTGACAGCACCAAGTGCTGGAGGAGATGTGGGTCCATGAGATAGCTCGTATGAGGCTGGTGAGAGAATACATAGGAACAACCACATCAGCAGATAGGTTAGTGGGCAGCCCGGGTGGCTCAGCGGTTTAGCGCTGCCTTCAGTCCAGGGCATGATCCTAGAGACCCGAGATCGAGTCTCACGTCAGGCTCCCTGCATGGAGCCTGCTTCTCCCTCTGCCTTTGTCTCTACCTCTCTCTCTCTCTCTTCTCTGTGTATTCTCATGAATAAATAAATAAAATCTTTAAAAAAAAGAAGAAGAAGACAGGTTAGCATTACTTTCTAAAGCTGAATATTCACTTAGCCTTTGACCTAGGGATACATCAGAGGTATACTGTCCAAGAGAGACTTTTGTATGTGAGCAAGAAATTTCAGAATTGCACTGTAAACATAGCAAAATGCTGGAAACTCACATGCCATCAGTGAGAGGGTGGATGAGTAATAGTCCCAAAATGGAATATTAAGTAACAAAGAGATGAGCCAAAGTGAACCCAAAGATGTGGCTAAATCTTAGAAATATAATCAATGGGAAAAAAGCAGATTCCCAGATATTAACAATAGCATAAAGTCCTTTTAATAGAATTAAAACAACTAAAATAAAAAGATGCTTTTAGGAATATAGCTAGCTCTAATAAAACTTATATAGAAAGGACAGGCAGGGGAAGATGGCTATGGGATTTGAGATGGGACTTTCCTCTGTCTGGGGAGGCAGGGTATGGGCTCCCTGGGAGGTAACAAATGGTAAGATGTATGTTATTCTCTGCATTTTGTTTTGGGTAGTGGTTTTGTGAATACTTATTAGATTATTTAAAAATTACTAAGTAGGGGATCCCTGGGTGGCTCGGCGGTTTAGCGCCTGCCTTTGGCCCAGGGCGCAATCCTGGAGTCCCGGGATCGAGTCCCATGTTGGGTTCCCTGCTTTTCCTTCTGCCTGTGTCTCCCTCTCTCTCTCTCTCTCTATCATGAATAAATAAATAAATAAATCTTAAAAATAATTACTAAGTAAATCAATGAAAGCAGGCCATGTATGGATCAATGATGAAAGAGTGTCATGAACCAAAGATTATGATTAATCCAATCCCAAAGAGATCCTCCCACCCCCCAAAAAGAAAAAAAAGCACAATTTTTAAAACAAATTTCAAAAGCCAGATTGACTATGACGTATTTAATCCATGCAAATGGACAATTGATAGATTGCTTTAGATTATTTGTATCTGTTCTTTGAAGCAAGTACCCAAGCATTGTCATTGTCATACTGTTGCTTATTTTAAGTTACAATTTGTACTTGAAAGTTGTCTTTATAATATTTTCTAATTCTGGATTTTTTTAATAAAGATTTTATTTATTTATTCATGAGAGAGAAAGAGAGAGAGAGAGAGAGAGGCAGAGACACAGGCAGAGGGAGAAACAGGCTCCATGCAGGGAGCCCGACATGGGACTAGATCCCAGGTCTCCAGGATCAGGCCCTGGGCTAAAGGTGGCACTAAACCCCTGAGCCACCCGGGCTGCCCCTAATTCTGGCTTTTCGATAATCAAAGCTGACCTCCCAATCAATCTGAACTAGTGAGTTTTTATTTTAAAAATCAAATATTTTTTTCTTATCCCAAATCATTTCCAGAACTATGTGGAGTAAAAGTGGATATAATAATTTGGGACATTTATTTTGTTTCTTAAAATAAAGAATTTCCAATTTCATTCTAAATTAGGGTAGGTTACCATTTTTTTTTTTTTTTTTTTTTATGATAGTCACACAGAGAGAGAGAGAGAGGCAGAGACCTAGGCAGAGGGAGAAGCAGGCTCCATGCACCGGGAGCCCGACGTGGGATTCGATCCCGGGTCTCCAGGATCGCGCCCTGGGCCAAAGGCAGACGCTAAACCGCTGCGCCACCCAGGGATCCCTAGGTTACCATTTTTGAAAATAGTTTCTAAGCATACAGTCCATCTGTGCCAGAGCTGGTTCTGAGCCTGGAAATATATGCATGCATAATAGCTAGAGTTCTTGGCCTTGCAGTAGCTCACAGTGTGAAACATACAACAAATGTGTAGATTATTAATCCACCACATGCAAAATGTTATGATAAAGGTCTAAACAAAGAAGGCTGCTCCTGGATCTGCCTTCTTGGAGGCAAGGCAGTGGTTCCAGAGGTCTCCAGGGAGATGACATTTGAGGGGGGCCCTGGAAAATGAGGGGAGGAAAGTCACTGTGAGTAGAGGAATTCCTCCCTGGGTGAAGGGATAGAGGGGGTAAAGGCTCATGGCTTCTAGATGATGAATGGTGGTTACAAGAGTTATCTGTCCTCTGCCATAGAATTGTCCTCTGTGTCACAGCCACTCAGCTGCCTCCTGGGGCTCACCTCCTTCCTGCAAGACCTGAAGGTGGGCTCCCTTTCTGATGGAATGGGTTTGCCTGTCTGGGTCTCTTATGTCTTGTCTTCTTGGGACATGGCTGGGTTCCAAAAAGTAGACATTATCTATGAGGTGACTCACTTAGGCTCACCTCTATAGGTTTGAGAAGATGATGCCAGCTTAGGGATTACGTCACTGAAGGGACACAGCTGCAGAAATGAGTAGAACACACATAGGTCTTATGCCCCTGATTCCCGAATTTAGATTCCTTCCAAAAGGCTGAGTACAAAATAAATTCAGAAAATTTCATTCAGTAAGCTTCTTAGAGTGTCAGCAGCTTAGCAAGAAGGATAAGTATAGTTGGTCTTCTTGTCTGACCTCTGAAATAGCTAAATTGATCCCCTTTTGTATGTCTCATGAGCTTTTTAAAAAACAGAATTCTTGAAGTTGCTGAGTTTCCCATTATCCATGGGAGGGATAATCTGGTGAATGGTAGAATCAGCCGAAAGACAAAAAGCAGACAGCAGTGAAACAGGAGAAAAGCTTTCTCTGCCTGTCAATTTGGCCCGTGTGGGGTCTGGAACTATGAATGGCTTGGGTTTCCCTGGACCAGGGCCTGACATTTCTGTACCCAGGCCACAGAGCACGGGCCTGTTTGGTAGATGCCATGAAGACCTGGCAGGACATTTCTCCTTTTATCTCTTGTTTCAGATCCTTGTTTGTGGTCCCAAATCTTGGAATGGCATCCCTGCTGGAAGAAGGGCCAGAGAGAGATGGGGCGGGGTGAATCTATTGACCAATCCAGACCTTCAGTGCTTCCCTCTCAGTTTCACATCAACTGTTGGCTGGCTGTTGCCATGGCCAATTTTGTAAAAATTCTTTGAACTAATAAAATCTCAATATCCCTGACTTTGTATATCCTGCCCTTTGCCCCAGTGAAATTCCCTAGCCTTTTCTTCCTGATTGATTGAGTGCAGCTTTATCTAACAATCGATATTTAAGACAGTTAATATATAACTCTTGGCTTATTTTGCTTTGGGAAAATGACCCCAGTATAGCCACCAAGTTCCTCTTTGAACTGGCTAAAATAGGCATTGTTTTTCATCCCATTTGTACTTTTATGATTTGAGAACAGTGGTTAAGGAGGCCCTAGATGGGTGCCGTCCTTAAAAGAGCACATTTTACTGTATCAGACCCACAAGTCACACTGTACTAGTCAGGTTTTCCTCCAGAAGAGTCATGAACAACCCAAGATTTCAGAGACTTGTAACCACAAACATGTATTTCTTGCTCTGGAGCTATAGATCAGCTGGGGTAGTTCTGCTCAGGCTGCCTATTGGGTGTAGGTCTCTGCATCTCACCTTTCTGTGACCAGTGGTATCCAGACAAAACTCTCCTCATAGCAGAAATCAGGATTGCAAAGGACCAAGAAAAACAGATACTTTTAAAGCCCTGCTCACCTCTCATCCACTCATGTTCCATTGGCTAAAGCAAGTCACACTGACACAGTAAGTCAAACATCAGTGAGGCAGGAAGTATCTCTCTCCCATGTAGTGAATACGAGCTGAATAGTAACAGAGCCTCTCTCTATCCCTCACCTGTGGATACCTGGAAAGAAAGATAAGGATGATCTTTGCTCAGGCCTCATGCTTCTGTTCCCTTCAGTATCTTATGGTTTACCCTATTTCTGCTTGTAACTCTCTCTGCTCAATATAGCACATGCCCAGGTGGATGAGGCTTTGCAAGTACCCTTTCATCTCCTTCCATGGCTTCCCATCTTCCTCCCATTTACCCCTGGGTACTTTCCTTTCCCCTGGAAACATAATCTTCCTCAAGGACACATGTCTACATCCTGGCCCCATGTCTCCCTTGGTTTCTAGGCTTGACCTTCCCCCTGGAATTCACCTCTAGCTCAGCACATGCAAAATGATACCTTTGCTCAGGCAGCTGCCCAGCAGTGTCACTAACTGACATGCTGTTAGTCCCAGTTTTTCCTGTTTTAAAGCCTCCATCTTTCCTCCCAAAATTCCTTTGTTTTGAGGCTTTTGAATCATTTGTCCTTCTATTTCCCTTGCCTTTATTGCTGTTTATTTAATCACTAAACTATTTGATCCTACTCATTTGGTCCCTTCCCCTTACTGTGGTAAGAACCACAACATGCCCCCATGACCAGCCTGGCCTTCCTGCTCCCTTCTCCTCCCATCAGTGCTTTTCGGCTGTCTGTTGTCTGAGGACTTTTTAGAAGCTCTGCTGTCATCTAAACATTTCCACATCCCATAAGCATCACAGCCCACAGAGAATGGTGATGGCCGAGGAGTACCTGCAAATGAAGTTGGTTCTCAGGTTACATTGTCCCATACAGCCTATCCCCCTCTATTTCCTGGTGTCAACTCTCTGTTCACATAGGAGGCAGTTCTTCCCCCTGTCACCTCCACACCATGCACATTCCCATGAGTATACATTTGCTTTCTGCTTCTGCCAGTGTGGGATCCCCTGGGGTTCTTTCTCCCAAGGCATTGCTTTTCCTGAAGGCAGGAAAGGCTGACACAGGTGGGGAGAAGCCAAAATGCAGGGACAAAGTAGATGATGCTGCTATAAAGGTGACCCCCTCCTTCCTCTCCCCTTTTCCTACCTCCTATCCAGGATTTAGAAAAGTCTGAACACATAGTGCATAGAACTCTGATGTATCCTTGTTGGCTATCTGGAATTAAATTGTATAAATTTAGCTCAGTCCCAATAAAGAGAGTCTCTGAATGCCATGCAGTCACATCTTTCCTCTATATTACTCGCCCTTAGCAGTGCCTAGTACCTAAGAGGCCCTCCACATGTGTTCACTGGATGAGTGGGTCATTAGAAGATGAAAAGAACGAACTGCAGGGGTTACCTCCAAACTGGGTGCACATCTCCTGACACACAGTCAATAGAGCATCATTACCATATGGTTAGCATGTATTATCAGTATAGCAAAGCATGACACAAGTGATAACCTGTGTTTCAGAATCATTGCTCTAGCCTTTTCTTCCTACTCCCATCCCTGTGCAGTACCATGAAAGCAGGGCATTATCCTAGACACTCAAAGAGGTGGACTCACCCAGATCTGGTAGTTAATGCAGACCTTGAACTACATCCATGTTACAAAACTTGACCCGTAGGCCAGCACATGAAACTCTTCTGATTCACAGTAACACGTTAAACTCGTTAAGGCTTCAAAAGTAATGAGATGTTTTTTTCTGGCTTTTGCTAGACTTATGCTAATGCAGTGAGGAGTCAGTGCTAAAAAGCGGGGAGAGGCAGAATTGATTTAAGGATCTGTCACTTCCAAAAACATACCATCTGATGGAGACAAAGTTATCATCGTAAACTTGTCTTTTTCTTTATTCCTGTGCATGCTGCTCATCTCACTGCTAATTAGAAACATCAGGAGAGAACACTTCATTGTTCTGGCAGCCCTCACAAAAGCTTTCCGCTTTTAGGAAGGACTGAGTACCTTCCCATCGCAGGACTTGGTTCATAGCTGTCGGGCACTCACTCTCCTCCCCTGCCTCAGTGTGTGGGCCATGTGCAAGTGTGTTGCTGATCTGGGCTTCAGCCTGTTTTTCTGTGTCCTCATCTTCAATGTCACAGGTGGATCAAGCAAGTAGATGCTTTTATCTAAACCAGAGGTTGGATTGACATATCCTGTCCATGAAAAGGTATAGCCATGGGAAAACTTTCAGATCTTTCTGTAAGTTCACAATATACATTTATTAATTAGAGCTGATGAGGTTGAAACTTATGCATCACATATTGATTATCCCCTCAAGGCTGGAGAGAGCCTTCCTTGTGAAGATTAAGTACAAAGACGGAGGGATACATGACATTGAGTTCCTTTCTATAGCTATCTACTGCAAACCATCTCTTATTTGGACCTGTTTCTTCCGATGTTTTGGGTGCCACATTCCTGTTGACAACTTAGGAAATCTCTTTGGGGTTGTTGTCAAGTCTGGGTAGTTCTACTGCTGTGGATTTCACTGTTTCCTTCTTGGCTGCCCCTAATCACAGTATTATTTATTGAGTAAGATTCATTTTCTAATGTCTTTTCCCCTCTATGGACTCGAGAGCCATCTATGGTGGGACTGGGTTTGTCCAATTTACCATCAGTATAGTACCTGGAATGTAGTTGGCTCTCAGGGAAATTAATTACTGAATGACTAAATGAGATGGGCCTACTTTTTCATTTTTCAATATAAACATGGTCTCTTCATAATTACATGAAAGCTGAAGTTGGGAATGTTTCTGATCAATGCTAGAATTGGTCTGGCTATGTATGAGAAAAATCCTTTCCAAAGAAGGACGCAGAATGAGCAAACACGGCTAACACTAGAGTGAAATGAAAAGGAACAAGAGTGTGTGTATGTACAAACTTTCTTTCAATCAAGCATAAACTAATGTTTTATTGTATTTTTCTTCTTGTCTGCTTCCTCCTACTTTGGCTCAGTGTTGAGTTTTAAGCCCCAGAGATAAAAACTCAGCTTAGTTTATAGTGGGTAAGGGCTTTGGATTACAGTGTTTTTGAATGTTGGAAATGGCTAAATTAAAAGAGATAAGGAATTATAGTTGGAAGAAACTTACAAGGAGGAAAAAAGCTATTTGTCTAACTTGGCTTTGAAAATGAGTCAAACAGGCAAGAGGATCCATATTCTGTAAAATATGTCATTTCGGTTTCCCATGGTAGGTAGGATTTTTCAGTAGATGGATAAAGCTTTGATTTCATCTTACACTATGAAATAATATTAATAAACTGAAATATAGAACATGCCTTGGTGGGTACTCTATGATGCCAAGTGAATGCTCAGGTTTTAATTCTGACTCCGTATCAGGACCTCTCAGATTCCAAAGAAGAGGGAATGGGCCTCTGCTGGCCATTTTCCATGTGTCGGACACAGGTGTACAAACTCAGAGATGTTTTTAATAGCCTCCAAGGCTGTGATTGTGGTCCCCATTTTACATATCAGGGAGCAGAAACTCAGAGCCTTTGAATGAATTGTCAAGGGTTCACAGCTAGTTAAATGCTAGAAAAGCAACTCAAGGGTAGGCTTTAGAAAGGGATTCTCAAAAACAAAGAGTACCATCATGCCTCCTAGGGCTCTGGAATTACATCTTCAAATTATTTTGTTTGAGGATAAGAAAAAGACTTACAGAAAATGTCTCATTCACTCCTTGACAGGCTTTTGCTGTCCTTTGGGAGATTTTGGCAGACTTTTCTCCTCCCCTCTGGAAACTTGCATTGAGTCTCCAGTACTAGTAGGTATTCTCCAGTCTCACTGGCCTTAGCAGTAAGATGGAAGGGAGAAAAATGTGGAAAAATAAATAAGATGAAAAAGTAGAAAAAGATTCTGTCACAGTGCAGTCAAATACATCACTTAAATAATCTTACTATGGTGAATTTGAGAGCAAGGAGAATGATTTCTCATTGAGAAATGAAAGTCCTTTGACTTGAAGAATATTTTCAAAAAATAAATCCTTCATTACCCTAGATATTTCTTGAAATGAAAATAGTCCATATCAAGACCTATCATGAAAGAAATAATTCCACAGTCCTTGAAAAGTTACGTATTTTCTGTTCAAACATTAAAGTAATCGTTTAATCTTACATACAATTCCCTGAACTCTCCCTAAATAATTGCCTTGGTGATTTTAGCTCAACCTTGAAATAGACTTGGATCTGTTGTATATTCGACTTTATTTGAAAGAGAAAAGCAAGTTTAAAGACCTAGAGACTTCACAGGTTTCAGCCCTTTGCCTGTGGGGACTAGAAGAGAGGAAAGAGGCAAATGTGTGGGAGCTCAGGGTGGAGTGAGATATCAGCTCTAACACTAACAAAGCCACCTGATATGTACATGGTACTTTATAGAACGTCTACCAGGCAGCCTCACATGTAGTGCTCAGTTTACCTTTACAGGAGCCCTCTGAGATAGGTAGGGCAACTCTTGGGATGCTTCCTTTCAAGATAAGGATATTGAACCTCAAATACTGACTTGTCCAAGGTCACACAGCTAAAGAATAAAGTCAACACTTGAACCCAGACCTCCAGCCTACTGCTCTTTCCATCAAGCCATTTGTCTCTCTCAAGCGGCAAGTATATATTATGGATAAGCTCTTGTTAGATTTGCCCAGGCTCAAGCAAAATATTTGACTATAATGGAGCTTTCCCTATGTTTGAGACATGTGATTGTTGCCTGGGGTTTGTAACAGTATTTATAGAAATGGAATTTGAGCTGTGATAATGAGGTTGTTTTCTGTTTAACACTAAAGCTTTAAGAGGAGCTCAATTTAAGTCAATAGCATATGAGTAAACTGGTCTACTTGTACATAGCTTGGGCATGTGGATTCCAAGATAAAGCTGAAGCTGCTTAAATCAAAGTGGAATAAGAAAAAGAAAAGAAATAAATAACGTGTCAGTGTGATGCAACTCTGGTTGCAAGAACAGCTGTGAAGTGTTTGGAATGAAGATAGTGCAGACGATTTTAGAAGCAGTTTTCCAAGTAAGTTAGCCTTGTGTCCAAATACAGTTTGAAATCTTTTACCCACTCATTCATTCAGCAGCTGTTTGCTGAATATCCTCATAATGCCAATCGTGGTGCTGGACCCCAAGAATTCAGAGAAAAGATCATTTCCTGTCTTTCAGGAGCTCAGAGACCAGTAGGTTTGTGGATGTCATGAATAGAGACATCCAGAATCACAGGTGTAAGTTTCACAAAGATCCAGCATTCATCTTATGATGGGCACCAAGTTTACTTGCCCCCCAAAGTTCCAAATCTTTTCTTATAGTTGGAAATTTTATATTAGAAGGCCTGTTGCTTGGGATGCCTGAGTGGCTCAGTGGTTGAACATCTGCCTTTGGCTCAGGGTGTGATCCCGGAGTCCCAGGATCTAGTCCCAAATCAGGCTCCTTGCATGGAGCCTGCTTCTCCTCCCTCTGCCTGTGTCTCTGCCTCCCTCTCTCTCTCTCTCTCTCTCTCTCTGTGTGTGTCTCATGAATAAATAAATAAAATCTTAAAAAAAAAATAGAAGACATATTGCTGATTTGTGATGAATCTAGTTATTGAGACATTCACCAAACATTTATCAAATGTATACAGTATGCCTGGTCCTCTGCTGGGCATTGGGGTTATAGGGATGAAACCAGTAGATTTCCTGCTGCGAAGTGCTCTCAGTCTAATAGGAGAGAAACGATACATAAACACATCCAATCCAGACTCTGCTGCTTACTAGCTATGTGACTTCTGGCAAACAATGTAATCTTATGGTGTTTTTTTTGTTTGTTTTAAAGAGTTTATTTATTTATTCATGAGAGACAGAGACAGAGAGAGAGGCAGAGACACAGGCAGAGGGAGAAGCAGACTCTATGCAAGGAGACTGATATGGGACTCGATCTCAGGACTCCAGGATCACAACCCCCTGAGCCAAAGGTCAATGCTCAACCACTGAGCCACCCAGGCATCCCTGGTGTTTTTTATAACTATAAAATAATAATGCTGAAAGCAGTAGGATAGAGCCAGGCACATAAGAAGCCTTTGTGTAGTCACCAATTATTGCAGTTGTAAGTTATAAGAAAAGTGGGAGAGTTACACAGAGGTCAGAAAGCTACTTGTGCCTTAGGGAGGGCTCAATCAGGAGACGCTTCCTGGAGGAGGTGTTGCTTTTTTTTTTAAAAGTAATTCATCACTTACGTATAACAGTTAATGCTCACCATAACAAGTGTCCTCTTTAATACCCATCACCCATTTAGCCTGTCCCCCACCATCAACCTGGAGGTGGTATTACTTGAGCTGAAGCAGAAACGCAGTAGGTTGTGGCCATGCAAACACATCACGTGAAACCCTGGTGGAGGGTGCAGCACAAGCTGAGGCATGGGATGGAGAGCTGCCTAAGGAGATTTAGGGAAGGTGGCATGATTAAATATAAAGTATAGGGATAACTTTGACTCATAGACCCCTTTATATAGGTTCATGGGGGCCAGATGCTGTGTGGCCATATAGGGGGCCTCACCCTGCAGCGAGGGACTGGAGGGTTGCATCTGAGAAAGACATGTGGTCCAGATTGTCCAGTGAGAGCTCAAGATCATTTTGCTCTGTCTCCTTGAGGCTCTTGGGTTAAATATTTTATGTTGTCTATTATCTTAGGGAAAAAAGGAGAATCATTTAGAGAACCTACTGGACAGTAAAAAGTCATGTTGAGCCTTCAAGCAAGAAATATTGTGCATGCAAGCAAGGGAAGGGTCACTTTCTGTTTCTAAAGAAAACTAGAAAATAATTTTCTAATTTGGTGTAGCAAATCCTGTAAGAATAAGTCAAGTATAAAATATGTATATTTCCGGGATCCCTGGGTGGCGCAGCGGTTGGGCGCCTGCCTTTGGCCCAGGGCGCGATTCTGGAGACCCAGGATCGAGTCCCACATCGGGCTCCTGGTGCATGGAGCCTGCTTCTCCCTCTGCCTGTGTCTCTGCCTCTCTCTCTCTCTCTCTCTCTGTGACTATCATAAAAAAAAAAATTTTAAAAAAAATTTAAAAAAATATGTATATTTCCTAGTAATGTCTTTGTGTTGGCAGAAAATTACCTATCCAAGGTAAACATTCAGGGAGACCAGCAAGGTTTTTGCTGGGCATAGTCTAAACCCAAATCCCTTCTCTTTAAACCTGCCTGACACAGCCAGGACCTGACTCAGTGAAAGCCTACAATCAGAAATGGTATCAAAGTCTCTTTCTCTCCTGTGTACTATTAGAGTTAAAATCAAGTACTTTTTTCATGGTGTCAGTAAAAATAAATAAAAATGAAAACAGTAAAAAGAACTGGTCTCCTTTTCCTGAAGGACAGAGGAGGCTAACACTTGAGCTGTCTTACAGTACTACAGTAGCAGAGCTGTCAAAGGAGCTCACAGGCCCTCCATTTAGCCATAGAAAACATGTTTTCTTAAATTATTTTGGCCTTATAAGGTGTTTTTTTTAAATGGAAAATGATCACAGTTAGCATGTTTGATCCTTGTTGGCCTGATCATTTTATGTAGAGTGATAATGTTATTATGGCAGAGCAGTCTGGAAAGAATGTCAGCTAACTTAGGTTAAAGATTCTCAGTGACCTCGGAGCACACACCAAGTTGGTGGAGCAGGAATTGAGGGCTAAGTCCGTAGATCGCGAACTGTGGCAGAGTAACCAGTACTTTCTTCGGCATTCAAGGGTTTTTACATCCTTCTTTGGAATAAGCTCATCTTGGTGGGAAGTATAATTACCCTTGCATATGCCACTTTGGGAAGAGAACGTGCGTCCATAATCACTGAAAGGAAACACCCTTGCGTGGTAGGAGTTCATCCTGGCTGGCCTCGTGAGGTTTAGCAGCTGCCGCCAAGACTCTCTGCAAGGGGGTGGGATGGCTGGAATTCTAGAGGCACAATTGGTTTCTGGATATGATAGTGAAGGCCACACATTCCTGAGTATAATGTATCAAAATGAGGCATTAATAAACTGATAGCTCTCTTATATGCATCTCCTAGTCATTCATTATTTACATGTTTATTTTCAATTCTGAATAAGTGGTACTTGGACAAGGTACAAAATTCAAGGGTTCAAAGAGAAAATGATAAACAGTTTTCCTCTCATCTCTTTTTCTTAGCACCTAATTCTCCTCCTTGGAGATACCAGTGTTAGTTTCCTGGGTACTTTTCCAGAGAAAAAGTCTTACACACTTACTCTTGATGCTTCTGTCTCCTCACTTCTCGACGTCGGCCATAGTGTTTGACAGTAGGTGTGGTAAGACTACTTTGCAACCTTAGTTCTGAACATGAAGCCCGTGTTGAAAGTTTGAAGTTTTTTGAGGGAGGGTCTGTTTAACAATACAATATTGATTTTTACCTGATATTTTATAGCCATAAAGTATATTTATTCCACATCTCATTTTACCCTTATTACAATCTAGAAAATAGATGAGAGGAGGTATTATCTTCATTTTACAGCTCATAAAACTGAGGTGAGGAGAAAGTAAGTGCCTTTCATTATGTCTTACAGCTAATCAGTGGCAGAATGAGACCAGAGATGTTCTATTGTTCCCCCTTGAGTTCATACTTCTGTCCAGTGATGCAAGCCTGATGTGAGGGGGATTCTCCATTACCATTCATTTTGAGTAGTAAATGGACTCTTTTCTGATTTTAGGAATACTTTTGTTTCTCACCTGGAATAAAATATGGGAAGAAGCAATACCATGAGGGATTATTAACGACCTACCCCAAGAAAAATATCTCCTTATAATCAACCTCTGAGCCCTTCTCTGTATTAGGCATTTTGTTAGGTGCTTTACATATGCCATTTTTTTGCCACAGAGGCTTGTGATTTGGATGGTATTAACTCATTTTACAGTTGAGGACACCAAGGCACAGAGAGATGAGGTAAACTGCCAGTGGTTGTGCTATTTGGAAGTGGTGGAACTGGAATTCAAATCCAGATCTGTGCCTGTGCCTGCCAGCATCGTTGCCTCCCCAGATTGATGGCCAGAGCAGAAATACTTATTATATCTGTAATATAGATACTTTATTTATTTAAAGATCCAGCAAATACATATGGGTCTTGATTATTATTAGTTATTAAGAAGATGATAAAAATTCAAGTGCTGAACTCTGTTAAAAATTACTGTGGAGTATTAAAGAAATAAAAGCTTACTTCCTGCTTTCAAGATGTTACCACCAAGTTTAAGGCACAGAAGTAGCACAAATAAGATTCAGAACATAACATGATCATAAAACCACACTCGGAAACATAGAATCAGAGAGGTTTGAAGTTAGAGAGACCCGGGAGATTACTTAGAGACTCCTTCCAAGCCTGAAGTCATTCTCTTTCCCCCAATTTGTGTGTCAGTGATACCACCAGCCTCCCAAGATACCAAGCCACAGACACAGAGCTCTAGTACATTCCTTCCACTCCTCCATCTCCAAGCTCCTGAGGAGTGGCCTTGCAGACTAAATTTAAAGTGACCATCAGTACTGCGCCCCTCCCTCATCCACAGAAAAAGTAATAAGCCCACGTCAGTTCTTTTACATCTATCCTCAGCCCTGCCAACCATGCTTCTTCTGGTTCATATCCTGTCAAATCTGGGCTTAAGAAGGACATCAAACAGATTCCTGGGCCCCAGTCTCTGTGCAGTCCAGGACAGAAAACTCCCTGAAGGCACAAGGAGAGCTCCTAAACCGCAGCTCTCCTGCCCCTCCCCTGATGACAAGGCTGTGGTGACTCATTTCTGTATGGGTCCCCATTTCAGCTCTTACTCCACCTCATCACATACCAGTTTTGCATGCCGACCTCTTTGCTTTTGCGTGGGGTGGTATCTTCATTCAGAAAGGCACCGGAATGTGTCATTTATGTTTCTGGGGAGTTGGAATCACTGCCAGAACAGATAGGCACACCGTGATGGAAGCACACCATGGCATATTGTGCAGTAATGGGTATTGTAATGATTCCACTTCTGAGATTTCGCTGGTGAAGTAAGCACCTTCCAGGAAGTACTCCCACAAATAACAACTAAAAATTTGGGGGAAAATACCACCTACCTGAAGGTCCTAGAGTGTGAACAGATGCAAGCAGAATCTGGAAGGATGTCAAAACATGGAAGAAAAGAATGGCACAGAGTATGTTTCCCATTTTTTTATGGCTTTTAGACCAAGGTTAAACCACAGTAAGCAGCCACATTTGGCATTTAAAACTTCAACAAAAGGGAATATAAGGGAAGGGAGAAGAAATGGGTGGGAAATATCAGAAAGGGAGACAGAACGTAAAGACTGCTAACTCTGGGAAACGAACTAAGGGTGGTAGAAGGGGAGGAGGGCGGGGGGTGGGAGTGAATGGGTGACGGGCACTGGGGGTTATTCTGTATGTTAGTAAATTGAACACCAATAAAAAATAAATTAAAAAAATAAAAAAATAAAAATAAATAAAAATAAAATAAAACTTCAACAGAACACTACAGCCATTCTGTTCTGAAGAATAAGATGACAGTGTTCAGGGCTACCACAGCCTGTGTAGAAACTCTGCTCAAATGTCTGGCTGACCCCTGAACTGCAAATGCATGGGACAGACTCTAGCTAAAGATAGAACTAACCTGAGATTTGAATTGCCACTCAAGAGAAACATTTTTCCATCTGAATCCAATCAAGCTAATTGCCTACTTTATTTTTTTTTTAAATCAATACTCCTTAGAGGAAAATTACAAAATTCACATTGTAACTTTCACAGAGTCCTGGATACATAGAAAAATTATTTGACATACAAGGAGCTAGAAAAATATGACTCAATTTTAAGAGAAAAAAACAATCTACTGATACCAGCTGAGATGAATCCACTGTTGGAATTAGCAGACAAGGATTTATAACTCACAATGAATGAAAACATAAGACAAAATAATATACAAATGTATCAAGTATATAGAAATATGTTATCAGGTATATTTCAAATATACATAAAGTAATAAAGTGTATAAAATATAATTCAACAGAGAACTAGAAACTTTAAAAAGAATACAGTGAAAATTCTAAAACTGAAAAGTACAATATTTAAAATTAAGCATTCACTAGATGAACTTAACAGAATGACAATTGACAAAGAGTAAACTTGAGGGTAGGTCAGTGGAAAGTATCTAATTTTAAGAGAGAAAAAGATTGGGGAAAAAAATATAATCTTTTCAAAAGATTTCACATGCGTATAATTAGAGTCCAAGAAAAAAGGAAAATGAAAGAATAACATAGGAAAAATATTTAAAGAAAAGATGGCCAAAACATTCCCAAATCTGGTGAAGGACATACATTTAAAAAAATTCCAGAATCTCAGAGAACCTCCAAGCAAGATAAATAAGAAAAAAGCCATGCCTTGGTATATCATAAGCCATTTTTGTGAATCAGAGAAAATTCTGAAAGCACCCACTTTACTTAGAAGAACAGTGATTCAAATGACATGGGTTTCTCAACAGAAAGGATAGAAGGGAGAAGACATTGGAATGATGTCTTTAAAATGTTGAAAGAAGAAACTGTCAATCAAAAATTCTATAAAGAGCAAAAGAATCTTTCAAGAATGAAGGCCAAATAAAGATGTTTTTGGATTAAAACAAAATGAAACAAAAGCTGAGGGTATTGATATCAGAAGATCTAAGCTACAAGAAGTACTGAAAGAAGTTCACCAGGTGGAAGAGAAATACTGAGTGGAAGCTTGGATCTTCAAGAAGAAATAACATCAGAAATGGAAAACAAACAAATGAGTAAAAGCAAAAGACTAGTTTCCCCTTATTTTTTTTAAAGTGTATAAGGTGACATAAAACAAAAAAATCAGATCATTCTATGATGTTTATACTATAGTTGCACCACATATCCCCACTATATAAAAGCTGGAGGTGGTATGAAATGGACCAATCAGTTGCAAGGTTTCTGCTTTTTTGCTTGAAATGATACTTTGAAAAGGATGTAATCTGTAGAACCCACCACTTAAAAAAAAAACCAGAATGATGTATAGCTAAAAAGCCAATATAAATTAAAAAGGAATTCTAGAAAACGTTCACATACCATCCAAAGGAGGTAGGAAAGGAGGAAGAGGAGGGAAGATCCCATGGGGAACAACAACAACAAAAAATGGTAGGACTTAAATCTCACATATTAGCACTTTCATTAAAATATTAAGGAATCAAATACTCCAATTAAAGGAGAGATGTCAGAATGAATTTCTTTTAAAGCAGAACCAAAATATCTGCTATTTATAAGTAGATTGAAATTAAATTCATAGAAAAAAACATACCACACTAACAGGAAGGGTAAAGAAAGCTGGATTGCCTTCAGTCAAATAAAATAGACACTCAGGACAGAGTGTTCAAAGATAAAGAGAGACATTTCTTAATGATAAAAGGAATAACTCACTCAAAATACATACAGACCATAAATGTATTTTTGCCTAAGGACAAAATTCCAAATTACATGAAACAAAATTTGATAGAATTAAAGGGAGAAATAGACCTTTCTGCAATTGTATTTGGTGATTTTTAACACTACTCTTTATTGAGAGAACAGTTAGAATTTGATAAAACATTTAGAAAAAAAAAAAACCCTTAAACATAGATGATAGAAAAACACCATCAACCACCTTGACCTCATTATGTTTATGGAATACTACATCCCCAAACCAAAGAATATTCTCTTCAAGTGCTCATTGTACCTTCAACAAGATAGATCATAAGACAAACCTCAATAAATTAAAAATTATTAAAATACTATAGAGTGTGTGTTCTGACCTCAGATATATGGAAATTAAACACACTTCTAAATAAATAGATCAAAGAAGAAAACAAAAAGGAAATTTTAAAATATTTCTTTTTAAAAATTATTTTTATGTATTTATTTTTAAAATATTTCTAACAAATTATAATGAAAATCAAAGTTTGTGATATGTAGCTAAATATACATAGATATTTATAGCTTTAAGTATTTATATTACAAATAGAGAAAGATGTAAAATTAGTGGCCTAAGTTTATAGCTAAAGAAGCTAGAGATAGAAGAACACAGTAAACCCAAAGTGAAGTAGAAAGAAGAGAATGGTAAGGATAAAGAAAGAATCCATGGGGATGCCTGCCTGGGTGGCTCAGTGATTGATGTCTGCCTTCAGCTCAGGATGAGATCCCAGGGTCCTGGGATCAGAGAGCCTGTTTCTCTCTGCCTATGTCTCTGCCTCTCTCTGTGTGTCTCTCATGAATAAATAAATAAAATCTTAAAAAAAAAAAAAAAGAAAGCAGAATCAATGAAAGAGAAAATGGAAAAACAACACAGAAAAATTTACCAAGGGGCACCTGGGTGGCTCAGGTGGTTAAGCATCTGCCTTGGGCTCAGGTCATGATCCCAGGGTCCTGGGATCAAGCTCCGCATCAGCTCCCTGCTCAGAGGGGAGTCTGTTTCTCCCTCTCCCTCTGCCCATCCCCCCCACCTTGTTCATGCTTGCTCTGTCACTCTCTCAAATAAATAAATAAAATCTTAAAAAAGAAAAAAAAGAAAAATTTACCAAGCCAGAAATTGCTTCTTTGAGAAAAGCAAACAATTGATAAACCTCTAGTGAGACTGGCTAAGAAGAGACAGAATGTGAATTATGAATATAAGAGCTGAAAGAAACATTATTGCTTCAGATATTATGGACATTAAAAGGATGGAATATTATGGACAACTTTATACCAATTAATATAGCAACTAAAATGGAATGAAAAATTCCTTGAAAAATGCATTCTGTCAAAACTAGATGAGGGGTGCTTAGGTGGCTCAGTCAGTTGAGCATCCAACTCTTGGTTTTGGCCCAGGTCATGATCTCAGGGTCATGAGATCAATCCCCATGTCAGGTTCTGTGCTCAGCAGAGTCTGCTTGAGATTCTCTCCTTTTGTCTCTGCCCCTACTTTATCTTTAAAATAAATAAATAAACCTTTTTTTAAAAAAAATAGATTTTAAAAACTCCAATGCTAGATGAAACAAAATCTGAATAGCCTTATATCTGTTAGAGAAATTTAATTCATTAAAAAATCTTTTAACAGCAGGGGCACCTGAGTGGCTCAGTCAGTTAAGCATCCAACTCTTGATTTGGGCTCAGGTCATGATCTCAGGGTTATGAGATCAACCTCAGCATCAGGCTCTGTGCTCAGCAAGGAGTCTGCTTGAGATTCTCTTTCTTCCTCTGCCTCTGTTCATCCCCCCATCTTTCTCTCTCTCTCAAAATAAATAAATAAAAATCTTAAAAAAATAAAATAAAAAAACCTTTTAACAACAAACTCACTTAAAGCCTGGATGCTTTCACTGATTAATGCTATCAAATGTTAAGAAAAAACCCACTATTTTATACAAATCCTTTCAGAAAATAGAAGAGGAAGCATTTTATCATTTGTACTATGAGACCAAAAACCTAACAATGTAACAATGTTATTAGAAAAAAACAAAATTACAGATGAATATCCGTCATAAACATAGGCACAAAAATATTTAGCAAATTATTAGCAAATCAAATCTAGCATGACCAAGTAGGGTTTATCCCAGGAATTCAAGGCTGATTTAACATTCAAATATCAGTCAATATACTTTACTATATTAACATATTGGAGGTCAATATTTTTTTTAAAGATTTTATTTATTTATTCATGAGAGACAGAGAGAGACAGACAGACAGACAGACAGGCAGAGGGAGAAGCAGGCTCCATGCAGGGAGCCTGATGTGGGACTCGATCCCGGGTCTCCGGGATCACGCCCTGGGCTGAAGGCGGCGCTAAACTGCTGAGCCACTCTGGCTGCCCCTAGGATTCTATATTTTTAAGATGATAATTCTCCCTAAATTATTTACTGGTTCAAATTATTTGTTGGTTATATCAATCATAATCCCCAAATTGATAAGCTGTTCTAAAATTTACATGGAAATATAAAGGACCTGTTACAGAGGTTCATAAACCATGACTTATGGATCAGCTACAGTTTTGTAAATAAACTTTTATTGGAACATGGCCACACTCATTTGTTTACATGTTGTCTATAGCTACTTTTATGCTATAATAGCAGTGTTGAATAGTTAAGACAGACACCTTCTGGCCATGTGGCCCTAGATAAAAGTTTACTGACCCTTGACTTAGAATGCCCAAAGCAATATTGAAAAAGAAAAGTAAACTAGAAGGATTTATCCTGCCTGACTCCAAGATTTACTATAGAGCTATTGTAATCAAGACAGTGTGGCACCTAAGAATTGACAAGAAGATCAGTAGAGCATATAATAGAAGTCCCAGAAACAGCCCTACACTTACATGTTTATTTGATTTTTGATAAAGATGCCAAAGCAATCAACGGGGGAAAGAAAAGTCTTTTCAACAAATGGTGTTAGAACAAATGGGTATCCCATGGGAAAAAATGAACCTCAACTCTTATCTCATACCAAACACAAAAATCAACTCAAGATGGACCATACACTTAAACATAATAGGTAAAACTATGAAAGGAAATTATAAGACAGTATCTTTTTGACTTAGGGGTAGACAAGCTGTAGAAAACAATAGGTATAAAAGAAAATATCTACATTAGATCTTATCACAATTTAATACTTAATGCCCCTAAAAAGACATCATAAAGAAAATGAATAATCAAGCCATAAATCATATATCTGACAAAAGACTGATACCCAGAATATGCAAAGAGCTCCTACAACTCAATAATAAAATGGCAAACAATCCAATTTTAAAAAGGAAAATGAGGGGATCAGCGGTTTAGCGCCTGCCTTTGGCCCAGGGCCTGATCCTGGAGTCCTGGGATCAAGTCCCGCATCGGGCTCCCTGCATGGAGCCTGCTTCTCCCTCTGCCTGTGTCTCTGCCTCTCTCTTTCTCTCTCTCATGAATAAATAAATAAAATCTTAAAAAAAAATAATAAAGGAAAATGATTGCATGTACAACTCCTAAAATTGTGTGACAATGGCCATGTGCACATAAAAAAAATACTTAACATCATGAGTCATGAAGGAAATGTAATTTAAACCACAAGAAGGTGTCACTCCATTCCCACCAGAATGGATAAGATTTAAAAGACTGACAACACAAATGTTGGTGAGATGTCATGAATACTCATGTATTATTGGAGTGTCTATAAATACGTATTCACTCTGGAAAAAGTTCTAACAGTTTTTATGAAACCAAACATACCTGCCCTAGGTGCCAGAAGTTTCACTTCTAGATATTTATGGAAGGGAACTGAAAATACATGTTCATCAAAAGAATTCTACATGAATGTAAGTAGCAGCATTATTCATAACATCCCCAAACTAGAAAGAGCTCAGGTGTCTATCAACAGAAGAATGATAGAACAAACCAAACAAACTGTGCTGTAGTCATGCAGTGTAGTCATACTCAGCAATGAAGAGCAACAAACTGCAGATACAAACAATGGCATGGATGAATTTCAGAAATACTCTGCTGAATGAAAGCCTTATACAGAAGAGTAAATACTGTGGGATTCCCTTTATGTGAAGTTATAGAACAGGCTTAATTGCTCTATGGTGAGAAAAATCAGAATAGTGGTTGCCTCTGGGGTGGTGAGGGCAAAGATTAACTAGGAAGAATGATGAAAGAACTTTCTAGGGTGAAAGTAATGTTCTATTTCTTGATAGGTTTGTAGACACAGTGCCTACTTTTGTCAAAACTCAACATACATTAAGGTTTGTATGATTCATGCTATGTAATTATTTTTACTTTTTTTTACTGTATATAAATTTTAAGTTAAACACTATAAACAAATATTGTACTCTAGCTAGTAACATACCTTCTGAAGTATTTATGGGAACTTTAATTGAAGTCTGTAAGTTTATTTTGAATTGAACCCAAAATAGAAAGTGAATTTATGAATGGAAAGAGAAAAATAGATAGGCAATAAAGCAATTTTACTAAAATGTTAATGTTAGAATCTAGGCAGTATGTATTTGGGTATTTATTATAAAATTCTTTCAACTCTTCTTTATGTTTAATTTTCTCATAATAAAGTTTTTGGGAAAATATAGAACTGCAGCATGGATGTATGGATCTTAAAAATATCATGAAAAAATAAGATGAAATATGTAATACAGTGTCACATGATTAAAATACCTCTGTCTAGATTTAGGGGTAGAAGTTCAGACAAGATGATACATAGTAAACATATTAGAACAGTTGCCAATGGGGAAAGGACAGTAAGTGGGATCTAGGGATGATGGGATGAGTGCCAGATGGGTGTTTGATAGAGAGGCCTTGTGTGGACAAGTGATGATAATGACAAGTGATGATAATGGAGAGAGTAAGGGAAGGTAGATGGGTGGATGGAAAATCATTAAACTTTGTCAAATCTTAGTCTTACCAATTACTATGCCATTTAGGTAAATTGTTTAACATTCTTCAGACTCACTTTTCACATCTGTAAAATGGATATTAGGATCTCCATTTCACAGAGTTTTGAGCCTTAACACTGGAGAATGTCCAGGAAGTTCTTAGAACAGCCCTTAATCTCTGGCAGACATTCAGTGAAGGTCTCGTCTTCTTTTCTTCACATTCCTCTAAAACCTTGGTGACCTTCAAGGGGCCTAACTTTTCTAACTCCACAAACACCATGCTTCTTCCTGTTCTCCAAAGGCCACCAGTACTTGCATTCTATTCTTTCCCACTTTGTCTCACACATATAGAGCTGTTCTGTGTATATTTCCCTCATTTCTTCCAGTAACCATTCCATAGTTTCTTGAGAGCTCAGAGTGTAGCTCAGTGCTCCTCTGCCGGCACACTGGTCACCTAGTGCTATTGTGTATGGTTATTTGTATTCCTCTCCCTTGACTGGCAGCTACAGGAGGGCAGAGATGGTATCTGTGTAACTCTGTATTTTGCCTCCACATGGAAAGGGTTCAGCAAATATTTGATGAATGAATAAATGGAGATTGTTTATTTTCCACTGCTCTCTTCATTCAGCACAATGAGTTATCATTGCTTTTACCCACTGTCAGGTTTGCTGAACTTGTCCAAACACACAGATGTAATGGTATGAGCCCAGCCCAGCCCTGCTATAGAATATCACTCCAGAAACATCCATAGACTCAAAGACAGGGACCCTCTCTTTACTATGGGTGCTCTTTCAGGTTTTCTGTAACCTATTGATAACATTTTAAGCTGGAAGTTGATCTTAGATTTTATGTAATTAAACCCTCAAATGCTAAAAGTTAAATGAAAGGATCGAGTCTTCAGAGGTGATTGGGATTAGTCAGAAAGAGTGCCTTCATAGAGGAGGTGAGTATTAGGCAGAGTTTATTGGTGGGGAGTGATGTGGATTGTCTAAAGAGAGGGTGGCACAGTCCGAGAGCATAGAGTAAAATGAGCTGGGGACTGGTGATAGCAGCAGATAGGTGCTGGAGGGGAGCCCATAGTGGGGTGTTGGCTGCTTACCAGGATTATCATATGACATAAAGGGGACAAGATGGCGAGTGCATGAGTTGGAAGCCATCACCATCCTCTCTCTGCTCTGTTCTTTGCAACACTCTTATCTCATCCTCGATTTGGTCCTGACTACCTTTTCCTTTTATCTGGGCCAAAGATAGGCTCAAACCCTGATTGTAAAATGAAATCCAAATGACACACTTGGAACCCTATATTTCAGCATGGAAATGTCGGTTTTGCATTGTGTCTGGCGCAGAAAATAGCCAGCTGGGATGGTTTGACACTCAGGAGGGTCCTTTGGCAACTGCCTTAGCCTGATATTTCCATGTCTTCAAATCAATCCCAACTACTCATTAAGAGGCCTTGTTTTGGTGAGCGGTCTGCTGCATGTGGGACCATCCTGGGATTCCCACAACCTTCCCTTTGATCCATCTCATCATGCCCTCTTCATTTCTGCCTTCACTGCAGTTCTGGGCCCTAAAAGACAGCTGAGAAAATCAGCCTCCTTACTTTCCATTCTGAAGGGCCACATATGCATATGTGCCTCTCAAGGAGTCGCTATGTTATTTTCCTGACCCAGATCATCCCCTTTGGCTGGGTAAATGTTCCAGGAGTTTATTTAAGCCTTCATTTGGCTAACAAGCATCAGATTACATTTACATTTAAAAGAAGAATTATTTAATGTATTCTGAAAACCTTAAAACCAAAAATGTCCATCAGCAGGCATTACTCTTTGCTCCAAATGATACGAGGGTGCCCTTTCTTTGGGTAAAAACAATTTTTCCAGAATAGCTTCTTTGTTCCCAGGAGTTCTTGACCTGCCTCCCTCTTCTTTTCTCTAATCATTAAAATGGGAAAAAATACATGTAACTGCCTCCACTATGACTTTCCAGGATCCCAGCCCCCAGAATATATGTGGTCAAGGGCAGGTGATCTGTGAGACCCTTTAGGGTTAAGCAGGGGGTGACCATAGCTTAGGGTCCTAGGGATTACATTTAGTGGGCAATAGCCTTTTTCCACTTAACATTGCTTCACAATTTATGCAATAAAAATAGCTCTGGGGTGATCCAGGATGTTATTACCTTCGCTTTTTGAATTGGAATTTTCTGGTATTCCATCCTGAGTCTTAATGATGCAGATTATTGCAATTTGTTGCTTCTCACGATACATATAATAAATCGTAGATTCACAGGTAGTAATTCTCAACTCTATCCTATCTTGAATGGAAGCTACTTTTCTTACTTGCCTTCTCAGCAGCCACTATCGAGTTATGTTTCTTTAAGGTTAAAAAAAAAAAAGAATTATCTGGATCCATGTAGATTCTGTGCAGATACCCAGTGGGAGAAGATAGGCCATCCTGATGCGGAGGGACAGCGGATAAAGCCTCTGCCTCACACACTCACTAAGGCCTGGTTCTTAAGCCTGACACAACAGAAGCCATCTCCTTTCTTTGTGACCAACATGCCGATACATCCACCGAGCTACATAGGCAGTCTCTCTAGCACCAACAGCTTTTATTCCTGCTCCTACCCTGTTGTAAACCTAGAAACAAATATTTAGCTGGCTGTGGAGTGCCATCTACATGAGTGCTCTCCCTCTGGGGGTCTGCTGCACACACAGCGCCTGGCTGGTCCTTTCACGTCGCACAGGACATATAATATATTTACGTCTCGTGTAACCATAGAAACCTGTTGTGTCGGAGAAGACTTTATGATTTTGCTGCTCTCCGGAAAGAGATGAATAAAGCCACAGGGCAACCTGCCACCTCTTGTTTAGTTACTTTGTAATCGTTTAGCAATTAAGACTGCAGAACATATTTACTATAATTTTCACATCTGTAGACATTTTATAGAGTATTGAATATACATAAGGAAATAAAAGCACTTGAGACATTATTTTAGAAGCCCCATAGCCAACTCAATTTTTTTTTATATTACTTACACAATTTGTACTTCATTAATTATTCTTGAAAATGGCTGGTCTTTTTTTTTTTTTTTTTCCCCCTTTTCTCTAGTAGAATTTCCTTTAGGGAATCCTTGTCATAAGGAATGCATACATTTTGTTATGCTGGCTATACAAAAGGGCCGTAGAAAAAACAGCAGGTTGGGAATTGGGAAGGGTTGAATGTAAAATCCCAGTTTAAATCTGAGCTCTTCCACTGACTGGCTGGGCTTCCTGGGGTAAGTGACTGAATCTTGCAGAGCTTTTAACAAAAATGCTCTATGAAATGGGAATAATAATATCTATCTTGATGGATTGTTGTGACGAAAGTAATAATATAAGGAAAATAACAGGCACGTGATAGAGGGTCACTATGTGGCACTATTATCATTTCTCTTATTCTTACCTTTCATTTCTTTCATCTAATATGGAATGTACCACAAGTATATTCTGATGCTCACGAAACCTTGTTTTGTTTAGCACATATATGGTACTTCATACTTATCAAAGGCTTTACAAATATTTATTAATTATAAAACCCCCAAGGGAGCAGAGGAATACAAATTCCATCTCTTTTCCAATTAATTCTGCACCTTTCCATTTGGCAAATACATGTATTTCAGCCTTTTTAATAGAGCAAAGAACCCCCTTGGCTCTTTTGTCTATGCCTTGGATTGTTTAAAGGAATTATCCAGGGTGTCATGGAAGCTCCGTTTTGGCTGCTGGATGACTTGGGCGACCCCTGCTGGCGGACTGCAAAATCAGGAGTGCCCACCCAGCCACGGGCTGCACCCTCACCCCTGGCCCTGTGTAAAATAGCTCTGGACCATGCGGGCTATGGGTGGTGGGATATAATCAGGGCTGCGAAGGCATGGAGTTTACTCTTATTGTTATTATTTGCTCTATTATTGTTATTTAAATGGAGGTATTAGAATGCAAGGGACGTTTCCCACCAGCTAATAACCATTTAAGTTGCATTTGGGGGCTTTCACGACTTGACAACAGCTTTTCAAAATCTCGAGCTGTTAAACCCCCTACCGGGTTAATGTGGCAGAAAAAGACAAGAACGACACCAGCCAGCGGCTTTTTGTACAGTGCTGTACTGCGAGCATCTGGAATAGAGAAGAGGAAACAGATCCTTTTAGAAAATCCAATTAGAGAGAGAAGGAAATATGCTTTGCTGAGAAGTGGGAGGGTGGGGACAGGTTCGTCTCCAGAGGTAAAAGACTTCAGTATTAACAAAGGAAAAGCCCGCATTACTTTGACCGGTTTCAGAAAACCAGTGTATCTGGATATCTCCTTAGGAAAACGCTGCCTGTGAACAAGGAGCTGCTTCTTCCAAAGTTCAATCTAAACAATAACAGATATAAGACTATTCAAAAATAGCACAGAGATGGGGAGATCAAAGACTTGCCATGATTTCTCTTAGAAACATAAGGAGCCACTTTCCCCCTTGCCTCTTGTTTTCCCATTTTAATTAAACAACCTTACAAGAGATCTAGGGACTCAGGAGTGATTTTCAGAGTCACTCCTGGCTTGTAGGGACTATGCTTCATGTGAAAAATAACTCTCTTCCTCGCAACCTTTTTAGCATGTCATCACACCTTGACTCGCTCTGTCAAGTGGTCTCGTTATTCACACCGAACAGACTCCATTTGGTAGCTCCAGTGACATTATTTGTACAGAAATTTCAAATGTGTGCCATTCACCTAGATTTAGAGGATTCTAAGTAAAACTACCACACAGCCTTTCTAGTTTTCCTCATTAAAGGGATCATGTTGTATCGGAATATGCATTTTCATTATGATATATTAGGGCTGATTGCATTTGTAACAACTCTGAGGGGTATTCTCATAGCGTTCCATGGAGGGCTAGCTGCAGAACTTCCATTACCAGCAGACAGAACAGGAGCTTTGCTATAGTGTTCTCATTATCCTAAACCCTCATCTCTTTTTCATTTGTTAAAGAAGTCATTTGGCTTTTTAACTTCTGTTAATGGCATAACTTGTATTATTGCCATTGTAGAAAACCAAAATCTTTAAACACTGACCCCAAATCTATAAACGCTGTCTTTCTTTATCCGTACTCTATACTGTACCTTCATGCTGCTCAAATCCCTCTCTGTATAAATGCTTCTAAATAATATGTAGTGTGTATGTCACATATGCAAATGTTCCTCCCAGAGACCCTCTTGGGTCTTAGTATTCAAGGGAAATGGACCTCATGGTGATCTTTGAAGACCATTTTCTATTATAATAGCCTGTTTTCCACAAGAACATAGAATGAAGTGAAATTAAAAAGCATGTATAGCCTATAGGGGCTCCTGCTGCTGCTAAGAGGGCTGAGCTAATGGAACCACTTCTGTGAACTTTGGGCTTCTCAGCCCTGATTGCCTTTAGAAAATGTGTCCCTGGATCAGGCACCTTCTGAGCCCTTGGAGGCTTGATTGGTATGTGGAAAGATGTGGGGCCGAACTCAAGCTTACCCGGCTCCTGGCTCACTTTTGCTGCTTATTAGCAGTAGGGACTTGAGCAAGTGCCTGAAATTCAGAGTCTCTTGAAACACCTCTAACAAAGATCCACCTCCTAGCTATGCTATGAGGATTAATGCTGGCAGGGCACTGGTGCTTAGCTATTTGCTTCAGCTGTTATTAATAACATGTCACAACTCTATTGCCCTCTGGATTTGGAATTGAGTGGCCCTATAGATGAGAATGGGTATCTTATTTCAGATGCCCAGGAAAAGGGCCCAGAGCTACTCACCTGATAGAATGCTTTGTCTGCACGTACCCTCACTTACCCTCACGAGACACACCTCTCCCGCATATAGTGCTCATGTGATACTCTCACTTCATATAGCAGCAAGCTCACACACATCCCTCACATGACATATACATTATACACACAGTCATCTCTTGTCCTCACTACCACACACTGTAGACACCTGACAAATACACACACTCACCATTTTACCTGTGCATACATGCACACACATTCCCATACCTCATGATGAAGTGAGGCAGGGCCATCGTGAGCCCTTAGATGGCCTCCAACCAGCGTAGGGAAAGAAATAGCTAAGGCTTGTCTTAGAAAGTGCTATGGATTTGGGACCATCCTCCAAGGTGACAGTGTTTTCCAGTGCTCCAGAAATTTCACCCCAATTCTAACCCTACATTGAAAAAATCCTTCTGGGGATGCCTGGGTGGCTCAGTGGTTGAGCATCTGCCTTTGACTCAGGGCGTGATCCTGGGTCCTGGGATCAAGCCCCGCATTGGGCTCCCCACAGGGAGCCTGCTTCTCCCTCTGTCTATGTGCTATGTCTTTGCCTCTCTTTCTGTGTCTCTCATGAATAAATAAATAAAATATTTTAAAAATCCTTTTATAACAATTTCCCTTTCTCTGGTCACCTCACAGGAAGAAAGTTCAAGATTCTAAGAAGGAGGGCAGCCCTGGTGGCCCAGCGGTTTGGTGCTGCCTTTGGCCCAGGGTGTGATCCTGGAGACCTGGGATTGGGTCCCGCGTCGGGCTCCCTGAATGGAGCCTGCTGCTCTCCCTCTGCCTGTGTCTCTGCCTCTCTCTCTATCATGAATAAATAAATAAAATCTAAAAAAAAAAAAAAAGAAAGAAAGAAAGAAATGATTCTCAGAAGGAAATAGAAGAAAAGCATTTACAATTGCTGGGAAGCCACTGTTTACTTAAAGGGCATGTTTTGTTTTTCCAGTGACTGATTTGGTTCTCTGGGAGGAAACTGAGGCAAACCTTGTAGTGGAATTTTTTGTGGTAGTACCATTGCACAGTTGTATCAGTGGTACTGTGCTGGTCCCCAGGCACGTCTCCCAGGTGCTGTGATGCATCCACAGTGGCCCTCGGTAGTCCTTAGGCAGCTAACCAGCCTATGCTGAGCTTGCCCTGTGCTAGGCCTTATAAGGACCAGGGATATGTGAGAAAGAGCCCTTGCCTCTGCATCTGTCCATCCAATGAAGGGGTAGCCAACTATATCTCTGGAGCTCAGGCAGTGTTCACCTCAAGTTCTGCTAAGGAGCTCATTTTTGGACAGAAGTGTTCAGGGGGAAGTTTCTAGAACATAAGACATCTGAGCTAGTTTTGAGAGACAGACATCATTTCCCTATGTGGAGGCAGGTCAGGGGTGATACAGAGGGGGAGTCCAGGTTGAGGGCATGGCCAAAGCAAAACAGAGATGCATACTGCAAGTTGGGTTTAGGATATGGAGAGTACACTGGCTTGGATGGAGCAAGCCTGTCTCAGGTAGTGCTGGGTGAGAGACTGGAAAAGGTGAACTGTAGATGACAGTGGTCTCCAACGCCACGTTTCTGTACTCTGTCTTTTGGAACAGCATCAATGATGATCATGCAGTTAATGCCTAATCTGGGTGCTGGTTTTAGGAAGATTCGCCTGACAATATGTATTTTATCTTAATGCCACCTCTATCTTTTTGCTTTAGCTATTTCTTGCCCCAAAATACCCAACTGTGTCATTCCCACTCTGCCCCAACCCTAGATCATTCCTTGAGCTGTCTCAAGTACAACCACATAATAAGGGGTCACTTCTCCTGCCCCCAAATCCCTGTGTTTTCTGCATTGGATCCTTGGCAGCTTCTGGCTTGTGGTACAGCTACATTTGTCTGCTTTTCAGTCCTTCTTTTAAGCTGGGAGCTCCGGAGGCCACAGGAGCTTTGTGGGATCTCTCATAGTAGCTTGTACTTTGCAACCCTCCAGTCCAAGAGGACTCCAAGAGGACTGTGTGTTTTTAATGCTTTAGCTCCTTCATCTTCACTTCTCAGAGACCAGGGACCAAGTCACTTATGGATTTACCCAGGAGGAAAGAAACCACCCACATGGGCAAGTATGGCTGCTATGCCACAGTCTTCTCAAGACCTCAGGATGGTGGCTCTGAGTGCAGAGCTGTTTTGGGAGGAATGGAAAGAACAGAGCAGTTCTGCCCTCAATTTTGAGCAAAAGCTTGACTCTAGGAAATAATCCAGGAGGAGGATAAGGATGCCTCACTTCCTCTATTCTGGAAAGCGGTGGTTTCCCAGATCAGAAGAGGAGACAGCCCAGAATATACTCTTGTTATCAAATAAATTATGAGGTCACTTAAATTCTTCTTCCACTATCCTGAATGTGGTGGTGCGCAGCAGCCAGGGTTTGTCCCATATGGCCCAGGAAAGCATTACTCACCTGGCCTGCTTTGGGCTGGAAGCCAGCTGAAGGTGAAGGGGCAGGCCTGCCTCCTCTGCTGCTCACTTAGTGCTGTCATGGGGGTGAAGGGAGGGCACATAAGGAGACAGGACCCTGATTGTGTGGGTAGATGGCTTTGAGAACTTTGAGTCTGGCAAATGGTTAAAGTGCAGTCTTGCTTCTTGTGGACTCTTTGTAGGCTCTTTAGAGGTGTCCCATGGCTTGCTGGACCTGGGTGGATGCACCTCTAGTCTTCCATCTTTCTTCTGCAGGCTTCCTAAGACACATTCTCAGCCCTTGGCATCCTGTGGTTCACCTCCTCTGGCCTCTCCAGATGGCCTTGTTGGACAGAACCTGAGATGAATCATGCCGGTTCTCCCCTCCCTGTGGACCACATCTGATTACAGGAAACGCTCTTGTATCCCAGACCCTGCAAAACTCCAGCAGTGCCAGCCAGTCCCCCACTTCCAGCTAAGCAGGGGAAAGGGTGGGGAAGTGAGACCCCACTTAGAAACAGTCTCTCCCACCTTTAGGGTACACGTTTCCAAACTCTCTGAGTGGTACCCCCATGAAAACATGCCCTCCAGGCTTAAGGTAGGAGAGGTGCCCTTTGCTCCTTGCCAAAAGGGTGCAGTGGGGACTCCCTATATGGGGATAGCTCTCTCCAAAGAATTTTCTTCTCCATTCTCCTCACTCCCTTCTCTCTGATCCCTGATCTGGCTGGGGACCCCAGTGTCCTGGAACACTTTCTCAGAGCCATCTCCTGTGTGCATCTGTTTATGCGGAGCTAAGGCGGGAGCACCTGTCCCTTCAGTGGCTGATGTTTATGGTACTGGCATCTCTAAAACTGTTCCCTATACACCCATGTGTACACCACACCTACCACCCACCACCCACCTCCACACATACACACACATGCAGTTGTCATACAGGCCCCTCTAATCAAACAAAAGGAGCAGTATTTGTTTGGTGGGAGGACAGAGCAGCCTTTACATTTTTCAGTTGGTTACATTTGAACCAATATAAATATTCACAAGTATATTTTACTTCTACTTTTGGTGTTTTCACCAAGGAAAGCATACATTGCTGCCAAATATTGGTATGGCTGAAATTTCCATGAAGTGCTTGTCATGACAACACAGTGATAACTTCCATCTGTACAGTCTACCTTTTTACAAAGGGCTTCACCTATACTCTCATTTGGCACTCAGAGTAATCCTATGTAGTTAGGATGGCTTTCGTTCCTGAACTTATCTGGGCGTGTGAGTGTATTTGTGTCTGTTCTCATACAACACACACATGTATTCACAGAAATTCACACCTAGGTCTCCCACATTGCAGGGCTTTGTGTCTTTCTACTGCAACACACATATCCATGTGTGTTGAATTTGGGCTTTACTGGGGTAACAAAGCCAAACTGATGGCAGAGACTTCCAGAATCACATCATCTGGGGAGGAGAACTTGATGGCCAAAGCTTTCTCAGCTAAAATTTCAAAAACAAGAGACCCAGTAACAGGGCCTTCCAATCAATTACAGTCTTTCTGTCTTCTTGCACACAGGCTGTTGAGCAAAGGGAATTGAAACCTTCTCATTTGTTTGATCACTGTGTTTACTAAAAGGAAGAAAAGCTGGGGAAAAAAGTCCTATGTTCCTCCTCATAACACTTAAGTACAGACTAGATAATTCCAGGTCATGAGATAAGCAGGGTATTCACAAAATGCTTGAGTTAAAATTGCACAACTTTTCTGGACACCAGACACTGGTGGCTTTTTTGTTTTTGATTCAAATGATCATCTTAAGAAGGCATTTCAGAAGAGAAAGTTTATTACCAGTTTAACAACCATAGCACATTATCAGAATGTATTGATTTTGTGTGTGTGTATGTGTGTGTGTGCGTGTGTGTGTGTGAATTCCTGGCAGGTAAATATAATCATTTGTCTTCTGATCAACAAAAGTTTTGTTCTCTCAGTAGTAACTGTTGTATAATAGCGTGGATTAATAATCTTGAGATGACACAGAGAAAAGCAATTCCTAGGGTAATAGACAAGAAAAGAACAAAACCTAGTTTCACTCAAAAATTAGCATTCCCAGAGAAATGAATATGTGACAGTGACTTTGGCTTTCTGATGAGAAACCATAATACCCTCTGGGCAGTGTCAACACTAAATGCTGGAGAGGCCACACTGTGAGTGTGGATTTGATCCAGTGGATGTGACCTCAGAGTCTGTGCTTGCTGGACTACATCGCTTCTGGTTGTAAAGTCTGGAAAATGATATGAGTGGGCTTACAGAGAGGGATTTTCTGAGGAGAAAATTTACATTGTCCTTGTCCTCATGGGTGACTCTAGAACCTTTTCCAGTGTGCAGCTCACATTCTACCTACCCACTGACTCTTGCTGGCCTGCTTCCCCTGTACCCCAGAGATTTGGAGGGCACCAGAGCAATGTGGGCAGCTGTGACCAACTCTGTGGGAAGCCCACAGTGTCTCAGGTCACCTTTCAGACCTTCCTCAGACTCCCCCCACAGCAGGCCTCTCAAAAGTTTGCTTAAGGGGTGCCTGGGTAGCTCAGTCAGTTAAATATCTGCCTTCAGGGATCCCTGGGTGGCGCAGCGGTTTGGCGCCTGCCTTTGGCCCAGGGCGTGATCCTGGAGACCCAGGATCGAATCCCACATCGGGCTCCCGGTGCCTGGAGCCTGCTTCTCCCTCTGCCTATGTCTCTGCCTCTCTCTCTCTCTGTGTGACTATCATAAATAAATAAAAATTAAAAAAAAAATGTCTGCCTTCAGCTCAGGTCATGATCTCGGGGTCCTGGGATCGAGCCCCATATCAGGCTCCCTGCTCAGTAAGGGGTCTGCCCCTCCCCCTGCTTTTGCTCTCTCTCCTCTCTCTTGCTCTATCAAATAAATAAGTAAAATCTTTTTTTTAACAATGTTTGCTTAAACCAAAGAGAGGGGCTTATACTAAGGTTATCATCATGAGGAGTCCCATAAAATCAAAGCAAGCCTGTAACAAAAAAGGAAAGCTGTGGGGAGCCCCTGGGCTGCATGGGGCAGGCTGGTTCTCATCACTGCTCAACCACTGCCTTCATGTGCACCTCCTACTGCAAACATCCAGTTTGAGATTAGAGGTACAACACGCTCCTTGCTCCCAGTCCCAGAGTGGGAACTTGGCCACCCTAAGCAGCCCCTGCGTTCACCCTCTGCCTGCAGAGCTAGCCACAGGAAGTCATACTAGATCTCCCTGAATTCCAATGCATGAATTTTGGGGAAAGGACTCTAATTGGCCTAGCTTAGGGAAGGTATCCATCTCTGGTCCATTCAGCATTGGGCGTCCTTGGGTATAAATTTGGCATTGGGAACTGGCTCCTGTGACCCTGTGGATCAAGGAGGCAGTTTCTAGAATAGAATCTTCATGGTCATGGCAGATGCCCCAACACTGCCTACTACACCCCTGGCTTCTCTCCTCCAAAAGGTATAGCCTGTTCTGCTTTAAACAGAACAGTTCTCACATCTCTGCTCCTGGATTCTTCTAAGAGACAGCGTATGGAGTAGGATACTTTTTATACAGCTTCCCTCAACAAGGGTTGGCCCTAAAAGTAAGCCAAGGCTCCTTTCATCTTAAAGGTTCACATATAACCTCCATGAAAAAACAGACAGGGTCTAGCAGGTAATTCACATGGGAAAAAAATTTCAAAGATCTCAGAAATCTTGAGGTCCCAAAGTCCCATGTCTTAAGTTCCTGGGATTCTTCCTAAATGGCTTCTGAGATAAATAGATCTTTCCAGCTGGCCAGGTAAAGCCCAGCAAATGTCCATATTACTTGTTATCTATGCATCTTTTCATATCTCTGAGATAGTCCCTGCTGGGAGGCTCTGCAGTTCTATAACACAGGTGTTGCCAGTCAGAGCTGGCCTCTAGTAACCAGGAAGCCCCACGTGATAATAAGCAGTTGTGGCAAATAAAACAACCTTTGATTTATCAGGTCTTGTCAATTATAGAGAGGCCTTTGCTTTGAAAGAAGGGGCATTTTCCTGCCTCTGATGTGATTCCATGTGGTGATTGGTATAGAAATTGCCTCACCACCCGGTGCCCCAGAAACTGAAGATAGGGCTTCTCACCTGCTGTTTCTAGCTTCAGGGTTGCAAGTGGTTGGTCTTTGGCAAATAATGGGTTATCAGTGCAAAAGAAGCCAAGAGATGGGGTCGGGGGAAGAAGAAAGGAGTTAGCAAGGAGTGTTGAGACATAAATAAAAGTGTGCCTGTGCAGAACTTCAGTCGTAACTGTCAGAGCAATGACGGAGAGTGTGTACTTGGAGAGATCAGGAGGCCATACTTACAAATGAAAATCCTCTCTGGAGCCTCTTGCCAAACCCTGTCCCTGAGAAGAGAATGAGCTCTGGCACGGCTCTGTGGCTCTTGATTCATGGGCTATTTCCATCTCTCTGGGGAAAGCCGCGTGCGAACAGCATTCTGGAGCTCGCCTCTGGTGATGGCATGATTTATATTCCCTGAAGTAGGTGGGGGCTGGGCTTCTCACAGGGTTCCAGGAGCAGATGCTGGCAGGGCAGGTGGGCACATGGAGAAGCTGCTGCCCACCTGCTGGACTGTCCCCACCCCCCTGCCCAGCTCAGCCCCTCTCCAGGACCTGTGCTGTCATCCAACATAATCCAGCTCATGCTGACTTTAACCTTTTGCTCTCGTTGTTCTGTGACTGAGATGATCTAAACCTCAGTCGTCTACCCAGCTCCATGCAGGGGGCTGGGGTGGGATCCAGCTGGGGTTCCGGCTAGTGGGCAAGTGCCAGGTCAGGGGCCTGGAGCAAGAACAGAGGTCCAGGAATAGAAAGGGCTAAGTCTGAGCCAGAAGCCTTGGTCTCAAGAGCCACGGGCCAGGGGAGCTAGTGCGGTGATCAGGCCCAGCAGGTAGGACAGATAGGCAGGCCAGCGGTCCAGAGTCGGGTTGACAGGACTGGAATGTAAGCAGAATGGGGAGGAAACAGGTTTAGTGCATCCCTAGCTTGCCAAAGCTGGGCAGCTGACTGGGTCAGGAGTGAAGGTCCTCCACTCCTTCTGCCTTGCCACCTGGCCCACATCCTTCTCCCTCAAGCCTTCAGGCTTCCCCTTTGCTGAACTGTGACAGCCAGCACTTTTCTACTGTTCCTTCTGTTTCACATCACAGCCATGGAGGAGTGGCCAAAAATCAGGCCATGAGTCCAAAGGCTCTAAGGGTTCTTTCTGTACAGCTACTAACTGTTTACTCATTCATATTCTTTTTTTTTTTAAAGATTTTATTTATTTATTCATGAGAGAGAGACAGAGACAGAGAGAGAGAGGAAGAGACACAGGCAGAGGGAGAAGCAGGCTCCATGCAGGGAGCTCAACACGGGACTCGATCCCAGGTCTCCAGGATCACGCCCTGGGCCGAAGGCGGCACTAAACCACTGAGCCACCCGGGCTGCCCCACTCATTCATATTCTCATAATCAGTCCCTCTCTCTTCCTCTCTCTCTCTCCCATCACCTGCTGATTGTTCATTTGGTCTCTCTGTATATACACATATACATAGACATGCTACCATGTCATAATTTTTTGTGTGTGTTGCAGGGATTAGTGTGCCCATCTTGTACCTTCTTGGAACTTTTCAGGGGCAGAGGCTTGTCTTCACTTGAAATAATCGCAGGCCTAACTAAGGGCTTGGTGCACACTAGTCACACAATGAATGTTTTTGAGAGTTGGTCTACCTGATGACCAGATGGATGAATGTGTGGCACCAAAGTTTATCTTACGTACTTACTTTGTCTTACTTACTCTTATAGTTTAAGGTAAAGGATTGTTAACTGGAGCACCAGGGTGGCTCAGTTGGTTGGGCATCAGCTCTTGGTTTCAACTCAGGTCATGATGTCAGGGTTGTGGTATTGGCTCTGTGACATGCTCTATGCAGAGTTGAGTTGGGTTTCTCTCTCTCCCACTGTCCCTCCCCTGTACTCACTTTGTCTCATTCGTTCATAAATAAATAAATAAATAAATAAATAAATAAATAAATAAATAAATAAAATTTTTAAAAATAATTGTTAACTGTAACAGAGATTGGAGTAAAGAAGGATTGGCTAATGAAACTATTCTAAAGAACATAGGAATCACAGATACAAGGAGCAGTCACTGCCCTTGAAGACTGAGACAGAATGCCTAAGAAGAGGATCCCCACTCCCATTGAGGGCTGAGATGTGGACACTTTTGGAGATGGCACTGCCATGGCTCTCTCAGTGGCAGAACAGTTGCTGTGTACCACACTGCTGGAACTTGCTGGAAATCTACCCTCAGAATTTGCAAAAATATGCTCTCCAGGGAGGTAAGGAAAGTGTTTCATAGGGAGACACCTTACTCCAGTACAGAACCACCCAAGGAGTGGTTACCAGGGGAAGTTGATGGCCACTGTGGGTACTGACCGCCATGTGCTGCAAAATGGTGCTGTTCAGAAAGCCCCCATGCTGCAGGGACTGGGTCCTGGAGAAACCTTGGGTGGTGCAAGGGCCAGATGCTAGAGAACCTACTTGTGCTGCAGGAGCTGTGCACTGGAAGAGCCAAGCCTTGGGGGACCTGCATGTGCTTCAGGAACCTGCTGAACGTGCACACCAGAAAAGGAAGGCAAAACTACTTCCTCCTGTACAACTCTCCAGGGCTCCCAGTGCTCCATACTGTGCCTGCTGGCAAAAGAAAAATATCTAAAGGGCCGTGATCCAGTACTCTTTTTTTTTTTTTTTAAGATTTTATTTATTTGTTCATGAGAAACACAGAGAGAGAGAGAGAGAGAGAGAGAGGCAGAGACACAGGCAGAGGGAGAAGCAGGTTCCCTGCAGGGATCCTGACGTGGAACTCGATCCCGGGTCTCCAGGATCACACCCTGGGCTGATGGCAGTGTTAAACCGCTGAGCCACCCGGGCTGCCCTAAAGGGCCGTGATCCATTATTTTGGAGCAGGCAATAAAGGATGAATTTGGAACACAGAGGCAAAAAATGGATAACTGTCACACAGTAAAAGTTACTCCTTTGGTGTACAGTCCTAGGAATTTTAATCCTTGAACGAGTTTGTGTGACCTCGACCACAGTCAGGATACGGAACAGTTGCATCATCCCAAAGAACTCCATCTTTTTACAGTCCTCTCTACCTCCCTCTACCTCTAACCCTGGGCAACACCAATCAGCTCTTTGTCATTATAGTCTTTTCTTTTGGAGAATGTCATATATCGTACAGTGCATAACATTTTAATACTGGCTTCTTTCACTCAGTCTGAAGTTTCTGAGTCTTCCAAATTGTTGACTGTATCAGCAGTTCATTCCTCTTTATTACTGACTATTCCATTGTATGGACATACCACAGTTTGCTCATCTATTCACTCACTGAAGAACCTTTGGGTTGGTTCCAGTTTGGGGCATTTATAACTAGAACTGCTTTTAACATTCATTGATTGACCACTTTAGGGTAAGTATGGCAAATAAATTCATTTCCTCAGGAGTGGAATTTCTCTGTCATATAGCAAATATATATTTCAATTTATAAGAAATAGCAGAATGTGTTCCAGAATGCCTATCCCATTTTGCTTCCCTACCCGCAGTATATGAGAGTTCCAGTTGCTCCATCTTGCCAGCACCTGATATTGTCAGCCATTCACATAGATGTGTAGTGGTATTTTATCATGGTTTTAATTTGCATTTCTCTTATGGCTCATATACTGAACATTTCTTCATGCTCTTATTTCTTATATTGTACCATTTTTATATTCTCTTTGGAGAAATAACTGTTCAGGTCTTTTACCCAGTTTTTAAATTGAGTTGTTTGTTTTCATACTGTTGGGTTTGAAAGGTCTTAATTATACATTCAGGATACAAGTTCTTTGGCAGATATGTGGCTTGCAAATATTATCTCTCAGTAGCTTGTCTTCTTCTCTCAACAATGTCTTTCACAGGGCAAAAGCTTAATTTTTCTGACATCAGTTTTATCAGTTATTTCTTTATGAATCATGTTTTTGTAAAATGTCTAAAAAAATCTGTCACTAACTTTAGGTCAGTTTTTCTCCTATATTATCTTCTAGTAGTTTTATAGTTTTACATTTTTATATTTATTTTTTAAAATATTTTTTTAATTTACTTATTCATGAGAGACCGAGAGAGAGAGAGAGGCAGAGACATTGATAGAGGGAGAAGCCAGGTCCTCGCAGGGAGCTGGATGCGGAACTTGATCCAGGAACTCCAGGATCACACCCTGAGCCAAAGGCAGACATTCAACCGCTGAGCCACCCAGGTGTCCCTATATTTTCATATTTAGATCTGTAATTTATTTTGAATTAATTTTTGTGTAAAGTGTGAAGTTTAGTCTGGGCTCATTTACAGAGCTCCTTTCTTTCTTTCTTTCTTTCTTTCTTTCTTTCTTTCTTTCTTTCTTTCTTTCTTTCTTTCTTTCTTTCTTTTTTTTTTTTTGATACCCACTTGTTCCCAAGCCATTTATGGAAGACTCCTTCCTCTATTAAATTGTCTCAGCAGTCTCAGCACCTTTGGCAAAAGTTAATTGACCATATTTAGATGGGCCTATTTTGGGACTCTATTCTGTTCCATTGATCTACATGTCTATCCTTTTACTAATACCACACTTTCTTTTTTCTGTAGCCTTATAGTGAGTCTTAAGATCTGACAGTGTCATTCCTTCAACTAATTATACTTCTTCAAAATTGTTTTACCTGCTTTAGTTCATTTGCCTTTTCATATATATTTTAGAATCAGCTTCTCATATAGCTACAAAAATGTCTTAAGATTTTGATTAGTATTTCAACTTATAGATCAATTTGGGAAAATTTGCTGTCTTTATTATACTGAGTCTTAAAACCCATGAACATGGTATGTCTCTCCATTTATTTAGATCTTTGATTTCTTTCATCAGCATTTTGTAGTTTTCAGCATACAAATCTTATATGTTTATTTGTTAGATTTATACCTGAGTATTTCATTTGGGGAGCTATTATATATGAGATAATTTTTAAAGTTTTAGTTTGGAATTGTTTGTTGCTAATATGTAGAAATACTGACTTTTTGTGCATTGGTTTTATATCTTGCAACCTTGTGAAACTCCATGGCTCTAGTAGTCGTTTTTTTGTATTCCTTGGCATTTTCTTCATAGACAATAATGTCTTCTGCATATAGATACTTTATTTTCTTCCTTTCCAATCCATTTTACTTCCTTCTACATAGTCATGTCTTCTGTATATAGATACTTTATTTTCTTCCTTCCAATCCATTTTATTTCCTTCTCTTGCCTTTTTGCATTGATTAGGGCTTCCAGTACTGTGTTGAATATGAATGATGTGAACTGACATACTTACCTTGTTCCTGGGGTAAGTATAATATTAGCTGCAGTCTTGTTGTAGCTGCTTTTTATCAGGTTGATGACATTCTCTTTTATATTACTCATTTGCAAATTTTTATCAAAGTTGGTGTTAGATATTGTTTAATATCTAATAGATGCTTCTCTGCATCAATTGACACAAATGTGTATCTTTTTCTTTAGTCTGTTTTTTAAAAAATATTTATTTGACAAAGAGAGGCAGAGCACAAATGGGGGAATGGCAGGCAGAGGGAGAGAAAGAAGCAGTCTCCTTGCTGAGCAGGGAGCCTGATGTGGGGCTTGATCCCAGAACCTTGGGATCATGACCTGAGCTGAAGGAAGGTGCCTAACTGGCTGAGCCACCCAGGTGCCCAATTTTTCTTTAGTCTGTTAACATGGTGGATTGTATTGACTGATTTTTCAAATATTGAACAAGTCCTACATTCCTGGAGTAGCCCTACTCCCTTTTGACTATGGTGTGTAATTCTTTTTACATGTTTCTGAATTCTATTGATGATACTTTATTGATTATTTTTGTCTGTTTTCTATTTAATCTATGGAATATTGGTTTGCAGAATTTATTTCTTCATGTTGTCTTTGTTTGCTTTTGGTATCCAGGTAGCACAGGCTGCATGAAAATGAGTTGGGAAGTGTTCTTTCCTCTAGTTCCTGGAAGTGATTGCATAGAATTAGTATATTTTTATTTTTTTTATTTATTTATGATAGTCACACACACACACACACACACACACACAGAGAGAGAGAGAGAGAGAGAGGCAGAGACACAGGCAGAGGGAGAAGCAGGCTCCATGCACCGGGAACCCGATGTGGGACTCGATCCCGGGTCTCCAGGATCGCGCCCTGGGCCAAAGGCAGGCGCCAAACCTCTGCGCCACCCAGGGATCCCCTAGAATTAGTATTATTTCTTCTTTAAATGTTTGATAGAAAAAAAATAAAAATAAATGTTTGATAGAATTTGCCATTGAAACCATCTGGACTTGGAGATGTCATTTTGGATGGTTTTCAACAATGAATATAATTCTTTAATAGTTATAAGACTATTCAGGTTATCTATTTCCTTTTGGATGAGCTTTAGTAGTTTGCAGTTTCTGAGTAATTGATCCATTTCATCTAAGTTACTGAATCCATATGTGTAGAGTTGTTTGTAGTATTCCCTTATTATCCTTTTAATTTCTGTTGAATCACTAGTTAGGTTTCCTCTTTCATTTCTGATATCAATAATTTTTGCCTTCTCTTTTTTTATTCTTGCTTTGTCTGGGCAGCGACTTCTCAATTTTATGGATTTCTTTTAAAGACAACCAACTTTTTGTTTTGATTTTTTTTAAAGATTTGTTTTACTCTTTTCTATTTCATTGATTTCTGCTCTATTATTTTTTCCTCTGTTCATTTTGGTTTGTTTTGCTCCATTTTTTCTAGTTTCTTAAAGTACAAGTTTAGATTATGAATATCAACTCTTTTTTTTTTCTAATGTAAACACTTAATGCTATAAAGTTATTGCTAAGACTTTAACTACATCCCACAAATTTTATGTTGTATTTTCAGTTGTGTTCAGTTCAAAGTATTTTTCTAATTTCCCTAAAGACTTCTTCTTTGACAGTTATTTAGAAGTCTTGTTTAGTTTACAAGTTGATGGAGATTTTCCTGTTACCTTTCTTTTCTCACTTTCAAAACTAATTCCATGGTGGCCAGAAGACATATTTCATATGCTTTCAATTATTTTAAATTTGTTAAGGTTTGTTTTATGACCCAAGGTGTGTCCTATCTTGGAGAATGTTCTATATGGATTTGGGAAGAATATGTATTCTGCTTTTGCTGGGTCTAGTGTTCTCTCCATGTCAGTTATACTTGGCTGGTTGATGATGTTGTTCAGTTTTTCTACATCTTTTTTGATTTTCTGTTTACCAGTTCTGTCAACTATTGAGAAAGGTGTGTGGAAATCTCTGCCAACTTATTATTTCTTCTTTCAGTTCTGTCAGTTTTTGCATCATGTATTTTGAAGCTCTGTTGGCAAGTGAATACACACTTAGAATCATTTTATGTTCTTGGTGAGTTGGATCTTTTATTATTGTGTAATGTGTCCCTGGTAATTTTCTTTGCTCTGGAGTCTACTTTGATCTTAATGTAACCACTCCAGCTTTGTTTTGAATAGTGTTTGTATGGTGTATCTGTTTGTATCCTTTTACTTTTAACTTAAGATTTTATTTATTTATTTATTTGAGATAGAAAGGATGATGGTTGGGGGTGGAGAGAAGTGGCAGAAGAAGAAGAAAAAGCAGACTCCCCACTGGGTGGGGAGCCTGATGCAGGGTTCCATCCCAGGACCCTGAGATCATAGGTCATGTTTTTTTTTTTTTTAATTCCATTCTGTCAATCTCTATATTTAGACCATTTACATTTAATATAATTATAGATACATGTCAATTTATGTATTCCATATTAATATTTGTTTTATTTCTCTGATTTACATTGCTCTGTTTCCCCTTTCTTCTTTTGGGTTACGTGAACTTTTTTTAAACTCCATTTTAATGTATCTCTTTTATCTTTGACTCTAACTCTTTTTATAGCCCTTTAATGGTTGCTCCAAGGATTATAATATACATATTTTTTTTTTTTTATTTATGATAGTCACAGAGAGAGAGAGAGAGAGAGAGGCAGAGACACAAGCAGAGGGAGAAGCAGGCTCCATGCACTGGGAGCCCAATGTGGGATTTGATCCTGGGTCTCCAGGATCGCGCCCTGGGCTAAAGGCAGGCGCCAAACCGCTGCACCACCCAGGGATCCCTAATATACATATTTTTAACAGTCTGCAATCTACTTATTATTGGTATTTTATTATTCCAAGTGAAATATAGAAATCTTACCACCATGGGGTAACATTTCCTTCCACTCTTATCTTGTATTTGTCATGTATACTGTATACATATATTAAAATTCCATCAAACAGTATTGGGAGAATAGTTATATTTACTCAGACATTTAATATTTATTACTTTCTCTTCTTCCCTGATGTTCCTAATTCCCTTCTGGTGTCATTTCTCTTCTGTCTAAAGAAGTTTATTTAGAAATTATTTTAGAGTAGGTCAGCTGTTAGTGAATTCTCTTAGTATTTGTATTAGTTATATATTATTGAGTAACAAATTACCCAAAATTTAGTGGCTTAAAACAATAAAATTTTATTATCCCACTATTTCTGTGTATCAGGAATCCTGGAATGGCTTAATTTTGTCCTCTGCTTCAGAGTCTTTCTTGAGGCTGCAATCAAAGTGTTAGTTATGGTTGAGGTCTTGTCTAAATGCTTGACTGGAAAAGAAACCACTTCTAAGCTTATATGATTATTGGCAGGATTTGTTTCTTTTTAGCCTGCTGGACTGAGAGTCTCAGTTTCTTGCTGGCTATTGACCAGAGACTGCCCTGCATTACTTGCCACGTAGGCTTCTCTAACATGGCTACTTATCTCATCAAGGTGTACAAGCCAAGAAGACAATAGAAGTTACAGTAATCCAGAAGTTACAGTCTTAAATACATAATCACAAAAGTAACATCCATTACTGTGCCATATCGTGTTGATTAGAGGCATTCCATAGGTCCTGCCCACCATCAGGGAGGGAATAGTTTGCATAGGCATGAACAAGGGAATATGTCTATAATCTCTGAGAGTATTTGTAATCTCAGGCTTCTAGTTTTCTTTCATCTGAGAACGATATTTTCACTGGACATGGAATTCTAGGTTGATCATTCTTTATTTTCAACACATAAATATGTTTCCATTTCTTCCTGGTATCCATAGTCTCTGGTGAGAAATATCCAGTTATTTGAATGATTATTGCCCTGTACATAATGCATCTTTTATCTCTGGAAGCTTTCAAGATTTTTTTCTTTGTCTTTAGTTTTCTGATATTTGAATATAATGCATCTGGTCATGGATTTCCTTGGGTTTATTCTGTTTGTGGTTCACTCAGCTTCTTGATCTGTAGATTTATGTCTGACACAAAATTTGGGAAATTTTCATTCATTATTCCCTCAATTTTTTTCTGTTCTACGCTCTTTCTCCTCTCATTATTGGGCTCTGAATACATGAATGTTAATTCTTTTGGCATGGAACCACAGGTTGCTCAGGTTTGTTCATTTATAAAACAAAACAAAACCAAAGAAAACCCCTTTTTTCTGTTAATCGGATTGGATAATCTCTATTGGTCTTCTATCTTTATTTTTTAATATTTTATTTATTTAGTCATAAGAGACAGAGAGAGGCAGAGACATAGGCAGAGGGAGAAGCAGGCTCCCCAAGGGGAGCCTGATGCAGAACTTGATCCCAGGACCCCAGAATCACAACCTGAGCCAAAGGCAGTTGCTCAACCATTGAGCCTCCTAGGTGCCCCTGCTCTTCTGTCTTTAGGTACATTTATTTTCTTCTGTCATGTCCATTCTGTTATTGAACTCATACTGTGAGTTTTTACTTCAGTTATTTGTTTTTAGTACCAAATTTTTCATTTGCTGCTTCTTATTATCTTATTTTTTTGCTGGGATCTTCTTTCTTGCCATCTTTTCAAGAGTTTTTGCCCTTACTTGTAGCATTTTTAAATAGCTGCTTTAAGGTCTTTGTCACACAATTCCTGTTAATACTTGTATCATCTTAGCATAATTCCAAAAGACATCTGGTGATTGCCTTTTCCCATGTAAGTTGAGATTTTCCTAGGTTTTTTTTTTTTTTTTTTTTTTTTTTTTTTTTTGGATGCTGGGCAATTTGGGATTATATCTTGGACATTTTGAATTCTTTTATTGAATTAAGTTAAACTCTGAGTCTTGTTTGACTCCTGTGGAAGATGTTGATGTTTTTGCCGAAGTGGGCAGTTGACCTGTTTAGGGTTCAGGTCAGAAGCTCTGACCAGCTTTCAGTGTAAGTTCCATTTTCAAAGTTTCTTGCCATGCTACTCAAATCTATCCCATAGGTGCACTATTCAGTAGTGCTCAGGAACTGGGCAGCAGTCCATCTTGTATTTAGGTTCTCATAATCTTTAGGGTCAGCTCTACAAGTGTGCAGCTTAGGGGTGAATCCAGGAATTCATAAGCAACTTTATGTGCTTCCTTTTCTGAATACCTCCCTCCACTCTCACCAGTATCTTTCAATTCCCCAGGGCTCTTTTTTTTTTTTTTGATCCTCTCACAAAAAATCTGGGGATTTATTTACACTATCACCCCACTCCCTTGCTGCACCTCTCCTGTAGTGACTCTTCACATCATAGAACAAAGGACAGGGGGAGAAAGGAAGAGAAAAAGCAAAGGGGGTTACCTTGCCCTCATGGGGACACATCTATGGTTAGGCCCAAAGTTTCCTTTCTCTCAGAGTTTAAACTCCTTCCAGCCCTTGCTGTTGCTGCCACTGCCACTACCAACTCAGGATTGTTTGTGGCCTAGAACATGAGAGCAGAGATGGGAGGATAAGAAAAATGGAGCTTTTCTCTCTTCTGAGTAAGAAATATAGGGCTCCTCCTGGAGCTTTGTCTATTTGCCCTGATACCCACTTCTGCATTTTAGGCTGCATGGAGACCTGTCTGAGGGATTCCAGAGGGAGAAAGAACATGAAGCTCTTAACTGATTTGGTGGCACTTCAAATTCTAGTCTTCTTCCCCAGTTTGCCTGATATTATTTACTTTTCGCCTTCCTCACATAGCTGCTCCATGCAGCCCATCCCTATCCAGGGTTTAGAGTTATATCCAGCAGGAAGGATAGGGAGGAATGTGCTTACTCCATTTTACCTGGAAGCAGAACCTGGGAAAGCAGAATATTTATAAAAGAAATACTTAGTAATATTTGTTGAATGAGCAAATGAATGAGACATCAAACAATTGGTCTTGACCTCTCCCCTGAGCCCCAGATCTGGATTTCTATAGTCTCTAGGCCTTCTGGAAGGAAGTGTCTAAATAACTGAATCAACATCTGCATACTTGGCCTTGCCAACTAAGCTTCTTGTCTGCATGCTCACCATGTCCAAATTGAACCCATTCTTCTTCCACCTAAGACCAACTTCTACTTTCAGTTTCTTGCTTTGCCACCAGTTTCCCATCTGGCATATTTTAACTGCTACTTGTCCCTTCAATGAGTTTCCCAGGCAAATAAACTCTCTTTCTGGTAATATTTCTTCTGTCAGTTCCCACTTTTCCACTCTTACACTTGCCAGCCTGGTTCATATATCTAGACTAATGAGATAGCCGTCTCAACCCCAGGACAAGCCAGGACCATGTTGGTGGACAACAGAGGACAAGAAGTGGGGAAGAATCAGGAAAGTGGGGTTATACTCAGCTAGTCTGTTTGTAGGGGAGACGGGACAGAGGCTTGGAGCAGAGGAGGAAGCCACTATCACATTTCAGAGGCCAGGGGTTTTTGGAAGACTTGCCTCACCTGTCATGTTGATACCCAGGGACATGCATGTATTAGCACAACAGTAAATACCAAGAATTGGGCTTCTGGTAGGTGGTGTGAGGGGCTGATTGGGTTTCAGTGAACTTGATTCTGGGCCTTCAAGGCTGCTTCTGAGCAGGTGCTGGTAATAGCCACCCAGCTATCCCACATTCTCCTCTCTATTCCAGTTGACTATCTGCCAAAAAGCAACCCTGAGCCTGTCACCCCATGTTCAGAGGCCTGGACTGACAATTATCAGCTGCCTTCCAAGTTCCAAGTCCTCTACCATTACTCCTCCTCCTCCTCTCCCACTCATATCCTCTACTCCAGCTCAGCTGGGCTAGTCCTTTCGTCCCAAATAGCCCCCACACTCTCTTATCTCCATACCTTTGCTCATCCCATTCCCTCTGCCTGGAAGCACTCCCCCCAAGTCTCTATCAAACGTGTATTCTTCAAGATACCTCTCAGATGCAGCAAATTCTGGGAAAGCCTATATACTCTCCCCATCTTGGTGACAGGCTAGTACCCTCCTTGAACTCCTTAAACCACCTTAGCCAGTAGTCACTAGTCATAGTAGCTTGTGCCTTGAAGGCAGGTGTAGTGTGACCCTCCTCTGTTTAGCCTCTGCAATCCTTACATGGGTCCTGCTCAGTAATCATTGTTGAGTTAGAGTGAATGGAATCACACTAGGTGATGTGCCATCTCTAGAAGGTCTCTCAGAGAAATGGAGGTGGGAGTGGTGATCGTGATACGAAGGCATTCTTGGGATACCTGCTGTAGAGATGAGGCTTGTTTTGTAAATGGAAGATTCCTTTGTCTGTGACATTGCCTGTTTGTTTTTCACTTCAGTGTTAATACTCTGAAGGGTCAGAAAATAGGAAACAACCCCATTAAGCATGAGATTCTGAGGGCTCTGTCTGCAGTTGACAGCAAGAGTGGAACTGCAAGATAATGGAGGCTGATACCGGTTCCAGCCAATTCTTCTCCCCTTTGCAAAGAGCTGAATGACAAGCAGATTTCTCAGCTCCAAGCAGGCAGTCGCATTCAGATGATGAATGTGTCCCTGGACAGAGGGGCTTGTTGAGTGATATTTACCAGGGTCTCTGTGAAGGGCCCTCAGCCCCCATGGGAGCATTTCAAGCCTTCAGCTGCTTGCCTGTTCTGCTCGCCTGTTCAGCTGCTGCCCGTGGGGCAGAGAAAGAGGAATTAAACCTCATTCCCTGCTCCCCAGCAGGATGGAAGTCATGGTGATTTGTTTAGGTGCTCTGATGTTTCCTGGTTTCCTTTGCTTCCTATATTCACCCCTTCCCCCACCTGGTCAAACCCCAGCTGGGAGAGACTTGGATGTGACAGGCTTAGAGCCTTAGAGGGGAGAGGGCAGGTGGGGAAGTCAGTACCAAAGACCTGGGTTCAGGCCTGGTGCCCTTTGGCCAAGTTCCTTGACTTCTCTAAACCTCAGTCTCCTTAGAAATAAGGTGGAAACAGTAAGAACTACCTCATAGACAATAAAATCAAAATATTTTGCATATTATAAAATGCTCTCCAGGTTAAGTCATTCATTCATTCACCAATTTCTTGTGGCATACTTACTGCATGCCAGGGACTATGCTGGCTTTGAAGTGCCATTCAGATCGTCTGGGCTGGAAAGAAAAGCAAACTAATGGCTTTACCAGCTGTTAGCATGGTTCTGGGGTAAAGGTGAATAGCTGGCCCAGAAATCATACCTCTGGGCTCTCTTTGAAGACTGCTTCACTTTGACACCTTTAGGGCTTCAGCTCTTGGGAACATTTCCCAGTGACTGGGCCTTTGCATGACCTTCTATAAAGAATATGGCTGAGTCAGGGCTCTGGTGCCTAATTAGCAGGTGTGTTAGTCTAGGTTCTCCAGAGAAATAGAACCAGTGGGGCACCTGCGTGCATTCACGCACACGCACGCACAAACACACACAGGTCTATTATGGGGAATTGGCTCAGATGGTTATGAAGGCTGAGAAGCCCCAAGATCTGCAGTTGGCATGCTAGGGACCCAGAAGAGCCAATGGTGTAAGTTCCAGGCTGAGTCCAAGTCTGAAGGCAGGAGGAGACTAATGTCCCAGCTTGAAGATAGGTAGAAATGAAATTCTCTCTCATTCAGCCTCTTCCTTCTGTTCAGGCCCTCAGTGGATTGGATGGGGCCCACTCACATTGAGGAGGGCAATTTGCTTTCCTCAGTCTACAGATACAGATAAATTTCAACCTCACACAGCAACACCCTCCAGATATACCAGAATAATGTTTGTACAAATGGCTGGCCACCCAGGAGACCCATCAGGTTGGCCCATTGCATCAGGTTTGACATTCATACAAGTTTTTCAGGCAGCTTCTCACACTGTGTCATTTGGCTCCATAACAACCTAGGAAGGGGCTTCTTATCCTTCCTGTTGTGACATTCTGATGTCACAGGTCCACCAGCCTATTTGAAACAGGACATGTTCATGTTAAACCCACATCTTGATGTGCCAAGTCTGTTCACTCTGAGTGACAGGAAGGCTGTCCCTCTCCAGATCCCACTTCAGCATTAAGAGGTTTGCGTGTAGAGTCTGTCCTCTTCCTCCAGGGCCCCGGGCGCCCTCCACTCTCCCACATTGGTCCTTAGCAGGAAACTTTAAACAACATGGTTGATGGGGGCTGAGGACTCTCTGTGGATTGGGTGTCACTCAGCATTTCCATGAAATCCAGTGTAACCATCAAGCTGAAGGAAGGCGGTGCCCAGTGTGAAGTCCCGCTTGTGCCAGCCTCAGGGCAGGGTGAGGTGTGGTGATGACTGGGAGGAGGGTGGGCGGCGCCCTCTCAGACCCTTCACCACCACATGGGTCACATTGGGCCACCAGTACTTGGCTTTTACCAGTAACAAGCCTTTTGTCATTTTAATCATGCTGATGAATCAAGGCACTTCTGAGTATTTCTGTTTATTTAAAACCCATTGTAGATGTTCTATTACAGTCTGTCAGAGGGGAAATATGAATTTATTAATTTGAAAATTGTAACATCCTCATGGTGAGCTTGGAAAATAGGCTTCAATCAGCAACACTTCTCAAGCCCATGTTTGAAACAGTGCCCTCTCTGCCTGGCATTGTAGCCACTTGTATGCGCATCTGTCTCCTTGTGTGGAAATTGCCTTTTTAGGCCATGTGTTCCCTAGGCCCGACATGGTGCCTGGGCCATGTTAGGTGCTTAGTTACTGTTTCTGAAATGGTGAAATGGACTAGACTGGAACCTGTGCTGAGAAGATTGCATACTGCCACACTCACCCAAGCTCTGCTATGGGAGAGGCACCCAGTCACCCCATCAGAGACAGCAAATCATGCTGCTTGCTCAGCACACAGCTGTTGAGCATCTAACATGTGTCATTATGTTAGATAACGTAGTTATGTTAGATGCCGGGTGCAACAGCAGTTCAGGCACAGCACCAATTCCAGGGAGTTCACAGACACGTGGGGGCAACAACCAGAAACAACCAGCCAGAGTGCAGTTTAAGAAGCACAAGACAGAGGAGGGAAGAGGGCCACAGGGCCACCAAGGAGGGCTCCAGGTTAGGGGGTGACACCAGCCTCCGGGAGGCACTCAGTACCAGGGGTTTGCTGGGTGGGGGATGGCTCAGGCCCTCAGGGCACACTTCCAGAGCCGAGCACTTCCTTTCTAGATTGGCTTACTCTGCAGTTGTCCTTACAGGGCCTGTGCTAGCAGTGAGACCGAGAGTGAAGCTGGAGACATCATGGACCAGCAGTTCGAAGAGATGAACAACAAGCTTAACTCTGTCACTGACCCCACTGGCTTTCTGCGGATGGTTCGTCGCAACAATCTTTTCAACAGGTGCGTGCCAACTCAGCCTCCCAGGCCTGGTTGCAGGATAACATGCTTCCCAAACAGCAGACAGATGCCAGACAGAGAAGTGCCACCTACTTCTGTCAGTAACCTGTGGGCCAAACACCTGAGATTGAGGGAGGCCAGGGAGAGCAGGGATGCCGGCCTTCTTGGAGGGAGGACTTATCCAGACCCAAGCCCACCAATCTACCCTGAGGCCCAGTCTCCCTATTACTTCACCAAATAAGCCTTCATGGCTTTAAGATGAGTCACAGTTGAATTGCCAACCAGCACACCCCTGTATCTTTTTATCAAGGTTGATAGCTGCACTATATCCAGATAAATGGGAGCAGGCAGGGCAGCCTGGGTGGCTCAGCGGTTTAGTGCCGCCTTCAGCCCAGGGCATGATCCTGGAGACCCAGGATCAAGTCCCACGTCAGGCTCCCTGCATGGAGCCTGCTTCTCCCTCTGCCTGTGTCTCTACCTCTCTCTCTCTCTGTCCCTCATGGATAAATAAATAAAATCTTAAAAAAAAAAAATAATGGGAGCAGGCAGTTGAGGTTGAGGAGTACCTGTCCTGCTTTCCTTTGGTTGCCTGGCCACACCTGGGAGTCACATTTTGATAGAACTTTCCAGAAAGACATCTCAGATTCTCAGGTCCTTGACTTGAAAGGTCAGCAGGTCGAGCCTGCAACACAGAAGGGAAGTGACTGTGCACTGGGTGGAGGCAGCCCCTGCCTGGCAAGCCCTGCTGTGTGGGGCATGGTATGCCCTGTCTGCTCCTCCTGCAGGCCCTGGTTTCCTCTCGTTATTGTGCTGTCGGGGTGACAAATGTGTGTTTACTTTCCCAGGGGCAAGCTGAATGGGATGGGAGCCAAGGGCCAGGGGTGTGGGAATTGGCAGCTTCTTTGAAGGAGACTAAAACTTCAGGCTGGTTCATCTCCAGGTCCTCCTTCATCCCTACCACTTCACACACGTTCTGCACAGCTTTTAGTTTTGTGTGGGGCCATGAGCAGGGGGAGGAGGCACAGGACCAGGCCTGGGATCATGTCCTCTTCGCGCAACATCTTGGCCTGTGAAGCAGGTGACTCTTGACTGCCAGGTGATACCATCATGGTTGGGAACTACAGTGCATAGGACTCAGGTTCTGATTTTGCTGCTTGCCAGCTGTGAGAACACGTCAGCCTATTCCTCACTGCTAAGATGAGGACCAGCTTCCTACCTTGCAGTTTTCCCTTAACATGAGTATTAAAGGGGCTTATGTATAAATAACGCACTGACAGGCTTCCTAATGCATAGAAAGCACTGCACACATGGTGGCTTTCTATTATTTTGAGTAAATCGGGAAGCACAGTGCTAAGCTTGAATTCTTCAGATAACATGGATGGATAACTTGAGAAAGTGTGAAATTTGTATGCAGCAGGTGTTTGCCACCTAGGGAGTGGCCTCACCTGCTCTTCTTCCGATCTCACCTCATGTCTTTCATATGAGAGAATGTCAAAGACAGGCCATGAGGCCTCCAGGGCCCACCTAATCATAGGCCTGCCAGCAGTCAGGAACCCCTCCTCCAGGGCTCTGGGCATACAGTAAGGAAGGGTCAAA